>NW_023339984.1:2873920-2896822 GCF_004916995.1 Morone saxatilis | reverse complement strand
GTCTTGCCTTGAAAAAGATGCTCAGCCCAAAAGGAATTTTTTCTACGAGGCCATCTTAGATATGTTTTCATAAACACTGAAAGGGTTTTTTACCTGTAAGACCAGACAAAGCTGTCGGTTTTATCTCAAAAGGGATCGGAGTGTTGTGTTATGATGTGCAGGCAATACTAGAGCGCAACAACTATAGCTAGTTCATATTGTTTTGAGTCATTGTTTAAGAAAAAAAATCCAAATTCTCTTATTTCAGCATTTCAAATGTATTATTATTATTTTCTGCTGTCTTTAGTCCTCGATGAAGGTAACATGAAAGTGTTTGCGTTGTGGACAAAACAAGAAAGTTTCAGGTGTCACCTTGGGCCCTACAGGATAACTTTGTCATTGCTTTCAGTTGCACTACAGTGCTGACAGTGTACAGTGTGTGTTCACACAGTTCACCTCATACAAAACTGTTTTACATCATTTAAATTTGCCTATCAAAATGAAATGCAGCTCAGCTGTTGCGTCATTCTTTAATCCCCAGATACTTCCTGCCATCTTTCCCTTCATCAGGGCGGTACACGAGGTGGTTTCTGTATACAGTCTATTTGTTTTGTATTAAGACTAAATGAAACATCGATGTGCGTTTAAATATACTGTTAAAAAGAAAGAAGAGCTTTGTATTTATTGTGTATTATAACTTCATATACCACCTAATGCAGGACAGACGGCTGAAGATGTTTCCGGAGTACAGCGTGGAGTTATTGACGCTCACTGCCACTTTACTGTACATTTGCACAGTATAATAAATCACCTTTAAGTCTCCCACTGCTGACCTGTAGGGTGTCTTTTGGGAGCAAGAAACTATTTATGAGGCTGCTAGCTTTATTATCGGCCTCATGTACATTTAATAGAATAGAAATAGACCCCATACAGACCCTTGTCACGTGACCAAAGTGACTCCCCCCTCCTCTTTTCCTCTGTTACACAACAGGAAGTGCCTCCAAAAACAACATCTACAGTGCCCGCACAGGCTATTTCCATCCCCTGTCTGTTGACTAAACCCTGCCTCCCATATTTAGTTTGAAGCTCTTTTCAATATCTCGCCCTGTGGGAGATGATGTGTGCAGCTGCGTGACGATCGACAGAGGCATATCCCTGAGAAAAAACTCAGGGAGTAAGCACGCTCTCACTGGGACACTGTATGCCCGGATTGCCCTGCTAATGATTCTCCTCTTCCTCCTCCAGTGCGAGGATGTCGTCCAGGGAAGATTGTCCAGATGACGGAGGCTGAGGTGCGCGGCCTCTGCATCAAGTCCCGGGAGATCTTCCTCAGCCAGCCGATCCTTCTGGAGCTGGAGGCTCCGCTCAAAATCTGTGGTCAGTAGCCTCCCCCTGGTTCTTCTTAGGGTAGTGTGTGTTTTTCCTGCTGCTTCTTCCTCAATCCGTCACTGCCTCCTCTCCATCCCAGGTGACATCCACGGACAGTACACAGACCTTCTGAGGCTCTTTGAGTATGGCGGCTTTCCCCCAGAGGCCAACTACCTGTTCCTGGGCGACTACGTGGACAGAGGGAAGCAGTCTCTGGAGACCATCTGCCTGCTGCTGGCCTACAAGATCAAATACCCCGAGAACTTCTTCCTGCTCAGGGGCAACCACGAGTGTGCCTCCATCAACCGCATCTACGGCTTCTACGACGAGTGTGAGTGCTCGGCTCTCATCTAATGATTCATTTTCAACTTGGGGTTCATTTCAAAAGGTCACCCGATAGACCTGAAGGGTTAGCGAGATAATTAATGGGAGAGGAAAGAGGGAAAAAAATGGGCTGAAACTGACATTTTGAGTCAAAACCACAAGATGTCAAAATTGAGCACCAGCATCTCAGACCAAAACAATGAGACGGAAATAAAATAAAAATCACCAAAACTGTCTTTGTTAGTCTTTCCAACAATAACCAATGCTGGTTTGGTTGAAATAAACCATTCATTCACCAAATTGGATGCCAAAAAAAGTAATTATATATTTTACACTGAACATAATGAATTGGGTAAATTATTAGACCCGGGGTCCGGTTTAACCTTTCCGAGTAGACCCTGGATGCTTTAATCCACATTCCTTTTCCATCCCACTGTCTGAACACTGTGCTTGTATAAACACAGTTTCCCACGAGGCCTCCTGGCTCACTGCCCTGTTGGTTTGCAGGTAAACGCAGATTCAACATCAAGCTGTGGAAGACGTTCACCGACTGCTTCAACTGCCTGCCCATCGCTGCCATAGTGGACGAGAAGATCTTCTGCTGTCACGGAGGTATTCATGTTAAACTGTAATGATTCAGAAATGCACATTTGTGTTTGTGTTGTTGATATTTGCAGCATTCCTGCATTTGAGGTTGGGGCCCTGATGTTGGCTGTTATGTCCCCGGGGCTCTCGTTGGAGACGTTTGTCAAAACCTGCTAGTGCTGTCATTGCGTGATCTGCAGCATGAAAGATGAAGTTCATGAACCTTTTGTAACGTTCTTTTTTTATTTTGGTGTTCTAATCTGACGTGAGGTAAATGGGTCAAAGCAAGTTTAAAGCTGTACTGATAATACCTGCATGGACACGGAGGAGATTTCTGAAGAGATTTATTGTGTCTCTGTGCTGCCTACAGGTCTCTCTCCCGACCTGCAGTCTATGGAGCAGATCAGACGCATCATGAAGACCCGATGCCTGACACAGGTGGGTCAGCGCGCAGACCACAGCCGCACACACATCACACACACACACACACACACACACTCACTCAGTAGGACAGGTGGTTTTCATGTCATGGACATCCAGTTTTGTTTGAGAGATCAGTGTAGGGAGATTATCTTTGTTGTCTGTCTAGAGTTTACATCACACCTGCACTTCAGTTTTGGACAGTGGTGAACAGTAACGTGGGAGTAATATATAAATAAATATATATATTTAAAATGATATTACTTATTATTTGTACTACACAATGTTAACTAGTTACTTTTCAGTCTCAGATTTTACATAAAATGAAATGCATTGTTACAAATTAAACTACTCAACAGTATGTTAAATATTCAAAATGAGTTCCACCTCAACATGGTTCAACCAATAATGCATCAGAATTATTCATCCTAATTATAATAAAATAACAGACTTTTACTAAGTCAAATTTTGAATGCCAGACTTTTCATTTTGTAGGCTACAATAAAATCCTCTCTGTTGCATTTGGAGTTTTATTCATTTACACTGATATTAGGGCTGCAACTAACAATCAGTTTAACTATGGAGTAATCTAGCCATTATTCTCTCAATAAATCAATCATCACCAGTTCCTGAAGCCTAAGCTAATGTGTTCAAATAGCTTGTTTTTAGATGACCAACATCCAACAATATTCACTTTACTATCATATATGATGAAGAAAAGCATCCAATCATCCTAGCTGAGAAGCTTTAACTAAAACATGTGGAGAGTAATTCATCTGTGGATTGACTCATTGTTTCAGCTCTGATTGATGCTGCTCATATACAAGTGAACCAGAGCTTGTATGATAGGATTGTCCTGATCCACACACAGGATCGGGTCAGGCCTGATCCAGGCATTTTCAAGAGATTCACTTCAGATCCTGTTGTTGCTCCCAAAATGCTCTGTCACATTGATAGTGACACAAGGAGCACACACACATAGGTTAAAAGTTAAGTCTATTTCAGAAACACACTCTGCTCAGTAGCTCAGTACTGTATTCATGCTGCGGACGTGTTCAGCTGTCACACATACCGCTTTACTAACTTTAACAAAGGAGAAATGGGAACTGTAGCTGTATCCGCGAGCAGAAAAACACGACTCAGACATTCCCACTGTGGTCTGCCTACAGGAAGTCCAAATTCTGCAGCTTGTCTCTGAACTCCATACAGAAACATTCAACCACATCGTACAGGGGCTGGCCTCTCCCTGTAATTCTGACCTTTTATTCCCCTGTAATGCATACTGAGGTGCTCTGGTGGGGAGTTGCTATCATTCCAAGGTTTAGACTGAGTACTGAAGGAGATGGGGTCTTTGCTGCCAGGGGAGATCAGTTCTCTGTTTCATCAAACTTTCCAAGACACAAGACAAAAAAACTTTTATTGTATGATCTCTCTGTTTTTATTTATGTTTTTGTCTTAATTATTATTTTCTTATTTAGTTTTCTGTTTTCTGTTGATTGAGTTGCCTGTAGTGAAAAGTGCTATTATTAAATAAGTGTAATAGAAGTTACATTCACTCACCACTTGCTGATTTAGTACTGTCATTACACATGTTGACAGTGTAAGGGTTGAAACACATCTGGGCCTGTATTTGTCTAACTGGCCAAACACTTCCCAGTGACGTGAGTTTGATTCTACTTTTAACCCGAGGAGTAAAAACATTCAATCAGCTCTCTAAACTATACTACTGCTAATAACTGCGAGAGTCATGAGATGTTGTTTAGACGTTCTGTGGGAGGAGAGATGTTTGTGTATGACAGTGAGGGTATTAAAGATACTGCGGGCGCAGTCCCTGTGATGGATTTGTCTGGATTTATGTTCTGCGGTGTTCATACCTGCTAACTGCAGGCTGTCAGCTGTCAACATCTGTCTCCTGACTCTCATCCACGCTTTCACTTTGAGCTCTGTTCATGCAGTTGCTTTAGGTTAGATTGTAGATTTCACTCACCTCAGCACACCGCAGCTCTCTTCCCTCGCACTTTCTGCTTATCTCTTTGACTTTGTCACTATTCTAGCTCTGTATTTATCATGAAATAACATGAGACACAACCTTTGAAATTCTTTGCCTCCCCATGAAATGTGTAGTTGTTTGTACGTCATAGTGAACTGGTGGAAGTGAGACTCTTTGCCCCCTCTGCACTGGTCCTGGTTGTCCTTATAAGGCATCCAGTGTACAGACCCTGGCAGCCGCTGTCTCTCAGATCCTCTTATGGTCTTTCAAAGAGACTCTGGGTGTCTGGAGGTGAAGAATGTGTGTGTAAATACGCAGGGCAGCCTCATGTAAATGTGACAAAGTGTTTGAGAAAGGCTCAACTGACAGCAGGACACATTATTGGATGCTATGCGAGTGTCTGACAGCAGGTCAAACATGGAGATGAATCAGCTCCTCTGGGACGGCATTAAGACGACAGGAAGGAGTTCATGTGTGTATTTGTTCCCTCCAGGCCTCCTGTGTGATCTGCTGTGGTCGGACCCAGACAAGGACGTCCAGGGCTGGGGAGAAAATGACCGCGGCGTCTCCTTCACTTTCGGAGCAGATGTGGTCAGCAAGTTCCTCAACCGGCACGACCTGGACCTCATCTGCAGAGCCCACCAGGTACAGCGCACACTGATTAATGTGTTGGCATAAAGTCTAAAAATCAGATGATGATGTCCGTGCGAAAGCAGTGTCACCTCTTCACTGTGTAACGTTCCTGTGCGTCCGACGCCCCCAGGTGGTGGAAGATGGTTACGAGTTCTTTGCAAAGAGGCAGCTGGTGACTCTGTTCTCAGCTCCCAACTACTGTGGGGAGTTCGACAACGCCGGCGGCATGATGAGCGTGGATGAAACCCTGATGTGCTCCTTCCAGGTATGAAGTTACCACGAATAGCAATCCAAACACAACTGAGACCAGAGTCTGTATCTCAGAAGCCCTCTGAGGACTCACAGGGACAGCATGCGTCCTCCTCTGCATCCCTCTGAGAAGTTTTGGTCAGTTAGGAGTGAGTGAATTTGCAACACATTGGAATCAAAAAATGAAATCCACACACACTTTGTCAAACAGGACAGGACAATATGAGAATAACCTCCTTTACACACACAGAGCAGGTTGTTGTTGTTTATGAGCTAACTCTGTCGTTGCCGTGTGTGTTCGCAGATCCTGAAGCCATCTGAGAAGAAAGCAAAGTACCAGTATGGAGGGATGAACTCGGGACGGCCCGTCACTCCTCCCCGCACAGCCCAACCTCCAAAGAAACGATGAAGAAGGACGGAGGGAGGAAGAGACGCAGAGAATGAGAGGGAGAAAGATGATTGTCTCCTGTTGGCTTTTCACTACACAAAATAAGTCAAAGCAACACTTGGCAGAGGAGGAAACAAACGAACACAACTATTTTAAGAGACACACCCAAACCTGTCTTTCATTTTCAATTTCTTTCTTGTCTCCCTCTGAACTGCTGTCACTCTCTTCTTCCTCAACGCTTATTTTTCTCTGCATCTGTGTAACATTTTTAAAAACGAGTGTTAAAAGAAAAATGAGAAAACAATACAAAGGTGTCATTCTGTAGCATATCGGAGTGTTTTTTGTTGTCTCTTTGTCCTTTGCCTTTTATTTCTTGACAACAGAATGACAACTAGTTTAGTTTACCACATCTCCTCACTCCCCTGCCTGTACAGGCACAACAGGTATTAATGACGACTGCTGGGTTTTCAATAAATAATACAGGAAATAAATCCTTCTGGATGTGTGTGTGGTTCTTCTGGAATGCGACACAAAGCTGTTTGTGTTGAGCAATGAGCAAGCTAATCAAAGTTACATTACAAACATTTCCAACTTAATTCCTCCAGTTTGACCATTTATTTTCCACACGTCTGTGTAGTGGATTTACGTCCAGCAGCAACATACAGTACATACATATAACAAAGCTACGATAACTGAGCTAACGCTACTGCTGCAGTATAAAGTTACACAAAGAGCAACATGAACACACATTATTTAGTTTGCTCCAAACGAGGCTCTAGTTCTTTCTCATTTATTTCTACTGGCCCCTTAATATTACAAAATGAGTCCAAGCTCACCCCCAGCCTGCTGCTGTCATAGGTCGGGACTGGACTGTCACATAACCAATGCTGCCCTCTAAAGGCGAACTGCTGTAACTACGCTAACAATGAAACAAATGGCTTCCAAGTTTGACACTTTTCATTTATTACATTAAATCTGTCTTATTGTTTGCTGTTTTAAAAAGTTGAAATCGATGAGTAATTAAGAAAAAAAATTATCAAGCAACCCTCAAATATAATTGAGATGTTTAACCTTTTAAGATAACTTGACATTTATTTTAATTGTAAAATCTATATAAACCTGTTTTTAGAATCTTGTCTTCTAAATAAATATTAAACGCATCTTTGTTATCAAATGTTAAAATTGTTGTATTTTTTTCTGTATAGATTACAAGTTTAAGTTACATAACTTGACTTAGCTACAAAGTGTGCATTGTGACAACTTAACAGGTTGTACAATCTTTTTTCTCTAAGAGAGCAAGACTGAACTTTATCACAAGATAAAAGACATTTAAAACTTCAGTTTCAGTCAGAACTCAATTTTAAACAAATTGTAGTTATTGTAGTGCTGCTGTTTCTCTATGATGTCAGGAAATGGACACCTGTTTTCTCTCTTTACAGACTCTAAAAAATCTATATAAACACACTAAAGCAGAGGGAAAACCTGAGAGCATAATATGACCTCTTCAAACGGATCACATTAGCCTGAATTAGTTAGTAGTTGACCTGAATGGAACAGAACCTAATTAGCATCACTGAAAACGCCTGTGTTTACTCAACTATTTCAGGTCAAAATGGCTGCTGTGAAGAAGGACTTTTATACTCCTAAAAAAGAACAGTAGTCTTGTGAGGCCACAGGTTGACAAACACACATTACACTGGTTACAAGCATCCATTTATTGACAGTCAGATCCATCGATACATTATGAACATGCACACTCTCTTCCCTTTTACTGTAACTCAGGAGACACAACTCTTGTGTGCGCATCTTCAGCCAGCATGTGATTGTATGGAGCACAAAAGAACTGCACGTAATGGATCACATCAGGTATTAACGCTGCGGTCACACCATATCAGAGAAAACAAAAACACGGACCTCAGATCACTCTGGTTTCGTCGCTAACGTCGGAGGACTTCCTGCTGTGCCCCGTGTTGACACATGCAATTAGCAACACAAGCACAGACTGATTAGCACGAGGAGGCAGACAGCAGCTTGTATTTACAGTCAATCTGATATGATGTGAACACAACATGAACCTTTTAAACTGGGTCTCATTGTTATTATTAAGGCTGATTATTATTATTATAATAATTAGGCTGAGCTGCAACTGTTAGAACACCTGCAGCCATGTACCACATATTGCCTGAGAGCTACCCATATCAGTCTGATCCTGATACACGGAGCTCAGAAGTAGAACAAAAATAAAGTATGACATGGAATTACGCATTATACTGTATGGTTAATTTCAGCTTCCTACTGAAAATACATTACTCAGATTTTAGTTAGCATTAACTAAATCTGACCTTCAGGACTGGCAGGGTTGAAAAAAAACCAAACTTTAATTTTTAAAGGCTCATTGTTGCCAATGCAAGTACTGGCTGTGTCCGGTCTTACATTGCTATTATTGTGTTGGCTGTAAACCACTGACCCCATTATAAATGCATGTGTTCAAGCATCAGCTCGCACTTTAAAAAGTACCATTAATATCACTCCCATTGGTACTCATACCTTGGTTCATTTGAAGCAGCAGCTGTTAAAACACAAATTCTCAAATGTACATATGCATGACACCTCATACAATACTCATACAGAAACTCATCATTTACAGAGTCAGTAAATAAAAACAAAAAAGCACTTTTTGCTGATCATAAGGGCTAAAACAAAGAAATCTACATCAAGCTGGAGTTAATTCATCTACAGGACGATAAAAATCCCAACAAACTGAAATTATTTGTGTCATTGGCACTTTTGTAGCAATGTCTAAAAAATCCAACTATTACACATAGTTAAGTAGCTAATACAATATCTATTTAATATTAAGCTCATCATTCGCAGTGCCTTTTATTTACTTTTGTTTTGTTTTGATTTTCACACCTGGTTAATGGTCGCATTACTCCATCAGTCCATTTAGTAACAAAACAGCAGCTGCCCGTTGTTGTCAGGAGATGTTAGAGATTTATTTCTTGTAGTTGCATCATAGCATCAGTGGCAGGGCAATGTCTAATGAAGAATGATGTCATACTCACAAAACCTGTTAACATAAACTCTGGCCAACAAATATGATCAAGTATCACCTGGTGCCGTAAACTCCACTTCCTGTCTAAGTAGTATCCCCACAGTCACAGAAGAAGAACCTCAGTCTTTCGACCAGTAGGTGGCGGCAGTGGCTTGATGCAGGTTTGTGTTGCTGCAGTGGAGGAGACTGGGAGGTGAGGACAAACTGGAATTGACACAATGCCCAATGGGTACCCTGGCCACAGACATGTTAAAGAACTCCCACCTCTCCTACATAGCAGCAAGACACCCAGACAGACACAAAACCACTACAAACATCTGTTTTGTGGTCTCTTTGTAGTCAGTTGTGCGTCTTTGTGGCCATTAGTCTAGTTGTGGTTGTTTTGTGTCTCTGTGGTTGTTTTGTATGTCCTCCTAACTCTTTGTGGTCCTCTGATTGACTTTCCAACAGGAAGTCTTATCTGTCACTCCTAACAGCGGCTCTGGCCCAGGGGCCCTAACTCCTTTGACTGCTCGGGCCCCTGAGCCTGTTTGGCCCTTTCAGTAATCCATCTATGCCCATGAGGCAATAAGCCTCCACTGGAAATTAAAGGACAATTCCGGCGCAAAATGAACCTGGGGTTAATAACACATGTGTACCGAGTTGGTCCCCTGGGATATGTTTTCATTTCTAATCCGCCACGTGACAGTTTTTAGCACAAAACCGCTAATTACCGATATAGAACCTAGTTCAACGGGGGCCATGAGTAAAAGTGAAAAGAAAGCTATTTCTATACCACGTGACAAGGCTCAAAATACACCAAACACTTACAGCAGTAAGCATAATGAGGGGGCCAATACTTGTAAACCGAAGCATTGAGAACTTGTATGTGTACGAAGTTTTTTTAATTAAAAAGATATTTTTGAACAACAGTAGGCTCACGTAAACAGGCGGGCCGCCATCGTTTGGGAAAGCAAGTCACGGAGAAAAAGGCGTTTTAGTATAGGTAATTAGCGGCTTTGTGGCTAAACTGGTCACGTGTGATTAGCCATTGAAAACATAATCCGCCAGAGAACGGACCAACTCGGTCATGTGTTATTAACCCCAGGTTCATTTTGCGCCGGAATTGTCCTTTAATAGTACATTATAAATATCCTTTTGTTTGTTCAACTTCTGTAACATTGAGCTATTTCATTAGAAAATACAAAATCATTCTAGGCAGAAAAATACATCAAAAGTACCTAATGTAATTGATCTCACAAAAAGAAGATTCACGGTAATCATTCAAGCCATCAACCAAATAGAAAACATCTATCGCTTTTCAAAATCCAAACAAATGCAGTATAAGACCAAAGCAAAAACAAGTACTTCTTTCGTACCTATGTTTTCTTAATTGCAGCATATGAATAAAGTCAGTTTTTCTAGGATGTCCCTTTATCTACATAGAATCATCTGATAATGCCCAAATAACTACTTACAACAAAAGCTAAAATAAACATAAATAAACCTAAAAAATGTAGAAACACACAACAATAAACATAAAAGTCCAGCACAATCAGTTCTATTACATTGTCTGTACAGAGAATCTGTT
This sequence comes from Morone saxatilis, assembly GCF_004916995.1. Classification (NCBI taxonomy): domain Eukaryota; kingdom Metazoa; phylum Chordata; class Actinopteri; family Moronidae; genus Morone; species Morone saxatilis. The sequence continues at coordinate 2,886,261 of NW_023339984.1, read as the reverse complement.
CTAACCTTACAGGAAATAACATAACCAGGACTTATTCAAAGTAACATGCAGCAAATCCCTTGTTCCCATTCAAAGGGAATCCTGTCAGTCGTTTATGAGCAGTACCGCTTCATGAGCTGTGGTTTTACAGCGTCACCCAGGCTCCCTGGTTGTCAGGGCCGTCATGCTGTAACACGCACAGCAGCTGACTGATGAGTGGAGAAACAATGAGAAGGTCGTCCAGGAGGGGCACACCGATGATTAACTGTTTATCATATTCCACCCTCCTCCAGGTGTGTGTGAAAAATATTCTACAGTGTCTACGCAGTGCTATATGTGTCAGTGTGTGTGTGTGTGTGTGTGACTAGACCAGAGCTCGGAGGGGGAAGGACAGGGCGGCTCCAATGGACAGACCCAGGGCCAGGAAGAAGGTCATCAGGGCTCCTGCAGTCTCTGCATCTTTAGGTTCCACCAACCTGCAGAGAGAGCAGAAGCTTAGCCATGACACATTTAATCAAAGCCCTGTTTTATTAAGTCTTAATTAACTACAAATCATACTTTCCATTATGAAGTTCATTTTCAAGAGTACAAATTATCTCCAGACAGCAGTCAGTTTATTTCACCACACTATAAAATCTACTTGCTGAGACTTGGGACCTGCATTAGACCGCTGATTCACAGTGATCATTACACCACCATCAGTTTTTGTGTCAAAGTTATTCTTTGTTGTCATGGTGATTCTTGTTGGTGCGTTCCAGAACACCCAGAGCCAAGAGTTGGGAGCTGCACAGCATGGTATTCATGAGCTGTATATTAAAGGGTTATTATTGTGATGTTAATCACATCAAACTCCATTTTTAGTTTTAATGCTCAGCATTTTTCATCAATAGCCATTCAACAGATTTACATTTTGTAATTACCTCCCTGTACAGTAGTTATTGTTAGTGGCAGAGTCCGCCATTCTCGCACAGGATTCAAATAGCGTGTTTTCAGTGTTACCTCATAGATATCTGTCAGCACAGATAGTCCCTGTCTCACTGTTTACATGCAGTTATTTCCCCGTTGTATCCCTCTTCTCAAGACACATTTTTACAAAAATAAAGCAACATTATCCTTATCCTTACTATTATTATAGCCGTGTAAGAACTGGATTTCCTACAGCTGCTGCTTGACATTAATGGCATTCAACTGGAAAAACACAGTGGCTTTTATTTTGAAGCAGCTACAGGTATTCGTAACCGAGGTTAACAGCAATTGTTGAAGGAATGCTTGTACGTAAAGTAGAACAAAGAGGAACAGCCACAGTGAGCCGTTTGATGTTATTCCTTAACTGACATATAAGATGTATTTCTTCCTTTTGACATGTGATCTTTGACCATTATGAGTTTTGATTACCAATTTTTAAACCTTGTTGTTATTTTGTTAATTTGGCTGTTTGTTTACAACTGGAAGAGATCTCATTGACCTAAGCTGGTATGAAAGCTGGGTGGTGCTGCTGGTGTTCTGATTGGTTGGTTCCTCAGGTAAGATATATGGTGCCTACATCAGGCATCAATAACGTATCTCTGAAGTAACAACACATTTAAAACACAACAGTGCGTTATGAATGTGTACCCTGCACTCAGATGTGATGCGAGATATGTGACCAGTATCGTCACATCTATTCAGCATCGGTGATATACTCGTTGTACTCACTGTGGCGCGTAGGACATGGAGAGGCAGACGAAGTAGCCACTGGACACAGAGAAGACAGCCATGATGACAATAAAAGCCGCATCGTGGGAGAATAAGACGGGAAGGTAGGAGCGATTCTGGACATTACAGAGCATCAGCAGAGGGACGAACACCACCCTGGAGACAACTAGCGCCGGGAACAGGCGCGACTCTTTACAAGGCTGTGGAGGAGAATGTGGGAGCATTAGTTAGAAGACAGTAGAGTGAGAAGTGGATATAAAAAAGGCATACATTTGGATGAAAATTGGTCGGTGTAGCTTTTGGTCATTCAATTTCCCTTTCAGAAATGGGTATTAAATAATTTTCATTTTGAAACTCAAAGAAATGATGTGGGGTTTTTTCTGACTTTGCACCATTTGCTTTCTTGTTAATTAAAAGATGATTTAGCATTTTTAGGCCTCTAAATCAAATTCATACTAAACAAGAACGAAAAACACTGGTCACAATCGCTAACGTACGAGCTCACAAGTAGACATGTATCTTTTTAAGAGGTAACTGTGGCAAATCATGTAAAGAAATGAGCTATAGGGCATGTATAGTGTAGGTGGTTCCATTATTAAACTGTAGGGCGATGAAGCGGACGCAGGATGATGATGTGATCAGATACTCACCCAGCGTATCAAGGTGGTGATGGTCCGACCGAACCAGTCGTTGAGGTTGAAAGTCAAGAAGCAGCACACGGAGATAAAGAAGCGTTCTGAAGAGAGAATGAACAGCAAGAGAAACAGGAGAGAGAGGAGGATATGATCAGTCCACAACACATGAGAGCATTGAGTTTACACAAGAGATACACCGTGTGCAGATACGTATATATCCAGTAAGTGTAATCAATCAGAGATTAACTGAGGATGGGTCGTACCCCATTTTCCTGGGAATGATGTTCTGACATCTGCAGTGACAGCAGGAAAGACGGACAGAGTGACTGTAAACACAAACGTCACGGAGAAAGCCATCACCCAGATCTGGAAATGAAAGAACACTTTTTAAAAATTGTATACTTTTAATGGGACTAAAAACAAAGTACTGTTTGTACTAATGGCATGTTAATGAAACCATCTCAGTAACTGTTGAGACTGTAACATCAAACCTTTTTGAAGACCTCTATGACCGAGGCCTTGGCCTGGCTCTTCTCTGGCTTCTCTTCCGGCTCCAGCGACAGGAAGGCGTGCTTGGTCCCGTCGTTATCGGGGTCGACCTCGGCCTCAGCCGGAGAGCCACCAGCTGAGCCGTTAGCATGGCCATTCAGCTTGCCGTTCTCCACTGTGCTGCTCTCTGCAATTGAACACACACATATTACTGCCTCTGATCCAGTCCCGCATAAAGATGCTATTGTTCAACGTGGGCCGAGGACGTATTTCAAACATGACGACTGGTTTAGTGAATGACTTGAGTGAGAGCACCTCTGTGGGCTTTTTAGCATTCATAGAAATCACCACAAGAGAGTCGCAGTCTGTGTGAGTCTCTGTGAGTCTAACAGGCTCTGTCTTTGTCCCGGCACTGCCAGGACTCTAATTGGATAAATAGAGGGTCAACTTACTTAACAAGATAATGTTCCACTGAATTGATTTGATTTAGGCAGTCAGTGAAGGGCAGAATTGGGAGCTCAGTGGAAAAGCAAACAGATGTTCTCTCACTGTCAGAGTGTTTGATGATCTAATGTTAAAGAGCTCGCACTATCGAGGAGCTAAATCCCACCTTTCAGCAGCACGTCTGTGGTTCCCGCCTCATACTTGCTGCCGTTGAGATGATACTGGGCAAACTCCTGCATGGGAACGCCAGAAAACACAAATTAGGCTTTACAGCTGAAATAAAGAAGTTGTGCTGTTGGGCTAATACAAGTTATACAAGTTTAGACTATTTTAGTGGGATTCCAGTTTTTCTTGATTAACACAGACAAAAGTTAATTCAAATGAAATTCAAATTCAATTCAGTTCTCTGCCTACTTACAGTCACATAAGGCAGTATTACATTCAGCAGCTCATTTTCCATTGGATTTTTGATTATTACAGAAAATAAGCTCCGTGGCTTTTATGATTTTTTTTAAGCAGAAATGCGATTGCCAGAAGTAAAAAGCTAATGTTGGGCTATAAACGGACTACACCTCGGTCGCATGACCTCAACATCACCACCACAACATTTCCAACTTGTAATTCTTATAATTACAATCTACAGCTTGTAAAGTTTAATTTAGAATAGTCTGTCTAGTCTAAACATGAGGCTGTAGAGGCAGACTAGTGAATAGATAAGTCTGTGTGTTTAATGTCACTGACAACAGTCATTTAGCTACTTGTTAGCAATCATGAAAACCTCTTAAATAACCACAGACCTTATTTTAAGCATCTAACCTGAAACCTATTCACAAAACCCATTCACTTCAAGGAGAGGGAACTGGAGGTTAAAATGCTCACTCAGTTCTTGGTATAAGGACTCCTTTAGAGCAAACACCATCTTAAAAAGCCACATTTTGGTTTTTATTCATCTAATTTTCGGATTTCTCTCTAAATGTATTGTTATTACACTGTGGGATCAGTGTTAGTGGTAAAGGGGCCAAGAAAGAGAAGGATAGCTTAGGTGAGGTTGTACGGATTGTGGGTAATGTAGTCATGCGGACTAGCAGACTGACCAGGCGGGGCAGCAGCAGGTAGCTGAAGAGTGTGACCAGCGTTCCCACACACGGTGTGATGAAGTAACCCAACGCTGCTGTCTCAGAGTCTGCATCACCTGAGCGACAAACACACAGGTTAGCTAGCTAGGAATTCTGGGAGAGAGACGTGAATGAGAAAAAACACAGTTCAAAAAAAGGACCCAAAATGAGCTGTGTCTTTGAAATGGAGCAGAGTGTGTTGTCATGCTGATTTGACTAGCACAACACCCATTTTGAATGTCCTCAGTTACTAGGCAACTGGGGATTAGACACCCTGGTGGTGTTTTGTTTGTTATGTGGGTGGCTTACTGCCGATGGCTATCAGCATGGCGATGGCAGCGAAGGTCCCGGCGAGGCCCTGGCCGCTCATGAAGATGGCGCTGTACTTCTGAGGCAGCAGACCCACCAGGCCGAACAGACTGCCCTGCAGCACGGCACCGAACGCTGGGGGGAGAGGAAGCATCCGTCAACACTTCTCACCCACGTTTACACACACATGTGCTCTACTCTCTCTCTCGCACAGTCGCACAGACTTACAATTGATGAACCAGATGGTAGCCATGGTGACAGAGAAGAAGCGGTCTTCCTCCATGGGCACTTTAACCAGCACTGCTGTGAGGATGAAGAGCACCAGGATGAAAACCAGGCTGCCTGCGATGCGTATCGCCTCCGATATCCTGAAACAAGATCACACATCAGCCATTTAACCAAGAACACACTCTACACCATAAGACATATACAGAGGAATATTATGGCATGAGACATTCATACAAGCAACTTTTTAACAGCCAATACCTCAAGTCTAGGATTCTTAATGAGGAAATGACAACACTAAATTAGATTCATTACTTCTACTGAACAGTATGGGAATTTACATCTTTCGGTGTATGGAACAACAAAGATGTCTTTGCATCCTCGGAATTATCTCGTAACTCCGTCACTGACCTCTGGTAGAGGAAGGAGTTGAGCAGGGTGAACAGCAGCAGGGGCAGCTGGGACAGCAGGGTCATCCAGTTGTTGAAGTAGTACTCCTTGCGGACCACCACCGTGCCGTTGCTCCATTCTGTTGTGTTCAGGCGACCTTGGAAGTACTGCAAACCCAGAGGAAACAAGACAGACGTTGGATTATCACTGTCAAATGAGCCCACACTCAAGTACACAAAAAGGTACACACACACATATCTTTACATGCATGCAAGCATATAAACATATAAACGTATTAATAAGTCATTTTTGTCGTGTCACCTTAATGTTCCATTCTTTTCAAATTTTAGTTTACAATGTTTGAAAAAACTGTTTTACTGTTCCCCAACTGAGCTAAGCATTATCTGAAGTTTGGAAAACTCCTCATACAGATATTTAAACATTCATAGAGAGCTCAAAATAACTCCCAGAATCTTCGTCGCATTTCAGACAACAAAGAACAGGAATAGTTAAATCCTTGATCATTTTAAAGCTGCACTAGTATTTTTTTTTATATCGACAATGAGTCCAATGACTGTGTAATGTGAAAGATAACAAACCCTTAAGAATTATAACCCAACTCTGCAGTTCTCAGCTCAGTTTCCAGACACAGCAGGAAGACGTTTTCAGTTAAAACGTTCTGATAAACCCGCCGTAAACTACCTGCCCAGCAGCAAGCAGCAAAATTAGCAACTAGGTGTTGAACATAGTGAAGCATTTAGCAGCTATGTTTTATGTGTAAATAAGAAACCATTTGCTAACATCCTACCAACTTTTTGAGGTTATTAATGTTGTGTTTGCAGCTTGTTCAGCTGGCCCCAAGTAACCAGAAGAAAAAAAAAAAGCAACTTTAAGACAACCCAGTCCTTGCATGCTATTGCATGTTATAATGATCATCTAATTTGCAATTATGCAATAATACCATAATACAGACTTGTAATGTTGTAAATAAAGAAAATAAAGGCAGATGGTAAACTACTGTAGGGAGTGCACTCAGGAACAAAAGGGGAAAAGGGCAATAAGAATCACGCTCTATGAGCAGCCAAGAAACAACATCACACACTGGCATATTACAGTGGCCTTTAATCGAGATACAGCCCCACTTTCATAATATCCGGCTGATTAGAGCAGAGATCCAGATAAGTCGAGTGAAGAGGACATTTCACAATACTGCTGCTCTCATTTGATCTGTTGCTTGAGACATTGAAACATTTGTTGTCACTCTCCTTGATGTTGCATCTACGACAAAGTTTTCTCAGCATGGCTACAGACTTGCTCAGATTTTGTTTATTTGATAACTTTTCCTCACTTTTGTGCTTCTACCATGGGTGAGTAGGCTACATAAAGAAATGCTTTCTTTTTTTATGTATTTTACAGTTGGTTGTCTGTGTTTTATTTTGAAATAACTAGTATGAGGCTTATAGGAACCAAATACTGAGACACAAAAGAACTAAACTCTCTACTTCATTTTAATACAAAGTAGTTTTACTCTTACTCTGTAGAGACGTACATACAAATCCAGAATACTTACTTACTATACTATGATTTGTGTGATATTAGAGACAAAAAAAACATGCGTCATCACAACTGTTTACCAGGTGAAACACGTGCCTGCCTGTAGTTCTCACGTCCTTAGATAAGAATTCTTGATATGAGAAACTCCCTACCTTTATCTCACAGTAACACTGTCTTTGTTACAATAACAACCAAAGTTCACTTTCCCAGGTCCTGCACAACAAAATGCCATTGGCTCACACCGTGGTCATGTGTTACTTTCTGATCATAACAGAATAAGGCTTTCTTTGGTTTAAATGCACACATCTAGGATATAAAATAGATAATGTGAAAAACACAATTTCCTTCAACACAGCATAGATCTGCTCTTTGCCCTGCCCGGTGGAATCAAGCAGTCACAGCTCCATCCCTGCTATCAGCTAACGCCAGGCTTGAAAATACGACTCGAGAAGTGCGCGATGCTTTTGAGCAAGGAACCTTTAAAAGTTACACGTATGTCGAACAAGAAGAACGAAGGCTGTCACCCCCCCAGCACATGGGTAGCTTGTATAGCGCCTTTCTAGTCCTTCGACGCAACTCAACAGCACTCTTTACACCCTACGCTGCCACACTTCACTTTCACCAACACAATTCACGTCCAGTGATGGCAAACAGCCCATCCCGAACAGAAACTAAATCATTCATCACACATTCACACACCGATGCAGGGCGGTTCAGTATCTTGCTCAAGGATACTTCAACATGTGGCACCAGGAGCCGGAGATCAAACCAACAACTTTCCGATTAGAAGATTAAATTGGTATTACCCAAAGTCATATGACAGACCGTGTGGATTTAAGGGTCCCCACAGGTCACGACATTTTAATACCCAGACCGCATAACACATCAACAAACCACTTAAAATACTACCTTGGCTAATTTAATTCATCATGTACATTGCGTACTATTATATTTTAAGATATTTTCTATGTTCTCTAAACAGCTTATTATCCATAAGTCCATTGTCATCTATCTAGCATGGTGAAGTAGTTAACCACTGAACACACAATTTCACTTTAAAGGGAAGGCTTTTATGCAGATCTGACTGGAAATTCGATGACATACTACCATCCTATTAACTGGGTCTATTGGTTTTTATGTAATAAAACATTTATAGGGCATAGATAACGTGTCTTTGAGGGGTTAAGTAATTGCCATGTTTTTACCAATGAGGCAGTCATGAAGAAATTCCATGGTAGCAACGTTCCCAGGCCCAGAATGAAGAAACTGATCCCCACCAAGCAGCCCCTGTTGATGGGAAAGAAAGGCCATTATTTGACAGTAAATAACAGGATGCTGCCTAACCACAACTGATGGACATTAAAGTTATAATCCTTAAGAGTTTTAACAGTTTTTCATACGATATACTGTCTGCACTTTTTCACCACTTGCCATTTAATACATTTACATTCTATGATTACCCCTCTGTACAGTAATTTCCATTATTAGTCCGCCATTCTCAACTTAGACAACTTTGACAGAATAGGGCAAAGGGAACTTTAGATTGGAAATTCAATAGAAATGCAGTTTGAATTCATTTAGGAAAATGAAAACTTTTAAATCTTATCATTGCTTGTCTGCAACAATACACTGAGTGCGAGAGCAAAACAGAGTTTGCGTTTGATCTGAACTCACCGGTCCTGAGGAGTTTCTTTTAGTCCCTTCATCCTGATGTAGGAAGTTCTTTTGAAACTGTAAGGGCAACAGGAGAAAAGAAAGGTCAGCAACATCTCCAAAGATTACAGAGCAAGCAGTTTGATTTCTAGAAACTCCACTGCCAAGGTTCCACTACTCAGAGATGCAGGAATGCATTTACATTCTAGCGAGGGGCCGCGAGAAGCTGGCAAGAGGCTGTCCAAAAGTGTGTCCAAGGAAATCCTTCAGCACTGGTCTGATATGTGCCTGGGAATCTGATAATGAGCTCTTTAATCCTCGACTTCTGGTATGTTACACAAATCTTTTAGTGTGAGAATTAACTAAAATCGCTAACAACTTGAAATTCGATGTGAATAAGCCACTGGGGATAGCAGGAGTGCACACATCCAATCAAATGACCGGACTGAGTGCAGTTTCAATGATTTCCCATTGAGGCTGTAGCACTGGAGCGAGCACCCTGTGGCTAGAAACAGCTCTGTCCCTCTCTATCCTGGGAAGAAAAACCAAACCCACACGCTCACCTACAGTACTGGGAACATACTAACACAATCACTGGCAAAGCTATTCGCACCTATTTACAGCATCGCCACAGGCAGTATATAACTCCTCTGCTTGTTTTCACATGTTGGAAGGATCAGGCTACACAAATAAAAGCTACACTCACATTTTCCCCTACTTCGGGAGTGTGTACTAGCGTCGGAGAAAAAAAACAACTGTGCATGTTTTGCAATTGGTCAGGACGTGGCCTGACCAATTCTTTTTTTTTTTCCACTGACTCCTCAATTTGTTTTGCACAGCTTTTGGTCTCCACTTGCTAGTCAGCATTTGGTCCACTTCCTTATACTTCCCCGATTGACACCTCCTCCTTCCTGCAAACAAAGGTGTAACACAAATCACACAATTCATTCAGTTGAGTCAACATCTGTCACACGGGGTGAATGTCCGTCATTTTCCATAGAAGTTAAAATGTTTTCTCCCAGGTGAGATGGTTGGTCGCACAGCATCTCAGTGAGACTGACATGGTTGTCACATGCTGCCGGCCAGTAAAAACAGCTCGCTCATTGTGGTCTAACTTGAAAGCATGTTTTAGGCAGCTGAGCAGAACTAATCACAGCTAGCTAGTAAATCATGAACAAAGGAAAAGTGAAGTTGACATACAGGTCATAAAAACTGTGGTTGTCTTTTATCACCCATATTATAAAAGAGAATAAAAGGCAGGATGGGACGGGATACGACAGTTACAGTGCTTGGCTACGATTCAATTAGAACTGACTGTCTGCTGCTTCAAAGCTCTCCTAATATAGCTTTGTTCCTCTGATTCAAATAAGAGGAAAACAGCATGAGGTAAACCAACAGAATTAATAATCACACTGTCCTCTACAGTGTGTGATGTGGACTGAAACATTTAGCATTTATCCATGTATAACCAACCTCTAATAGAAGCCAGACCAACACTGACAGGAGTCTGGTTTCAGTGGAACTGAAACGTCCAAGGGGCGTTTAAGGTCAGGGCTCAAAAAACGGACAAAACACAGAAGCTCCTCTCACTGTGTCAACAGGAATGCCAGCTGATACAATCTCACCAACAGCCTGATATAAGACACTTAACATGTTTAAGACCACAAGTGTCAACAAACACATTTCAGTCTTCTTCAAACTGCTTTTGTAGGAGTTCTTCAGATGAAGTCAACAATGAGAAATCTTAAAGTATTATTATAAGCAGTGTACAGATCTTTGGTCAATTCATTAATTTTATAGCCAAAAAGACAAAACATCCCCAATCATTAGGACCAGGTGATAAAAAATGACAGATGTAAAGACAAATGTCAGAGTGTATACTTTTTGTTTTGTTCTCCGCAAGACTGGGAACATATTACAAGCTTACGTGTGGAATGGAAACATCTACACGTCTACACAATCGTAAAAAGCTGATTTTTTTTTCTTCCCCAAAATGAATGTTGAAAATGAAAAGAGGAACGCCACCTATTTTACACATCTCCAGGTGTTGGGGAGTACTTCTGCATATTCTAAAAAAAGTTGGCTCCAGAGGAAGCTGCTCAACGTCTGACAAACTGCCTCAAGTGATGTCATTTGAGTCAATGTCAGTGAGGGCTGAAGGCTACTAAGTTTTGAAAACGAAAAATCAAGAAGTGAGGAGCTGGAAAGAAGTGAGCTAACCAGACCACCGTAGCCTGCTACTGGCATAACACGCCAACTTGCATTGTGGGTACTGCAGGCGGCAGGTTTAGACGAGGAAGAAGAAAGTGTGGAATAAAAAGGAAATACAATCACAGTGTTACAGGAGTGCGAGGCTAAATTTGTGAAGCACCCATCTGAATTCATCAATATGCAAATCAATACACTGCTGTCTGTTGCATGCACACAGGGTGTCTCCTATTTACTGACAGGTCCACTCAGTGTCTGGACCACACCTAGCACCCAAACTAGCTGTGATGTCACACAATCATGCTCATGTACTGTCAACCTCAGCGCACATCAGCCTGCACGGAGAAGCTCAACCTCTAAGTCGAGTAACAATAAGCAAAGCCCATTTATGAGTGGAGGGGGACTTTAACATTCCAGTCCTTCTCTCCATCTTTTTCATTTCCGAGGCCCCTCCAGCCCCGCTTTCTTTCAGCAAGAAAATGTACAGAGCGGACAGGATGAGCAGCCTCACTGTTTGTGAACGACACCTCCTACGTCATTGAACAGACATGCAAAACGTGGGAAAAATGTTCATGACCCGAATGAACACTGAGGTGGAATGCTACAAACGCACTAGCCTTTGTAGGTGAGCCACTACACCCTTCAGATGTCTAACCTGCTGATGAGAAGAGTGGTTCTTTTAAGTAACCAGGTTTGGTTTGTTCAAGCCGCCACTGGCAAACACACTCATGAAGGACTCTTTTGGGTCAGTGATGTCTAGAACCCCACACCCACATTCCCCAAGATCTCTTAGCTTATTAAGTATATCAAATAAATAACTGACGAGTGCCACAAACATACAAACATTGTGCTGTGTGTGTGTGTGTGTGTACGGTGCTCTTGGGTCAGCGTGCTCAGTGCCAGTGTGTCGCTGAGCAGCGGCTCTCACTCCTTCAGCTCTTAAAAATCTGGATCGTGCACACAACTGCGCAGGAAGAAAGCAGGATTTTGGATCCACTTCTGCTTCGATTAAACTCGTTCCTCTTTAAGAGTAAAATCAAACATCACTACTCTATTCACTTCAAATCCAGCAGCTCTTTAGATATGTTCATACACAGAAACTTTACTGTGTAACTAAGTTAGAATGATGTTTTAGGGGCTTTTGTCTGCATATTTCAGGGGGTGTGAGAACACCACTCTGTGGCAGATACCAGTTGTTTAGCTTGAGGCTTCCTAAGAAGGCATTTAGGTGCGAGACGACAATGTGTGGAAGATAAACCGCTGCTCTTATCCCAGCAACACCAAAACACTACTTGTGCCTGTCTCTCTTTTTTCATTTAGGAAAAAGCCTCATTCACCTTCAGACAGCCAGCTACTTAAGTTCAATCTTGCTCAATCTACTCTAATTTATATTTTCCAAAACACACTCACAGTAATTAAGTAACACACACAACAAAATCAGCTACTTTTATTTATTTTCTTTAGGGGCAGAACTCAATCTATGTCGTTGCTGGGCGTTTTCGCTGATATATGAAACCATACATCCCATGTGAAAGTGGGGGGGAACCACATGCAAACCGCACATAACAATTATACCTAGAACAACACACACCCTCAGATCCGATCACAACTTCCAGGCCAAGTGACTTCAAGCAAAAACAATCTC
>NW_023339984.1:2870107-2873857 GCF_004916995.1 Morone saxatilis | reverse complement strand
TTTTCCTGCTACCTGATGCTTCTGTTCTCAGTAATAAGAGTTTCTCACATTACCCATGAGCCCGTATGAAATAAGTCAGTCAAACCCTGGAGGCCTCTGTCTGAGTCACAGCAGATTATTGGTCCTTACAGTAATCCAGACTGAGTCACATCGAACATGTGTGCTTCTGATGGCAGGAACCACGCAGCAACCAACACCAGAAAAAGGGACACACATTGTAGAATAGACAGACAAGTCTTTAGCAGATTATGATAAAGTGCATGGGCTCTGTGTCAGCTCTCTGTTGAGTATCTAGGTCCAGACAGGTGAACAGTAGTGGCGTTAAATAGAGCTGTGTCACTGTCTCTCAGTAGTACAGGGTACAGAAACAATACAGAGTGACAGGTGTGGTTTAACATCATGGCTGAATATTAAGGGCCAAATCAAAGAAAAAGGGACTTTTAGTAAAATAGCATTAAGACAAGGACACTGTGTAGCATCCTGACATATGATGCACCTGTTCTGTTCTGTGAAGAAGCAACAAACGCGAAGATAAAGAAACAGTATTCAATTAAACTAGTAATAACATATTTATTCTGTTATTACCAGACTGTACATCTACTTGTATACTCATCCACATGGAGTCTAACCTTACTACATACAGAGGAGGAAAGCAGAGCCCCATTACCATGTTTACCCAGTCGACAGTGAAGTAAACAACAGTTCTCTGATAAGATAAATAAACCGACCTTTCAGTATGAAACACAGTGTGTACAGCAACACAGCCATCTGTTAACACCGCGTTAGTGCTAGCTAGCGTGACAGAGACTCACCTTGGTTAAACGCTGGTGTTTGTCACTGTGTGTTCATTATGTTCCCACCGTCAGTTCAAGCACTCGCGGTACCCGAACGGTCCAAAAAGATTCAGAGGGAGGCAAATTAATAACAGCGTACATGTATCTGTCGGCCATACACGTGGTGGGTGTACGTGCAATGCTACGGTAGTTTGTAAAAACCAGCCCCGTGAAATGTGCAGTACGTAGCGACTACGTCACAGCGCTTCCGGTTAACGTTAGATAGAAGCGCCATCCATAGATGAGACTCGCGGGCATTTGACAGGCGGTAAAAACTTTCCCCTTCCCCCATTTGCCTTCGTCTAGACTCTAGATATTGTTTTTAGGGCCATTCTAACTTTTAGTGTAAATTCCCGCTATTTGCGAGATGCCTGATGAAAAACCTTCTATACATGTCAATGAATAGGCAGTGTTTCATCCATAAATAACTTAATGTGTCCAACACTATTTGGTGAATGAAATGGTGTATCAGCAGGTGTAACCATGCTGAACAGACCTTTTTCAAAGCAGCCATTTTGACATGAAATAGTAGGGTGAACACAGGTGTTACAGATGAGAGGGTGAATGGAGGGTGATTGGGACCGTATAACAAATATGGGGTTTCATTTTCTCACCTGTTGAGTTAAAATAAAATAAAAATATAATAAAAAATTTACCCTGAAAGCATCACGTGAGGAAAAGGACATAAGCTTTAGCTAGTTTTCATCATAAGGTCATACAATTGTCATAGCCAATGTATTGCACGAACCTTTGATGGAAACAGGAATATGGTGTGTTATTGCAACAAAATCAATAAATATGTGATAATATCATATTCATCATTTCATATATTGTATTATAATGAGACAGCCTGATTTTGGGTGATTGTGGCGGTGCTAAAAAGGTTTGCTAATGTTGAAAATGATCAACCTTGCAATATAGAAGCATTGTGTATTCTCCTTAGGCTCTAGCTTAATTTGTTCCCTAACTAACCAAACCAAACTAAATAAATGATACATTCAGCCTTGATTTAACTAATCCTGAGTAATCCACTGCAGCGTAATGGCACCTGTGAGAGCAGGTCCTGGGTTTGTTGCTGTCTTTGGCTTGATAAATGCATGAGCTTTTCCATACACAACACTTCACCCATGTCCACACACACTTCACTACACTACACTACTGACAATACTGATGTACATATATATTTTATACTTTATTTAGTGTGACTATTGGTTAAGACATTTATTTTGCTTTAAACACTGTAATTGTCTGTGTGGTCGCCCTTCTTTTTCATGCAGGTTCATGACACAAGCAATATTTTTTACTGTCATTAAATTTATTCAGTAAAATTTGGGGTAAAAATGTAAGGGAAGCAGTGGGAGAACGGGGGTTGTGATGTGTGATGGTGTGATGTGTGGATAGATTTTTAAACCAAAAGTCTAATACATTTAATCATAAATGAACATAGACTTATAATTCATAATGATGAACAGGAAAACAGCATGTGAAATTATATTATATTATATATTAAGTATGAATCAAATTGTGTGATATATATACTTACACTAGCCTAAATTAATGATAAGATGTGCTGTCCCAATCACCCAAATGTTACAAAAAAGAAGGTTTAAACAAAAGGGCATGCCACACTTCCTTGGAATATGATATTCTTCTTTCATCTTCAAATGAGTAGTTAACATCTTCAGTATTAGAGAAATGTATCATGTATTGGGCTAATGTTTTTAATTTATGGCAAGAAAGGTTCCACAAGAAATTTAAAAAAGAAAGTTAAAGTTATTGACTATAATTTTGCAAATGTCAAATATCACATTTCCTAGATCTTGTGCATGTCCTCTGACTGGTTTATCACACCCCTACAAGTATTGTCTTCATATTTATATATTTTCTAAATATTTTCACATTCATTTACCATGCAAGGCAGCTCAAACCATAGTATAGTAATCTTAGTAGCATTAACACAATAAATGAAAGACAGACCTTTTTTAAAGGAGTATAGGGAGTTGAAAGAGCTCACATATTATTTCCTGTTTTAATCTGACAGGATGTTGCCATGAGACATCTAAAAAAAGAAAAGTGAGAATGTTGTTTGTCAGAGACTTAAAGGCAACAGTTTTCTGTGATGCTGCCACTGAATTACTGGTCTTTTGTGCCCTCTGCTGGTACAATGTGGGAAATGAACCTTCAGTGTTGCAGTGCAAATGGTGTAAATAGATGTATATTGTAGCCTTATTTATGGGGCTGATTAACCCAGTGGCATTACATGACATGATGTGTTATTGTCAGCCATATTCTAGATGGAGGCTTAAGAACATGGGATTGAGATGACCCAATTGACTGAGTTACAAAAGTAATATTAAATGCTCTGGTGCAGACAAAGTGATGTATTTTTTCTAAGGTTGTTTGGAAACTGACAGCCAGTTTCTCATACATGGTGACATTTCAGAACAGACACCTCTGTGGATATTTTACATCTTAAAGCTGCCATAGGTAATTAAAAAAAAGACTTTTTGTCATATTTGCTGATTTTTTTTTTCACACACAGTAGTACATAAGACAGATACTTTGTGAACAACCAATTAGAGCCAAGATAGTAGATAGATTATACTGATTCAGGATAAAGTGAAGGTTTCAGCAAATATGACAAAGAGTTCTTTTACTAGCTACCTACTGCGGCTTTAAGTCTATGGAACACTGTGATTAATTAATGTTATTAGTAACACTGTGCTTTTGGTGCTATTATAGGTCAAAATCTCAGCATCATTAAGGTCTATAGCATGCACACTAAATAAACATACCCTAATGGTTTGTTTATTCAGTATGTAAAGATAATAATGTGGCAGCATTAGCGTCATTAGCCAGCTGATTTGTTTGCCACTGTAACGCTGTGTTAAGCCTGACATTTTGAGGGTGGTGGTAG
>NW_023339984.1:2869884-2870073 GCF_004916995.1 Morone saxatilis | reverse complement strand
GTCTGGGTGGTGGTCTGGCCCATACACTCAGTTCAAATGCAACAATGAATTATGGTCGAGAGGTGGTCCAGATCTGGTGGCCCTATTCTGTTCTTGTTTTTGGCAATTGGTTTGTAAGTCTTCAGGCCTGTTGTTTATTGGCTTAAATTCTGCATTTAACTATTATATCATATATATATATACATATAT
>NW_023339984.1:2867981-2869859 GCF_004916995.1 Morone saxatilis | reverse complement strand
ACTATTATTCATATACTTATATCCATACATATTAATACCATTATATTCTTTGTGTATATGTAGATGTAAATGATGTATAATGGAGATTTTATTTACTACACATAATTACTGGCCCAGCTTATGTTGCAATATATATTTATATATATATTCTTATATATATATACACACACATATATATATATATATATATATATATATATATATGCCATAAGTGGGGCAGTAATTTATTGCCATACTTGGGCCGAATGTAAGCGGGTGGGCTGTCAATGACCAGAGACCATATACAAAATGTATATTCGCAGCTAATGCTAAGCTAAATAGTAAAGTATGGTATAATGGCATGACTGTGATTATGAGCTGTTATATCTGCTTTGTTTGTGATGGGTGTGATCGTGGTATGGTTAGCAAGTGTCATGGTTGTGGCTGTTTTGGTTACCAAGGTTGTGACACATATATTGTTAGTGGATGTAAAACCAACATTCAGGGCGGTGCAGGTGCAATAAACTGAAATGGTTCAGTTTGTCAAGCTTGTGGTGAGGCTATTTCCTGAGCTCCCATGGTAACACTAACTTTATGATCTGCTTTGCATTACAGCGCTTTCTTTGCCGAAGGTGTTTTCCCAGGTGCAGTAAAGAGTAATTGAATTACAGCCTAATCATAGCCACAATCACAGCTATAGCTAATGCTCAAATCACAGCCATAGCAAAGGGCACGCCAACCCACGCTCAAGTGGCAAGTGGTTATGGGTGCTGTTGGAGCTTGGCCTTCCTCGAAAAACTCAGCTCTGAATCAACTTTAAGCTTGAAGATGAAGACCTTTGTGAAGAGAATCCCTACTCTGACTCCTCACTTGCTAAAAATATTTGTTATGCTTTTTACTTTTAAAAATGTAACCTAGAAAATGACAGTCCAAATGAGGGTATACCAAATCATTCAAAATAAGAATGATCTTTTTTTATTCAAATGAACATAATGCTTCAACACCCAATCGTATGCGTATTCCGTGGAACACTTTTTCTCATCACAGAGACAATATGTAAAAGACAACTTAAGACAGCTGACTTTGAAAGAGCACAGAGGAAAGTAGTAGGAGGAAGGGTGTTAACATTCCCCTGCCACTGACTCACTCAAACCAACTAACTATGATCATTTCCAATTCTTCGTCTTAACCCTTATCAACTTTTCCTGTGGTGAATATGTGAAAAGGTCAAATCAACTGATATTTAACATTGTCACATAATCTACTTGGAGATGGATTTATGTAGTACTCTCACATATGCACACATTCTGTTTGGACTGGAATATATAATACGATGACAGCACAGACAAAGCCTTAGAACAACAGCAACGTGTCATATATTGGTACACTTAGAGAGATGTAAATATGTCAACTTGGCTCCATAGACATGAATTCATTATGTAACTCATACACTCAAGTATATATGTACATAGTGAGCTTAAGTACACTTCATTAGTGTGCAGTATTTTGAAATATGAATGGAACTTGTACTGTATGCCGGTTATAATTACAATGGGAGTGAATGGGCTGCCATACATTTTAATGTATTATGTATACCTAATAAAGTTATATGCAGTGGAGCTATAAATAGAGTGGAATCAATGGCATTGCTGTTAAAATAACAGATATAAAAAAAAGGTTTTGCCTGTAAAAGTCACTTTTTTTTTAATTTGTGAAAACACCAGTCGGCCACCATTTTTTCACCCGTTTTCACAGAAGATAAAAAAGATTTAAGGAACTTTAGAGATTATCCTTCCTGGGCAAAACCTTATTATTCACTGTGTGTGGGATGTAGTGGCATCTAGTGGTGAGATTGCAGATTGCAACCAACAGCAGATAAAAACAGCTCGTTCTAAGGTA
>NW_023339984.1:2866965-2867935 GCF_004916995.1 Morone saxatilis | reverse complement strand
ATACCTATGAATATTATATTCCATTTCTGCCAATAGATCCTCCTAAATATTACACACTGAATGTTTAAGTCATAAACATTTTTTTTTCTCACTTGCTTCTCAGGGCTTCCATAAAACTACAGATGTTACTACAGAAATAAGTTAGAGAATAATACACTGTGCAATGTTAGAATAATAAGTAAAGAAATCTTTGCTGGTGCACAGCGGTCACATTATAGAGACAGTCCTAGCTGATCTGATGCTGACTGGAGTCAGTATAAGAAAAGCTCCATCAGTTTTTAACTCTAACTCCAGAACGGCTGAAAGAGCCAAAGTGCAGTGAATCAACCAGGGAGAATAGAATCAATACGTTAGTCTGTGAACTAGCAGCACTATTAGTGTGTTTGTTCCTCTATTTAGACACTGCATGTCACAAACAAGAACATCTCAGGCTTGCAAAATGGTGGTTTGTGGTTGAAGGTCTTCCTGTTTTCTCTATCATCATACTGACAGTCCAAAGCACACGGCCACTTCCGTTTAGTAGACCCTATAGGAAATGCTACACAAAGCAGGCTGAGTGTACCTTGCACACTGCAGTCAGTAAAAAATACCAACTGGACAAACCAGTTCCATTTCTTTCTGTCACCATTGCATGATTTCCTTGTCCAGAGATTGTCTGGTTCAATTCCTCTGTGACAGTGCAACACTTTATTTTTATGTGTCTATTTATATTTTAGGATTCACTGGTATTTAAAACACATTTTGAATATGAAAATAGCAATGAGTGTACAGAGATGAACTATTTGATACTATGTTTTACGCCCGTTCATTGTAGAAGAGACAACACTAGGACACTGGCTATGGAATCTATTTATTCCATTATACTGTACGTTATTTTACAAAATCTGTATAGAACAATATTTCACATTGTGCAATTACATGCTGAAATACTGCAATTTTAATAAAGTTATAATGTTATTTAAAATAAACT
>NW_023339984.1:2866488-2866895 GCF_004916995.1 Morone saxatilis | reverse complement strand
ATTCAAATTGCTGTTAAATCATTAAACCCAACTTGGGGATGCCGATACAACCTGTAAATACAATATTTACAAATAATAATATTGTTACATTCATTTCTTTGTTTATTTATCAGGTATATTGTACAATACATGTATTATCCCTGGATATAGCTTTAATCCCAGGGCGGCGGTCCTAGTGCAGAACAGCGTGGGTGTGCAGTGCCTTCAACACAGAAGTGGTAATTATAGCAGATTAACTGTACTGTTTTTGTCTTTTTGTTGACTGAACTATATTGGGTAGGCCTATATGGTATTCATTTTAATTCAATTTTATTTGTATAGCACTAATTCATAACAAAAGTTATTTCAGGAGACTTTTCAAATAGAGCAGGTCTAGACCAAACCCCTTTTAACATTATTTACAGAGA
>NW_023339984.1:2864969-2866388 GCF_004916995.1 Morone saxatilis | reverse complement strand
GTGTCTCCTCCAAACAGCAAACATGGGAAACAGAAAAGTGATAGCTCCACTTGCTGTTAGACAGTCTGTACGCTGAAACCATGTAACACAAAAATTACGATTTTGTCGTTTGTCCTTTTATTATTGTTATTTGAACATCATTTGGATGATGTGTCCCCAATCTCTGTACTTCCAATTTTTCCTCCAAAGACTTTAAAGAAAATGTATTAGTGCCTCACTGTACTGTGGCTACTGCGCTGTGATTGGTCGAAGATCACTGGCCTTTGGGCTGAATGAATTTAATTTAAATAAACCCTCCTGTGGCCAATAATGATAAAATAATTATTATTGTTATACTAGTTTGATTATTGATCGATTATTGACTTTATCTTGAAAGCTAAAATAAAGGGGAGTCCTTAAGAAAACATCCTCTCATATTAGGGGGTCTGTGGTCTAATGTGGTTCTATTGTACAAGACATGAACAAGTTTGGGAACCCCTGTATTATGCTATATTCTTAGCCATGTAATGTGTACCATTCAAAAGCTTTCAGAAGCAAATACACAGTGCATGCTAACTACTGGAATGTGTCAGGATTAAACGGTTTCAGTGGTTTGAATCGACCTTTTGAAGTAATAAATATGTTTCTCCACTGTAGCTGTACAGAGTACTGTACCTGAAACAGATGAGAATTAACATTTTATTTGGTTGTTGACAACTTTACTTTAAAATCAATTTAAATCACAGGAGGTTTTTAAATAGTTGATTTACCTTAAGACACAAAAAACCTTCTTAACCCAAAAGGGCACATTTAAACCTTCAGTGTATCAAAAAGCATTCACATCCAAATGTGAAAACAGGAAAGGTATGGAAAATCTGAAAAGTATCTAGTAACTATAGCTCTTTGACAAGGAAATAGAACAAAAAAAAGGACAAATACAAGGACAATATAAAAATGTGGTTGAGGAGAAGTACCAAGCTGTATGAAATGGAAATACTCAAGTAAAGTACAAATACTTTCAAATTAATTCTTAAGTGCTGTACATGAGTAAATGTATTTAGTTACATTCTACCACCACTGGTTACAAAGGCTAAACTAAACACTACCAACCTAGCCCAAATAGCAGTAGCCCTCCAGGAGGGAGAGACAGCCATCTTGGGAGGAAACAGGCTTATAACCTACTAAACAGGCGAGGCCGAGCAGTCAGGAAGAACCTGAGAGAGGGAAGCAGAGACAGGTCAAAACATCACATACTGTCCTATCACACTGTGATGAACCACCATTATATGTCTCTGTTTCTTCACAGGTGTTTCATCAGGCACACTTGTTGTGACCCAGACTCCTGCTGTCTCTGCAATGGAGGGAGAGGCAGTAAAGATCAGCTGCTGCTGGAACTTGACAGGGGAGGCTGAAAGAATGAGAGTTTCCTGGCTGAAAAAT
>NW_023339984.1:2864514-2864891 GCF_004916995.1 Morone saxatilis | reverse complement strand
CATTTTTTGCTGAGTCTGAAGGAAGTGGTACTGTCCTCACAGTTACGGCCAGAGAGAACACAATGGACAACACAAATCCCCCCACAGCTGTCGGTAGGTGACAAAACAACAGTGACCTCACATAGGCACTGTTCCAGTTTGACAGGGCTGATAATAATGTTTATTAAGAATGATTTAAAGTTAGAATATAGTTTTTATATAAACTTGTTAGCCCTGTTTCTTTAAAGCATTTCTGTGCAGCAATGTGTATGTCCACACTAACCAGGTAAATTTGTAAACACTTTTTTCCTCGCCCCCAAACTGCCCCAGTGAGCACCAACTGGGATTGTTGGAACATTGATATCTAGTTGATATTTGATCTGAACAACCACTTTTCT
>NW_023339984.1:2858346-2864378 GCF_004916995.1 Morone saxatilis | reverse complement strand
GGTTGACAGAGAGACCATAATAACAAATATTGTGAAGGCATTTCTCTGAAGTTCCCTTTAGTAATTTAAGCAGTGTCCTCTGTTGGTGAATTTCAGATTCTGATTCAAATACTAATTGGGAGGACATCTTAATTTATGCTCTGAGGTGCCTGCCCATCCTGGCCCTTGTCACATGCTTCGTCTGCCTCAACAAGTTAGGGAACAGAGCTCAGCAGCACACACCAGGTACAATATAACTTTCACTTAACTCCACTGTGATGATATGGTGTCTATCACCCATTAGCAGCATATATATTCCAGTACATTATGACTAATCCATCAGTGCATTCATGTTTCAGCTGCTCCTGGAAATAAACTCCCTTCAGCACAAAGAATAGAAGAAGACCAAGAAGAAGAGGACAGAGATGAGAGATAAATAGTAGAAGTGTAAAAATAAAAAAAACATGGAATGTTTGATGATTACTTTGTCTCAATGAGGATACATTTACACAAACCTGCTGTCTATTATCAACGCCCTCATCACCGTCTGACTGGTCTGACTGGTCTGACTGTAACTCTTTGCTTTCTGACATCAGTGACGTCTCTCCTGTTCAAAGCTCGTGCAAAATGTGTGACATCTGAAGGGAACGAACAGAACTTGTGGTTTGGCACACCTCTGCAAAAACTTCCGTGATACATGAAAATAAAGATGGTGCCTCCTATGTAGCCTGCTGTGTTGTGAGTGGTGGGTGTGGTGGGTGTGAGAGACTTGGCTGTAGATGATGAGTGTTAGTAGTCAGTCGTCAAAGGAAATCATACAGCTGGTGATATTAGTGATTACATATCCTACATAATAAAGTGTCGCACTCACCAACATACCAAAATCAACATGTATCACCTTGCATGTTGCCAACATTGAATAACTCTGCACTGTGAATTGGTTTCGCTTTTATTTTGACGTTTGAGCCAAGTAGTCTGCCTGATGTTTCCTTATATTAAAGCTGTGTGCTTAAAAAGAAGGCATTAAAGCTGCAGTAGGTAACCTTTATAAAAATAACTTTTAACTATTTACTATCAGAGGAACCAGATTTTTTCCCAGATTATTTGTCTCATGTACTACTATCAGGACATAGTGAAAGTTGCAGAAAATATCACATTTTTTTTATAATAAAAGTTACCTACTGCAGCTTTAAAATCCATTTTGTTTACAATGCAACAATTATCTTCATCCTACTGTACAAACCAAATGAGCAAGGGTGGACCTTTTACTCTAATCTTTTGAGAATTATTGGATAATTTTATCTCTATTTGGCATTAAGCTGTTATTTTAATGAAAGCATGTGATAAGTTCAGAGGAGAAATGTCGATTTGGTAGCCTGGGAACCAGATGAATCTGTGAGCTTTGATAGAGGCATACCCTCCAGACAGATTTCCACCCATCCTCGATCTGGTTGGACCAGTCCAATATGGGTTTGCTATGAAGACTTTACTGGCAGTTGAGGCATGTTTGTAAACAACCTAATGTGGCTGATGAGGATCTGATGACGATGTAGAAGTTTTTCTGTTAAATCCACTGTTACGTCAGTATTTAAAAAACTGAAAAGTATATTTTCTCTAAAAGAAGAATAAACAATGGCACTTTTGGCTTTTGTTGTAAAACAAAAATGTGTTTGCTGTATTTGTGACAGGGTTTGGTCATTTACCAACTACGCTACGTCACACATTTCATTGCTCTAATTGGCTGTAGGTCTATCCAATCACGTCCAAAGGCATTTTGGCGTACAACCACTGATAAAGCTAGAAATACAAAATTAGATTCCAGACTAATTTTACATTTGCAAACTAGTCTGGAACCTCTTGGTGGGACTTGGGAGTATCTAGTTGGGCCCTGACTAGACATCATATTACTTATTCAAACTGTGGACCCAGGCATAGAACACACATAATGCAGCAGATAAAGTTGAACAGATTTACTGAATAATTATGGTTGTGGGAGATGGGTTGAGTAGATAGGATGGCTGGTTGTGGCAGAGGGATGGAGGAATGGAGGATGGTAAGACAGTGTAGCTGACAGTAGAGCGAAGGAGAGCTGGTCACAGACATGCGACCGGGATTCTGAGACACAAATACACCTACAAACATCCACAAAGACAGAGACAGGGGAGCGCTGGAGGGAAAGAGAAAATGCAGAGGTGCAGCCATTGCCATGACATACCGTACATATGGTGAAAACAGGAAGTTGAAGTAAAATGTACTGAAGTACAGTATTTGAGTAAATGTACTTGTAGTTACTTCCAAAACTGCACCTACTGTAAATAACTATAGCCGGCAGGTTTTTATCGGTTTATCATAATTAGGTAATTCATCTCAGACTCATTCGATTTCCAATGTTTGTCAAAGCAACTTTTACTATTTGTATATATATTAAGACTTTGTGTCTTTTCTAAAGAGGGACCCACTGAAGGGTCTGTGAGGTAAGGTACAGCCCAAACTTCACACTTTGGGGACTCCTAGTGGTAGTGCTAAAAATGACACTCTCACAGGCAGCAACACATGCAAACAACAAACTTATACATCAGAATAATGTGAGACATACAGCACCTTTAACCAAAGTAAAACTATAAAAATAGTTTATTACAACAAGTTACAGCTACAAGTTGGAGGCTTTGGTAATTAACTAACAGAAGCTAAAATATATCAGGTAAATAGAGACTGGGGTCAGGTTTTTAAAATGTTGGACCAAATATGGTCTAGTATATATTTTCACTATGTCTGTGTTCTCCGTGAGAACAGAAAATGAATCTCACGTACATCTTCTATTGTGTAGGAACTATAGGGGCCCTTTATCTGAGGGAGGAAGGAGCAGAAGCTGTGGTTGTTCACACTTCTCTGCTGAAAATACAGAGGAACACTGAAGAAAAGATGGTGCCCTGTATGCTGTGTGTGTGTGTGTGTGTGTGTGGTGGGAAGGACTTAGAGCAGCTGTAAAGAGATGAGTGTCAGTAGTCAGTGTCGTGTCAGTGTGGAAAGATGAAGCTTCTGCTCAGCAGTCTGTTACTCGCCTCTCTGTGTGCACTCTCATCCTGGAGTAAGTACAAACACTCAACCTTTATCTGTTTCATAGCTGAGTATATGCTAACATTAGCATTTGAAATATCTGATGATTTGAACAAACATTTTTCAACAGTTTAAATCTTTTGAGCTAATAAAAATGTGTGAGGAGAAATGGAAATTGAAAAAAATATTTCTTTATTGTTGGTGCGGCACTACCACTTTGTTAGGTTGATCTGATTCTATATAACGCATGTCCTCTGATGTTGTTGAAGTTCAAGTGCCAAAAACTCTACTACTCGCTTCTTAAGTGATGCAATATGTACAGTTTTGTGATAAACTACCAAATCATGTGTCTCTGTTTCTTCACAGGTGTTTCATCAGGCACACTTGTTGTGACCCAGACTCCTGCTGTCTCTGCAATGGAGGGAGATGCAGTAAACGTTCAGCTGCTGCGGATACTGTTGACAGGGGAGGCTGAAAGGAGAGGGGGTTTATGGAGTTTCCTGGTCTGAAAATCAAACAAGTGTAAAAGAGTTTTCATCATAAAGAATGTTCACTCGCAACGAGATTCTTTGCGTTAAACGCGACACATGCTGACTGGCTTAAACTGACCTTTACGAAGATGCTCAAAGAAGCTTTCAGGATGAGTATACCTGCAAAGGTCTTGTGGATGATTCCATTTTTTGCTGAGTCTGAAGGAAATGGTACTGTCATCACAGTTACGGCCAGAGAGAACACAACGCACCCAGCAGAAGGTAGGTGACACACCACCAGTAGCTTAACAGTAATGCATAAAATGTTTGAAGGCAAACCAAGATGTTGATGTATAATATGATATGATGTCTAATAATGATGTGTATTCAGAATTGGCTCTAGTCTGTTCAGTCAAAGTTTGTAATGTATGAATGCAAGATTTTAAAAAAGTGCTTCTTGAAATCTTTTCTAAGTCTCACACAAATCACATTTTATGTTGAAAAAAAATTTAATCCTGTTATTATCATTGTAAAATCTGCATTTTATTTTTTCTCAGAAAACAATCAAAACTCTCCCAGCAATCATCCACCGCTTCCCCTGATAATCTCCGTGGCTGTAGTGGTTCCATTGCTCCTCATTGCTCTCGTCTGTTTCTGCTCTCTGCGAAGGAGACAAGGTACAAGGAAGAATGTAGAAATACCATATCATTCAAGCATCAACTCAATTGATGCATTGTCCTAGATCAAATTGTTGATTCACCCAAATTACAAAAATATCTTTTCTTACTTATCGCTAGTTGTATCTAGAAATGCAGACGTATTCTGTATATGGTTCTGTTTTTGGGTTTATACAGCACTGAAAAATCACATTAAAAAAAATCTCTTTCCACACAGTATTTCTGTTTGACAGGATAATCCACAGAACATGCTGTCAAAAGTTATCATATGGACTACTTCTATACAAGTCAGAAAATGTTCATAGTGTGGTCTGTATATTATTCAGAGTAGCTAGGAAACTGCTACTTGAAAGAGATGTCGCTGTTGATTTCTTAAATTTAATTAATTTGATATATTGATGAGATTTTCAGCGCTCTGAATGACAAACAAAATTCCAAACACTTCAAATTTATTGGGGTTGCAGAAATGTCAGAGAGAGGGGCCTCAGTAGCTCACCTAGTAGAACGTGCGCACCATGTACTAAGGCTGAGTGCAGTTCTGGCCCAGGCTTTTCATTTAGTCCCTTCTCTCGCCTCCCTTTCCTGTCTCTCTTCAGCTGTTTCCTTCCAAAAAGGCAGAAGCAGTGTGTAAGTGAGACAATAGATATTTTTTGGGTAGACTGAACCTTAATTCTGTTGACCATACCATCATCACATTATTTATTCAAGAACAGCGAAAGGGTTGGCACAGTCTTAGATTTACCCAGGAGTTAAGATAAATATTATTGGAAGGTTGCAAGCTTCAGTTCATAGTGTGACACAGAAAAAGCCAAAAGTAAAAGCTAGTCATTATTGTGCAAAAAAGGAGTTATAAAGACTTAAAAGAAGAGAAACTTTTGATAACAAATTAATACAAGATGAAATTATAAGCAACAGTGTGTTTTAAGCAATTACAAATTTAGCGATACAGTATAGCGAACCAATATCTCTATAGAGCAGCAATTAAAGATGTTAAGTTTGAACTGAACAATAAGAAACCTTACTGTGTTTTAAGGGAGACCAATAGGATCTAAAAACAAATGCATTAATAGATTTTTTGGTAGCGTAAAAACACAAATGTGACATATTATCACTTTATATAGTGTTAGCAAACAGTTGCCTATTACACATCCATCAGACACAGAGCAACATTAACATTTAGAGTCATGTTTCTGGCAATCTAATGTGCATGCATGGCCAGTGTTCAATCTCCTTTTACCACTGTTTTGGTCTCTACGTCTGAGGACAATATCTGGCTCTTTGGTAGCTAAATGCTCTGCTATGTTCACAATTAGTCATCAGTGTTGGGCTAGTTACTCAAAAAAATTAAATATATATCTCATTACTCTTTGAAAAAAATAAATATAATTACTTTACTTATTACTCCCTGCCAACAGTAGTCCCTTACACTACTAGTTACATTACGTTTCTGCTACTCAAGACTCACACAAAATCGGTAATCGTATCCTTTCACCCCAAAATTCAGACTAACGACGATTAAAATTCAGTTTAGTTTGTTAAAATCAAAGTAATGGACTATTTCCAGCAGCGTTTGTGTTTCCATCTTTCAAACTAGTTTCCTCCACGATTACAAAAATGAATCCAAGGATGTGATTGGATTGTTGGATTTTAAATCAGTAGAGGGTGACAACAAAAGTAATATTGTAACTAATCTTTTTTTTTTTTGGTTACACTACTAATTACTTGGAAAGGTAATATTGTTACTGTATTATTATTTCTAATAATTAGTGCTAGGCAATGATCAAAATTTTTAATCGCGATTAATCGCAGAAGTCGTTAGTCGTACTGCTATATGAACAAAAGTGCAATA
>NW_023339984.1:2850061-2858246 GCF_004916995.1 Morone saxatilis | reverse complement strand
AATAAAATAATTGTCGGCGTTAATTAATGAATGTGTTAAGGCGTTAACTTGCCCAGCCCTACTAATAATAAGTTACTGCCCAACACCACTAGTCACTAACTTTATGCTGTCTGCCATTTGGTACTGGACAGGTATTATACAGTGGGTTTATCATTTAAACTGCTGCCTCCTGTGTCTGGAAACAATGCTGATGAGAGCAATTAGAGTGAACTGGGAAGTTGTGGGTTTCAAAGCAAAACAGTGAGTTAAAAAACACTAAAATGTTCTCTGCTGAGGGGTCTCTTTGCGTTTGTCACTATAAGTGACCTCTTTCACAGTGTGTATTAATCCGACCAATTGTTAACATAAAGCTATTGATTAGAACAGGTTTAAAGACAAACGTAGAATTCTGTTAGAAAAGTTAGAAAAGAGAATCATTTGACTGTAGAAATGAAAAAATGACACTAATAACCATTTATAGAAAAAAATAGTTCTTAACTGAACAAAGACAACATCACAACCTTGTTTATTTCCTCCTCAACATTCAAAACACAAACTTCACTCACTTAATGTTGAGGTGGATGAATATCAGATCACTGAGGGTTTGGAGGACCAAAATGAGTCTTTCAGATTTTGGAGTACTTTTAGTCTAGAAATCTGGTTTTATATTGCCCCGTATATATAATTCTGATATTTTCCAGGTTTCTGATTGTCTGCAGCGGCATCTCTTTGACTCACATCCAGCAAATCTGTTATTTCTGTACAGACTGAGTCATCTCAAAGTTGAGCATTTACCCAGTTTGATTACGGGCTGGCTGTACCACTCAGTTGGATTTAGCTAAACCATCTAATTTTATCCTCTACATTACCAGTGTCTAACATTAATTTCTTGTCAGCAAGACCATCATAAATGATTAACCATCAGATATTTTGTTCAACTGTCAAACTATTATGTAACACGAATTGGGGGCAACCTACAGTTCTTAGGGTTTTACCACAAAATATGACAAGGTATCATTTCAGTGAGAAATGTATGGAACCAAGAATTGAACCCTGTGGCACACCATGGATGATGTCTCCTTAAAAAATGATGAGGAAGTGTTTATAGCAATGGGATTAGCTCTACGGGATGTGTATTATTTGAGCAAACTTAATGCTGCTGAGGGTGGGAATAGTGTTTTTAGAGATGAAAGCAATACACACAGGGCACCACTTGTCATTGTCTGTTAGCAGTGCAATGAGCCATGAATGAGACCTTCTGTAGGCTCCAGGCCCCCATGGCATATTAGTGGTATTAGCCTTGTAGGTTCAGTAATAGCAGTAATAATACTTGTAACAGAAGTAAACAGTGGTAGAGACAAACTGTAGTGACTGCAATACACAGTCAAGTGTAGTAGCATTTGGTGCAACAATGCAATTCTATTAATCATTTGGCTATGTATGTGTGTCTGGCCCACAGCACAAGCAGCCAGGGTAATCTACGAAGTTCCCCATACTGATTCTGAGGTGGGAGAAATGGACAAACACAGTACCACTTCCTCCAGAGGCTCTTCTCAGTGGGTGAGTCTATTGGTATCAAATCTACAAAGACACTTGTGTACAAATGTTGTCCATAGAGCGACACTAGCAAACAAAAAAAGTCAGCATTTTCAAAAAAATATGTGGCGTTATTAGACTGGCAAGGTATTTGTTCCTTTTTGTTGAGTGTGGTGAATAAGGAATCGAATAGAGCTTACGGGGGAAAATAAATTACTTATATACATACATTCTTAGCCACACTTTGTGACCTGATGTGCGTTCATTGCCTTTTTAGTCGTCATTACATCCTATCCTAAATTCTGTCTTAGATAGTCTTTAAACAACCTGCTCAAATTTTCTAAACTCTTCCCAGACTTGCTTTCTATGATATATAATGTGTGGGAGTTGTAGGGTGAGACAGTCTGGGTAACATGTGGTGAATTGTGTGAACATGCATTCATAGACCTACTCTTTAAAGAAACAGTCACCAATGTGATAACTCAACGTTGGCCGTCATGGCCACCGTGATATTCCTGCCCTGCTCACTACTATAGTACTTTATGAGATTGTACTTTGTAGAATTGTTGTATTAGACTGAATTTTATTGTATGTATATTTCTTTCCACCTCGTTGACATACATGGAGGTGCAATACAATCCTGTAAAAAAACACCGCAATCTACATGCTTGATAGATTGTCAGAAACAATTAAAATGTTTAATCAGGATATGATTTAATACGCAGCTTGTCGTACTGGACCACAGTGCAGAAGTATATTTTCAGTTTGAATTATGTCAGCTGGTTTAACTCTGTACTTAAAGCAGTAAATTCCAAATTTGAGACATTATTATGAAATATAACTGACATCCTGTTTGTGACTAATAGTGCCTGTTAGTCACGCCTACTCAATTTATGTCACACACATTATCAAATGTCTTCTATCGACCTTTGTACACCACAAAAGCAGCCTTTCTAATGTTACCCTTATTTGACACTTTTTGATGTACTGCTCTACTGTGCCTATACAGCATAACGTGTAATTGTTTTTATCTCTCTGTCTCTTTCAGTGTCAGGTACCAGTGTATGAATCCTTCGATTACTTTGAACGTGTGCAGACCAAAGAGTGAAGATCCTCATCGTCCAGGATTTTCTTTCCCTACTTCGCAGCATGTGTATCTTGTGCGTTCATTATACCTTTGCCTGAATTATGTAAATGATTTTATATGAGTGTAAATATTTTGTATTTTTTCTATAAACTAAGTCTCATCCATCTTTGTGGTCTTAATTCATTTCAATGATGATATGGTGTGTGTGCATTTATCAACAGGTTTATTTGAATTACATGCTTTTGTTTTGACTTGATCATGCTACCAGCTAGTCAGTGGTCTACATCAATGAGTGCCATTGATCATACAGCAAATATGCAGGTTTCGCAATGACTTCAAGTCATGATAAGGACACTGGCTGGAAACTGTGGTGTTACAGGGTTGCTGCATAATAGGTCAATGACAGGAAATGGAAACAGTGCCTGTGACGGTTGAGGTAGTTTGTTGCTGGCCTTGTTGTGTACATCTTCATTACACAAGCCACATGAATCTGAAACAAACATCTAAAATGGTAAATACAGAGTAAGCTACTCTTACTGTTAATACAATTTGCTTGATACCATATTTTACTATCCTTATCTTCACATTACTCATCTCTCAATGCATGTGCTCTGTCTGCATTTTAGGTTATGTGTTCATTTTCTAAAGTTTCCAGAGTCCACGTTGGTAAACCCCTGTTAGCTTTATTGGAAGCAGAATTAGACTCAAATGAATGAGTTACCAATACTAGCCTTATGAACATGCTTAGAAAATGCACACATACTCATTGTACAAATAATGAAAATATGTAGGAGAGCTGAGCTATGGTAATGTTCCTTGCCACTCCACCATTTGAAGTTGATCAGGATTATACCACGTGGGACATGTCGTTTACATGTGTAGAAACAAAAAAGGCAGTATAGCTATACGTTAAATAATTCTACTCAATTCTCAATTCTGCTAGGTACACAGGCATAGTTGGTGGTAGCCTCGTCATCTCCTCTTAGTCTCTTCTTTCTGAGCTGACTGAAAAAAGTTTAGTGTTACATTATTATTTTGGTCTAAAGCCCATGCCAGCACCCTCTTTTTCTTCTCCTTTCTCTAATAGCGTCACATTTTATGTGCAAGTCTTGGCATAGCAAGGAAATCACTCCAACATTAGCCAGTAGTTATGTCTTAGGTCATGTTGCTGGCCAGCAGCAGTTCATTTTGGACATTTTGATACTGCATACAAATAAAAACAGATTTCATTTTGAAACAGGCTTTGTTTTACTAAAGAAATAATAAATAAAGTGTCAATTTTTGTTTTGTTTTACTCAGTAATGGTGAGTATCTTGGGTTACTCTGGTTATTATATATATTACTTTGGGTTACTAAGTAATTATAAAAAATATAAATTATGACCGAGCACTCAATACACATTAATCATTTAGGAGGATCTATTGGCAGAAAAGGAATATATAATATTCTAAGGTATGTTTTCATTAGTGTATAAAACCCTCGAATATGGGAATTGTTGTGCTTTCGTTACCTTAGAATAACCCTACACTGTGTATACACTGTGTGGTACTATAACCTGATTTTGGTGTCACATGTCTTGAACATAATTTATCTGTGGCTATGACAAATGTGAAAATAGTGACTAACAGGTACATAAATACTGGATGAGAGCCTACTGATTGCCTATACAGAGTTGTATACAGAGACACTTTGACCCAGTGACTCAGCCAGTTTCAGACTGTTGAGTGACAACAAAAGTGACTTTTGTTGTTGGCTGAGAGAGAGAGACACTCCTTCACTCATGGGTACAAACAAAACTTACAGTATCCTACCCCTTACCTGCATACCAGCCACTGATGTGAACCGGCAAAAGGTGTTAACCACCACACTGTGTGAATAAACCTTTAGCATACTTTCACACAGTTTCATTTGCTTGCAGATATTGCATTTGCTTTGATTCCCATCGGCTCCTCGAAAGCCTAAAACAGTGTTCAAGCCCATTGTCTATATAGGCTAATATTAAACATTACATATTATTTAACCAAGATATGTTTTAGTGGAGGGGTACTTTAAACGCATCCTGCAATAAAATATTGCAGCAGCATAATGTGGGGCCTTTTTTGTAATACTTCTTTCTCGTTGTGTGTGTGATGTAAGCTGTAGCAGCCAGAGCAGGGCTCTGACTGAGTTGCTGGTTGTATGACCAGAGAAATGCTTTTACACAGAATATCTTACATAAACTGATGTTGTTTCCAGGAAACCAGGCCAGGGGACCAGAAGAAACAGACACATCTGAGCAAGCATGCACACTGGTGTATATTTGTTGTTCAAAATTTCCTCTGGTGGTTCATGTCCACCTTTATGCTGCAGCATAGGAAACCACCAACCATAGCAGATGCACAGATGTGACACTGGGTTTAGATGTGTACTGTATATGTGTGTGTATCACCTGAAAGCCCAAAGCTCGCACAGCACATTCATTGAGATTTACTTTGTGCCAGATTAAACAAATCACAGAATGTATTGCCTTTGTGGTTTAGTTCATGAAATATACTCCCATTAAACCAATAAGTAAAGGACTAAAGCTCCTGGTCTATGAGGCAATATGTACATTGGGCGTTGTAGCATTGAGATTGTGTTGACACAGTCGGAGCCACCACCTATATCAAACACACCCTTTCTTTAACCCATTTTGCCTCAGGTATAAAAACAGTTGTCTCTCTCCTCCTCCACTCCCGACACATCGACGGCTCTGTCAACCGCTGATCATTTTCCTCTTTACCGTAGTAACCACCTCTTAAGCAGCAACCATGACCCAGCTAGAGACAGCCATGGCCATCCTGATGAAGACCTTTGATACGTATGCTGCCAGCGAGGGCAGCAAGAACACCCTAAGCAAAGCCGAGACCAAGACGCTGCTGGAGAAGGAGCTGCCTGGACTGCTCAAGGTACCGTACCCGCCGCTGGGGAGCCCCGGATAACTGTGCTGGATCACTGATGCAAAAACAGGCATTTTAATTTTAAGTTTTGTTTCACGTGAAACTTATTTTTTACCTCCATGGCTTGAAATGTCTGTAGTTACCAGTTTTGGGTCTTTACTGTTCATAAACATTCTAACAAAAACGGATTTTTGCAAGCAGTCTCCACAACTTTAAAAATAACGATATTTTTGCCGTTGTATGTTGCATTCTTTTTACTTTTGCTTAAAGTTTAAAGAGTCTCTCCCGTCCTTGTGTAATGCCCCAACATTAAGTTATTGACATTGCATACAGTAGTATAATGTAGTATTGTAACAGTATCAGTGTTCTTTTGTTGGTTCTGTGCAGGCAGCGAAGAACCCAGGTGAGGTGGACAAGCTGCTGAAGGGTCTGGATTTTAACGGAGACTCAGAGGTCGACTTCAGCGAATTCGTGGTGATGGTCGCTGCTCTCACCTGCGCCTGCCACGACCGCTGTCCCAAGAAGTGAGCAGGGCGACCGCACCCTGGGGCGGGGCCCAACGGCGGCAACAACGACGAAATCCCTGTATAGTGATTTGTTTCTCTAACAACTGAATAAATTTATTTACCTGTGCATGGCTGGTGTGCGTGTATTGTGTGACTGCATGTGAAATCGTAAGTAATAAGCATATGGTAAGGAAGAGCATATTTATATGTTTAAAAATTCTAATTGTTACATGCTCTGCTTTGGTTGCAAACATTTCAAAATCAGAGCAATTGTGTGCTACTACAATGTGTTGTAGTCAAGCTTAAAGCTGGTTAAGACTGGTTTTAGTTCCTTAAAATAAAGTTCCTCAAAACGTGTGTGTGACAAAATGATGGATGTAAACACAGCACTAAAAATGAAAATATTTACAATATGACAAAACTTACAATATGCATATGTTATATAGAAAAGTATAAGAATATCAATATCGACTCAAAAGTGTTAAAGATACAAACATATAACAAACAAGACTATAATTGACATAGCATGGGTGAGATGGATAGGAAATGTTTTTTTAGGGTGTTGTAGGTGGTCAGATAGCCTCTCAAATATTAGAACAATGACTACACTTCCTGTCTAACTAGGACAGGAGGGGCCATGCATGTGAAACTAAAAGCGCCGTCTTCTTAGAATTCCCTTTTGAAAAGACAAAAATCAAGAGGTTTTCACCTGCTTATTGGTTGAGAAAAACACTTTGATGAAGCCATCTCAAGCTTCAAATGAAAACGTGACATGAAGTGCGTCGACACAAGGGCTTCAGCAGCACACAGCTGAGGGTAGCATTGTATTGCAATAACCTTGTGCTGCCAGACGTGTGCTCATTTGCAAAATCTCAAGCGAGTGGTCCGAGCGGTGTGTTTCTGACACAACAGGATCGACCACATATAACGTATGTCGCTGCTTCACAAACAGCGCAAGTGTGTTAGTGGTTACACAAGGGCCGATTTCTGACTCCCACACAAAACTCCACACAAAAACATCAATCTTTACAGAGGCCTCACCGTGTTCAAGTAGAGGAAAAACTGGGGAATTGCACAACAGCTACAACTGCAATGTAAGCTGATATTCCACACTAAGCCTGACTGGAGTCGATGTGTGGCCTCCTGCATTGTGATTAGTCATAGGTGGCAGGCGTGATAAAAACAACAGTGAGATTTGGAGACTCAAAGATACTAGAGGGGAACCTTTTGGAACCTAGTTTGTTAATCCTCCGATCAGAGGCATCAAGCTGCCTCTTAATCCCCCTCTGTGGATCTCTCTTTCTGTCTTTAGGTCAGGTCAACACTCTATTAGCCCACCAGGGAGCACTGGCCAAGTGACACACTTTCTCTAGCCAGGATGGTTGTGTAATTACAGAATGCCTATGCCGCCCTCTAGTGGCAGCTGCAACTCTGCACTTTCACAAACCAGTATTGAAATCAGCATTTTCTAACAGGCACTAAGAAGTGCAGAGGTTCATCATTACCATTAGTGCCATCATGAATCACTGCTGCCATCCTGAACCAGTCACTGCATCTGGATTCATGAGTTCCCTTTCCTGTTTGAATGTAGCTGATTTGACTGCGCAGGCCGAGTCCAAGGCCTCACAGTGCTGTTTGTGGAACGTGGTTCGGCCTGTAATCGGCTTGCAAGGTCATTAAGCTCAGACTCTCCTCTCTCCACTTCCTCTCTCTCTCTCTCCCTTTGTGTGCGGGGCATTATAAAGGCTTATGGGGATTAGGTGTCCAGAGTGGAGGAGGATGTGGCTCTGGAGTCAGGAGATACAGGTGGGAAGGAAAAGTGGGGTGGGGTGAGGAGTTTGCTGTATTTTGTGGTGCATGTGTTCTCCAATATGTTTCCATCTTTTAAAGTATTTTGATGTTTATTTGTCTCGTTATATGTTCTTACTGCATTGTTAGCAATACATTATGTGCACAGAAGCACAAATGCATTACATTTCTATAGCCTACACCACTGGCTCTCAACCTGGGGCCCAGGAACCCCCAGGGGTCCTTGAGGGGATTTCAGGGGGTCCCAAGAAAAGTGAGGAATATTCCAAACTGAAGCTCAGTGAATGGAAGTGAAATTATTAGTTATTACATAAGACATTAAAAGGAGATCACATGGAATAGCCTAAATG
>NW_023339984.1:2843177-2849989 GCF_004916995.1 Morone saxatilis | reverse complement strand
GATTGGCCTACTGTGTTCAGACACATGTTATGAAATACTGTCTGCGGGCTGAATCTGTAACCTTTTTATGGGGGCAACGACACCAATTCGGTTGAGATCCACTGGTGTACACTTCATATGTATATTTTTTATGATAAATTGATACTATTTCTACTATGTCTTTATGAGCAAGTTTTATTGAGAAACTTGAAAATAGCTTTTTGAATATATGGTTTTGGTAAATATGGTTTTAAAGTGGTTAAATTTCACAATTACTGTATGTACTCAGGTACTTATGATATGATTCAAATCCTTGTGGCCTTTCTTTGCTTCCATATAAATAATTTTAGTTAGTAAGTTTAATAAAACTACTACAAAGCATTTGTTAGGTATACCCTATTAGAAAGTGCAAATTATATTATAGCCTACCCATATTATCATAATTGAATTATCTTGTAGTTTTTGCTGACATGGTCTTCCACACACAGTAAAACCAGATAAGTTAATTTAACTAAAAAAAAAACCAATTATTAAAACTAAGTACATTTTGCCAGTTACAAAAACATTCCTAATCAATTGGTATTAGTAATTGTAAGTGACAAAGAATTTTGTGTTTTTTATTTATACCCTGAAGACAAAATATCTAGTAAAAAGTACTTAATCAAGAATGTTTTCTAAGTAACAAAATTGACATTGTGTCACATTAATTTTCTTATGTAATCTGTTTCAACGATTGTTTTTAGTTAAAATGACTTTACAGTGTATATAAGTACTAAACAATATGCAGGCCTGATGTTACTTTCAGTACTGGCAAAATAAGAACTACTTATTTCAGTACTGTAAATGAAAAGGTTTTACCTTCAACAAGCCAAAGAATTCTAATAAATAAACAATCACCAATGAATTGAAGATGATTTTTTAAAGTATAGTTTTAGATTACTATTAACTAATGAAAAGTCTTCCCATAGGCTTCAATCTCAAACCATGTGTTAATACAAGATGTTTGTGGTCAGGTTTACACCAAACATACACACACACCCACACACACACACACACACACACACACTGCGTAGCTTGGTCCACGTGAGGAGGTAGAGCAGTTATGAATACTTCATTCTGTTTTAAAGCCACACATCTCTGGTCATATGAGCTGCCGGGGTGTCCAGCTCATCTCGTGGCCTGACTTTTAGCAGGAGAAACACGAGAAACACACTGCTGCTCTTTGTCTCCATACTTTAACCAAGTGTGTTTTCTTGTCGTGGCAGGCGTCATGGGGCGTCACTGGGTTTTACTGAGGGATCGATGTACGTCTGGTACCACTGAAAGGCTGCTTGACACATGACTGTTTGACTCATGGCCTGGTTTTATTATTGGTTGTGTCATTTTCCAACTTTGTGATGTTGTGTCATCAGTGTAGAGGTAAACATCAGATGTGTAAAATATGACCATTAGATTTTGATCAACAACAGGAAAACAACAAAAATAAGCACTAAATGCACAAAATGCTGACATTAAAGCTGCTCTAATTCATATTTGTATATTAATTATAGGCCAAATGTAGGCGTCACTCACACTGAGAAACCCACAGAGAGTTATCACCTGACTTTGCAGTTACCCATAGTTCTCTATGACACAGTGTTTTAGCATAGGCATTTAGCGACTAGTTGATGAACTTTGTAGAGCGTTAAGCAGATAACAGCCAGATAGTGAAAGTGAATATTAGACTTCCATTCATCAGGTCATCTTATGCACTGAATATTGAATGCATTGGTTGAAATTTGGAATATTTATATATAAAATAAATGCTTGTATGTATTCCTTTAATTCAAGGTAGTTAAGTGCTAATCATTGAGCCGTCCTGCCGCCTCGAAACTGACGTTTTGCCATTGACATTGACACAAGATTTAATTGCCATTACTGGCAATTTCTCATGTATATAAAAGCCTCAACTTCTCTTTTTGTTAAAATGTGACACATTGTGTACTTATTAAAGCTGGATAGTTCAAAATTCTGACTTTTCTGCCCCTAGTGGAAGTATCAAAAAAGACAGCAATGCATAATGATACACAAATCATACACAAATTAAACAGCAAGAAGAAATGGGCTAAAAGCAACACGCTGAATTCACCAATATTCACTGGGATGGTCTATTTAAAGAAAGCTTTATGTCATCAGAATAAGGTTAAAGATGTTATAATCACATAAACACTTTACACATAGGAGTGCTGAATAGTGAATTATGGGTTTTACTTTACCTCTTTAATTTAAAGAATCATTTTTCAACCTTACTGCTTGGTCATATGACTACATGACACTTTCAAAATCCTCTTATGTAAGCATGGGCTCATTATGTAATCATTGTCTTAGCCAGACAAAAGATGATAGTGAAACCAAAATCTGTCACCCAGTGTATGATCTGTCTGAGTTTTTATGACAGACGGATAAATGGGGCTTTAAATTCCAGCAGTCAAAGCCATGTGAGACGCCAACGCCATGTTGAAATAGTTGAGTCTTAATAACTCAGCAACTGGAATTAGCTATGTGTTCATTTACTAATTGATCTCAGTAGGCGTGTCATTAGCCTTTACCCTAAAACCTGTCTCCCAGGAATGACCTGTTGACTGGGTGTGGACTACTAAACAGTTGCCATGCAGGGCTTATACAACATACCAGCGAGTTCCTCCCATACCACACATTCCTTTTAACTTACTGTCACTGAGGCCGTTTCTGTGCAACAGGACTGTTGGTCTGCTTTGAAGATCTGTCTCCATCTCTGAATGCCGATTTATGAGCGACACTGACTGTCTCTGCCGTCACTTGTCTTTTTTAAACAATATGTGTGGCTTACTGATAACGTTGTGTTGTCTTTATCAACATGACCAAGAAGCTCCAAAGTGTGATAGTGAAGGGAAAGAAACACAAAACAGCCCTAACTCATACCAGACAGTAGTGTCAGCACTGTCACCTTTGACCTGCACATGTGATAAGCAGGTTCATGGTGCGATAGGAACTTTTGTTGGGTTGCAGCTTATTTGCTCCACTGTTCAACTTTTTGGAAACCTGGTATAATAATATATCATGTTTACCATCCTAGGATTGTGGAGGACCAGGTTTAAAACCAATCAAAAAGGAGAATGAGGAGTTCACTAACACTCTTCCATTTGATCTGTGTAATGTCATTGGATTTTAGCAGTTGAGCATTGAGTTCAAAGCGTACAGGCTGGCTAGAATACTTCCAGAGATGTGATGGTACATAATTAAGTTTAGCTCTGTTAGGCTCAGTTAGCGGTCATCTAGACAAACAACTTCCAACAGCTCCAATACAGAAAAACAACAACTATATGACCCTCAGTTCGTTTGTATGAATTTATAGCTGCTAAATGTACACCATTAATTTACCGAACTCGTATTTATGCAAGCTTAAAGAAATACATTTTGATTTCCAGCAACTCTAAAACGTTTGAATAAGAGGTTGACTAAAGCTAAATGCTTCTGCAAAGAGCCGACGTGCCCGCCTCCCACATCTCAACTACGTGTTGCTCAGACCTGCACATCTAGCAAGCAGATTAATTGATTCCATTCCTGTCAAGAAATTGACAGCAATGTACCATAGCAGTATACAATCAGATGTCACATGTGCACATTTGCCTACGTGCAGCCCAAAGAAGCATATTCTAATTATAAGATCTAGATCTGTGGGGGCCATAGGATACACACATATACTTACATATATCACATCTTATTATAATAGAATCTTTTTTTAAACGTTTGTGCTATTAGCTGTACCACCCACACCAACACAGACACTTTTTAAAATATCATCATTGCATTAGACTAACAACATCTGGGCACCACCAGAAGTGGCGTGACCAAAACATTCAGAGTGGTTAAAAAGTGCCATTGAAACATGCTGATGCTGAAAATCTGTTGTATGCTCTCTTTCTTTTTCTTTTTTCTTTTTTCCTCATCCCTACATCTGTTATTTGTTATTAGATGTACATACCGGTATTACTTTATTTGCAATGGTTTAAACTGTCATTTCTGTCAGTCTAAGTCTCTCCTTAGACTGAACTGTTTCCCTCGATACTTCCAGTGGTTCTGGTAAACAAAGACCTGCATTTCCCAAAATACTGAAGCTTTCCTTTAACTTTATCCTGCAAATGAAACTATGGATGCGTTTACTTTAAACTG
This sequence comes from Morone saxatilis, assembly GCF_004916995.1. Lineage (NCBI taxonomy): Eukaryota > Metazoa > Chordata > Actinopteri > Moronidae > Morone > Morone saxatilis. Next base: position 2,845,819 of record NW_023339984.1, on the reverse strand, counting down.
CTTACAGCTCCTGTAAAACCCCAAGCCTATTCGTTTAAAAGTTCTTTGTTTGTTAAGCGGCCTCTGATCAGTCGGCTGCAGAAGAGAAAAAGAAACACATCAGTCTAAAACTGTGTTGTAAAGCTGCTATCAGTAATCACTGGAGACTGCAGACAGCAGACAGGTTAACAGAGGGCTGTGAGGCTGTGCTATTTGCATTAAGAGCACATTCATACCTGTACTGTGCTGATAACAGACTCTCTGTTGATAGACAGCACCCACATGACGTAATCCACATTTTCCTGCTTTTACAGCCACTTGTCCGTGACGTAAGTTAAACTAGCAATGTGTGTGCACTGTCCCGTCGCAAACAGGCCTGCTCTCTGTCTCCTTCTCTTATTCACTCGCTCACACACACTCGCACACGCGCGCAGTAAAACACATGACAAGGAGACTTTGTCCCGCTCTATCGTCAGCGGCACCAAGAGAGGTCCTTCAGCACAGACACATTTACACATTGTCAGAGTTATCTCAGCCTTCATCACCGTCAGCCAGCGCGGAATTCATCCACAGAAACCCTCAGTGGCCTCAGGTTTCTCTCCCTGCATGAAGTTTGACACGTTTTTACATCAGTAGTTTCGATCCCTGAGCATCCTCCAGGGTTTAGGTCAGTGATTCCTAAACAGGGGTTCTTCTGCTGTTGCCAGGGGTACATGGAGAGACTGAAGAGTCGCTCAACTGGGAAAGAAAAATTATTTCATGATTTGATTCTAAAGCTACATCTACATATTAAGTCAGCTTTAACAATTCATTTAGGTGTTATTGGAAGTGTGGGTAAAAACTAGTTATCCTGCAAGCAGAGGAGGTGAAATTATTAGCTAAAAGTAATGGATAAATTGTTAAAATATTTGGCTAAAAGTAATTCATATAAATAATAAAAAATAAAAAAAAGATAGGAATATTGGATAAATAATTGAAATAATAACCTTAAAGTAACTGAGAAATAATTGAAACTAAAAGGCTAAAAGTAATGGATAAATAGTTGGAATGTCCAGCTTTGGCCATCCATGTAGTTGTATGAAAATACTGTAACATCCACTATTATGTCAACTTTTATATGATAAAGAATTCAATAAAATCCTTTTTGAAACAAATACACACATTTTGAACAATAATGTAGGTGTTGATGAAGGAGTTCATCGGACTGGGATGTGGGGGAACCACTGGTGTAAGGTACTTATTAAAGCAATAAGTCAATTATCATCTCATCAGATGATGACAGTAAACATTTGTTGGAATGCCTGATTGCATTGTTTTACGATAGAGAAAGTGATAACATTAGCCGTTAGTCCTAATGCAATGATTAAAGGTGTTTAAAAGCTGCTTTAAGAGCCTCGGGTTAGTGGCTTTGTGTAATTAAGAGGCCAACAACCCCGAGCCCTCAGACTGATTGAGCTGTATCGACTGACCCACTGATTGATCGCTCTGCTGGAGTAATAATTGAATCACAGGGAAATTAGCCTCTTTAGATCATGTGCCTACGAGTTCTCCTGAACAAAGACAAACAGGATCATACATGTTTACTAGAGTTGACCTTTTGTTGCTCACAAGAGTAGCCGGTAGACAAAGTAAGTGAGGGGCTGCAGACAGTGACAGAAAGAACTCAGTGACCGTCTGTAGAAGTGTGTGTGCTGCTGCTCGAAACACACACTAGTGCAGCTAAAACATGTCACATAAAGATGGGAACTAAAGTTATTTCAAAGGCAGGCGTCTCCTGGAAAAGACCTGAGTTAAATCATTAAAGGGTGCCAAAAAGATATTTTACTGATGTATTAGAAAAAATAATGAAGCTTCTTCGATTTATGTCTCGATTTATGTCTTGATTTATGTCCTTATGTCTGCTAAATATAATTTATTCAGGCGTAGTTCAACTTAGATTTAGTTTTATAGGTGAGGATATTTAGGATATATACATACACATACACAGGCATTACAGGGATTACAGGGATTGTCCACTTATTGGGTCCCAGCTCTAAAGAAAAGGACAATTTGTTGCATTTCAACAGTACAGCCTTCAGTTGGAAAGTTTATTCAGTTGGTGTTTTAAACAATTTGTTTGAATAAATTCTTAACTTTGAAAAAAAAAAACTGAATACTGAAAACAGTCAAAAAAAAGTCTGAATATAGGAATCATTGTGTTTACATACCTTAGAATGAGCTGTCTATATCTACAGAGGGTTTGGGTCCACTTCTACAGAGTCTGCCATGTTGAACTGCCATGTTTCTACAGTAGCCCAGAACGGCAAACAAACTAAAACACTGGCTCTTTTTGTGAGTTTCACAGCCACTGTAGTTTCTCCTATGCTTGGGATTCTGAGCTTTATTCAGTTGTTTTAATCAGCAACTTTACTTCTCGATGCCATGAGATCCTACACACTGGTCCTTTGACTCAAGATTCCACTGAAGAGACGAAAGCAACAGATCTGTGTGGAGTGATGAGGAGACGTTTCTCAACATTAATACATGAAACAAATTAATGCTCTTTTGATTACATCATCTTGTTGCACCCTCTTCTGCAACAGTTTAATGGCACCAAACTGGAGAATAAGAGCCAACAACTGTTTATCTTGATGAACCAACTCCTAATACTGGTACAAACTGTC
>NW_023339984.1:2841964-2843116 GCF_004916995.1 Morone saxatilis | reverse complement strand
TGTCCAATTACTATTGCAGCATCCAAATTCAGACCTCCTAGGGATGAAAGAGATCATTTTGGTTAGATTCATATAAGAGTCATGTGAAACAGAGAGACTGCAAACACAGTGTACCTCTCCCGCACAGACACTTGTTGCAAATTAGTGGAGAATTGCAATGGAATGCATCAAAATTAACAACTGGATCAACACTTGTACTTAACATTGTTAAAAGTTGTGCTCAACGTCACACATAAATGCACCCTCCCTCTGTTTTAATGTTTTGGCTCTCGATAAAACTTTGCAGCTTGGTTATCTCTGCAAGACACAGCACGACTACAGTGACAAGTAATAAACAGGAGAAGGGGAGAGCTGAGTAGATTGTCAGCGGCACTGCAGGTAAAAAACATACACTTCAAAAGAAAGGACCTACAGTTTGCTTTCATTATCTCTCTGAATGGCCTGAGGTCAGGTATACTGGCTGGGTGCCAGTGGAAGCAGTGTGCAACTGAATCAGTCATGTCACTGTTGCAGCAGTCTGTGTGAGAGTCCAGACACAGAGCAGACAGTGGTAAACAGCTTTGGAGACAAGAAAGAGGAACCCAAGTCATATGGCTTTGGTTGAGGCGGAATTTGTTTCTTCCCAAAAGAGCTTGATTGGTCTGTTTGACTCGTGCCTCAAGCTGTGATTGGTTTCTTTCCAAGGCAAGTGTTTAAATTCTGGAAAAGGATTAGTGTCGTGAGAAGTGTGTCAACTTAACAGGAGGCGAGAATCGCTTGCTGTTTGACGCACACATGGCATCAGTCCCTCCTATGATGAAGGTTGACATGTGATTGTCTGGACATACTGGTGATGTTGATGAATAAGTTCCATGAGTTCAGTCAAAGGATCACCTGGATAGCATATGATTAACTTTTATTGTCTTAAATAAGCTATTACTAGATAAACAGAAAAATGCAAGACCCACAGACCCTACAGTCAGATCTGTCCAGCTCTGATGATGCAGTTTGGTTGATTACATATTTACTGTAGACTTGATCAATACTGCATTGACTGCCAACAGCAAGTCCTGAACTTACTGGTACTGAATCATTCCCAGCAATGTGAGTCAAGTCTTTCTTCTAATGATCCATTTGTTAAGGGTCCAGTGTTTAACATGTAGGAGGATCTAT
>NW_023339984.1:2839945-2841942 GCF_004916995.1 Morone saxatilis | reverse complement strand
TATTCATAGGTACGTTTTCATTAGTGTATAATCACCTGAACATAAGAATCACTGTGTTTTTGTTACCTTAGAATGAGACAAACTAAACACTAACTCTAGACACATTTCACAAAGAATACAATACACACACTGAACTGTTGTGTTGCTAACAGAGCTAACTAAAACTAAACTTCAACTAAAGTTAACTATCTAGTATGGCTTATTTAGGTGGAAGAGTAAGAGGTTACTAACTAGTTTAGAATCTACATGCATCTGACTTGAGACCTGAGCAAAGGTCGGTTTAATAATCATGTGAAATGGTGACATCTTTTGAAATGAGTTGTTTTTATTGTTATGGCAATAACTTAATGACCAAATGACACTGGTTAGGCTATTGCAACGCAATCGTTAGCCTAACTGTAATTAATGTAATCGTTGACTTTCAAACTTATAAATACAAGTACTAAATGGAGAGTTACACACCATTAAATTAAAATACACTGCACAACACAAACTAGTTACTAACTGACTAAACTAACATTAGCCGCTAATATATGGCCTGTTTTGAGTTCAGTATGGTCAAAATATCTGACCTTACAATTGATAAAACGCAGTTAAATTATATATGACATAAATAAAAGAACAGAATATTATGCTAATAACATTATAAACAAAGAATGTCACTTAAGTTAGCATAATTCCCCTCCCATTCTAAACTGCATGGGGACTATTACTCTGAAACACACATTTTTCTATGTAAATAAAAATAAATAATACCTACATTTACAAAGGTTTTGTAGTTAAGTTCAATATATTGTTTGCCCCCTTAAAACTGTAACTTTTGGATGCTACAGCTGACATCCTGACCAGCTAAGGCATTCTTAAACCTTGAATGTTTCCACCAGATTTAGTAAATAGTTTAAAACTAGTCGGTTTTAAGAATTTAGGAAGGACTTTACACACAACAATAGATTTACAAATATCTGGTAAAACCCAAATGATTCTAATGAGTCATTGCAATTAGATCTAATCATGCATAAATGTGTTTTGTTAATATTATCCTAAATGTCATTGACTGTTGAGTTGGGACACAGAGGCAATGTAAACAAGTCGGTGTGTACAGATATACCACATGTCTATAGTTATCTTGCGTGCGAGCTGTGACTAATTAAGGATTTACCTCAGTGACCCACCCAGCGGACGATAACCAGCTTCACCTCAGACAGCACTGTGAACTCGCAGTTAAGGTGGAAAGCAGTGCTAAAGCTTTGTGGGAAACGTTTTTGCTTTCACAACCTTGGAAGGAAATCGCCCAGAGGCCTCTCAACCCACCCCTTCCCCCCCATCTCCCTAACCCCCTTCCTGGGAGAGGATTATGGGGCGTCTTTTAACTGTGCCATCTGCTCCAAATTGACTCTCAATTAACACGGGCAAATGAGAAAGCTGTCAGAGCAAAGAGCAGCAGCGCAGATTGAGATGTCGCTTGGCGAATGTTAAGTCGTTGCATGCTGGCGTGGCTGAGGTTCAGAGGAGATTTTATCAGTGACAGGAAAGACGGAAGCTGTTGCTGAGACAGAACTCAGTGAGAAATGAAGGATCCATCTTAACAAACTCTGGTATTGAGTCTTTGAGCTTATGAAGTTAATGTTAATGAAAAGGATGTTTTGCGGTGTGTGCACAGTATATTGATGGTAAAAACCCACACAACTTCCTCATCGATCAGGCCTCAGAGGGTCAATTTGTGCTTGGCTTTCAAAAGCTCAATATTAGTTAGTTTGCTAACTGGCCCGCGGGGGACCCTGGGAACTGTAGTAAAATTACACATATTGTATTTGTAACATATCAGCTTTTAAATACTTCTACACTGCCTTTCTTTAGTTTTTGTTATGTCCACACACTCCTGCCTGACCTTTTTTCTCTACACACACTCACCCCACACGCTTAAAGATAATTACATCGAGTAGCATGGCGAGGAGGCAGTGAAGCGAGTGTGTGTTTTTTCTGTGTATCTGTGTGTG
>NW_023339984.1:2836161-2839937 GCF_004916995.1 Morone saxatilis | reverse complement strand
TGTGTGTGTGTGTGGGTGTGGTGGCAGGAGTGCAACCAGCTGGTCAATAGGCCTTGACTCATCTCGTCACAAAGGTCACAACCCCTGGGGTCAGAGGGCAGATGAAGTGTGCCACAGAATAGACCCTTGATCGGGGGCAGGTGCTGTGATAAATAATAAGCACCACCCCCAACATACACACACACAGTTAGTGGTTAGTGGTGAACTACTGGCTTTGAGAGGCAGGAAAAGGTTGCTGGTTCGAGTAACAAGACCTCACTGTACTACTTTTGCTCTTGAGGAGTAGTGGCACTATAAATAGTACTGGTGGTAATGGTAACACCACAATTGTAGTAATGGGAGCAGTTAATAGAGGTACAGTAAGAGGAGCAGTACTGATAATGATATTTTTCCCACCACATGGACAATTATGATAAGTGTGTGTGGCCAGTCTTATCTGCTATAACTGAGTCCAAGAAGTGGCCTCAGTACAGAATAATTCCTTGGTGTGTGAAATCTTTCTACTAGTAATTAAGCATTCGGTCACACCAGAGAAAGATATAATATTTCCATAGAAACTATTATAAAATGAATCTAATAAATTAGGACATATCCAACATCTAATTCTGGTTGGTTGCTTTGTCAAAAATATAACTGAGAAAGTGACATTGTCTTTGGACAATAATTACTGCTTCTGTCTGTGGAAGACGTCTAAAACTCAAAATGGCAAAATGACTCCGAAATGTTGTCCTTGTTGTGGTTTAATTTAGAAATATGCTGACTATGTTGATTTGGTTTGTACTCTTTCATAAAGCCTAACAAACCTACTATGTGGAAATAAAATAACCATCACACATTTAATATGATGTCACTGTAAAAAAAACATTTTTGACAAACCATAAAACCATGTTGTATTGTGTAAATTCGGTATTAAAACTTGAAGAATGGTGTTATTTTATAAGAAAATAGTTATTTGCACGTATGTGTTTTTATTTTTGAGAAGCCCAAAAGAGCAGATTTAATCATTTCTAGTGCTGAGTCATAGCTGCTTAATGTCATTCATCATTTTATTTTAGTAGAAATGATAAGAGTACTAGTTGGGCTTCTGATGCAATACCCTAGCGGAGGAACAAAACCTATACGAATAGGACGGGCAGAGGTTTGCCTTGTTGCCTAGAGACGAACGCGGAGGGTGGCGCATTCAGGAGTCCTTCACTGAATGAAACTGGCTTTTCGGTAGCGGACATTGTGGCTCTAAGTATCAAGTGCCATCGAGGAATGACCTTCCTCCTGCTTGAGCCGGAATGTCGCCGGTTGCCTTGACGCCGTTGAAGAAGCAGTGGATGTGAAAACAGCGCCATTTCTGTCGGCGTCCATGATACGCGATGCTACCGCAGCGGATTCCAGAGCTCGAGCTCGGAACGGCAGCGGGAGAGAAATAGCCGCTCCCCTTTCGCTGCTCCTCTTTACTTCAGCCCACGGCAGGTAAGCAAACCAGCCAACAGGATGCCAGTTTTCTTTTCGCCCCGTGGTGGTTTTGTCCCCGTTTGGTGTTTCATGTTTACTCAGCTTACTCTTTCGCTGTATGACGATATGGCGTACATTTTTGAAGGGAAAACGTCTGACAGTCCTCTGGTAGCCTACCGGGGCAGCCGCTCCTCCTCCCCCTTGGTCACAACAACAACCGTACGTGAAAGCTAACGTTAGCTAACATTTATTTCAAATTGAATTTATACTGTATTGTTTTGACTTTTGGCCATTTTGAGTGCTACATTTCCGACTGAAAGTTACCACTTGGCCTAACGTTCGCGTGTTGCTGCTAGCTAACTATTTAACGGAGCTCATCGGGGCTCTAATGTCACCGTAGAGAAGCAGCCTCCGTTCACCTGCCCGACATATACGAAACTAACGTTAGTCTTTGCGGGGACTGGCAGACATCGTGGTTAGATTCATTACACTGAAACGTACTCTGTCTCGCCTGAAAGATACACGTTAGAAAAACGACAAAATAATGACCTGCCTAATTGCAGAAGACGGGACAGGTCTCTGCAGCTAACTTGGCTAACTTAGCTCATTAGCTAAAGGTCGGTAGTCCAGCTAACCTTGCCGTTTGACTGCAAAGGGACCAACCGACGTTAATGCCAAGAGTCAGCGCAACGTTCGGTGACACCTCAGCGTTCGGTGACACCTCAGCTGTCACCAACGGACCGATTCTGCGGTTTGTTCATACCACAGTGACATTAACGCTTCATTTCAAATGTCCGTCCTGGCTGTTATGTTGTTGCATTGCCGCACTCGGTAGCCCAGCAATGTTATGTTAATACCAGTGATTGGTATTTGCACAGCGCTACAATAGACCCGAAGTCAAGTTAGATTACTCGCTCGTTAACGTTACATCAATTATTTCGTTCCTTTCCATGACAAAGTAACTGCCCTAAGTGAAGGGTTGCAGGGTAAAGTTGGTATGTGACCAGTGCAGGTAGGAGCTAGCTGCCGGGGCTAGTGTGCATACAAGAAACAGCTGGGCTGTAGACACTGGTCAGCCATATTTAGCAATTATCGACGGTGCGAGCTAACATTTCAGCTATTGTCCATCTGCATTTATTTAAGTGACACGGTATTATTCTACGAAAGGGCTATGACTGCTGAAATGGTGTGGTTGCATACTGCAAAGCTTCTTATCTTGCCCTTTTGACGTCTCTAACGGGTAACCTATAATATGCCACTGTTGAGTGACGACCGGGCCAGCCAATCAAATCGGTGCAGCCTCCATTTGCTCTTCACGTCGGCTCCCTAATCCACTGCTGCCATATGAAACACATGCACTTGACAGCAAGCGTTTCCCTGACCGATGTCCACACACTTACTCAACTACCGGAGTTTGCTTGTAGGTTTTTGACGTTGGAACTAATCTAAGAAACGTTTTGTTTTATTACTCACAATTGAAACTATTCAGCTCTTGTTTTTTGTGATTTTTTTATTTTTATTTTTTTAAAAGAAGGAATAATAAGTTAAAGTGAGAAGGGGAAAAGAGGTGCTTCCTGTTTTGGGAGAATTACAAACCCTTGCTATCAGTCAGATGTTTCAAAATGACATGGTTATGACCACTTCTCTTGTCAGTTCTTGTGTTACATAGCATTTACGTAACAGAAGGGTCATTACACATACAGGTTTAAATCAGATCAGATGTTTGAGATACACACGCACATTAATGTGGAAGGCCACTTTGTGGTGAGTGTGCTGTATTTTGAGGAAAATGCACGTCACAGTGGTTTAAACCCAAGCCTCCCATAGAGTGTGACCAGCAGTTCTCATTAACCTGTGTATCACTTTAAGGAGGTCTTACCACCATCATGTGCCATTGCATTATTTAAAGAGCTTGTGCTCTCTCAGGAGCCCATTAGTTTGCTGGTAAGCAAGGCAATGAACAGTCATTAAAATCATCCTTTGGGAAACTTACACGCTGTGGTAGGATCTGTGATAATGTTTGTCCTCCTGTTTTTTATCTTTTTAAAATCAAAGGAAATTTAATTTCTCATGCAGTAGTGCATTGTTTAAAATGTAAAGATGCCTGGTTTCTTGCTGTTTGGCTCTGGGGTTGGTGGTGGTTTGATTTAAGGTCTTTGACTTTATCTGTGTTTTTCCAAAGGCTTTGATTCCACGTTGAAAATATTTCAGAGAAACTGATGCATGCCTTTTCTGTTTCAGGTTGTGCCGGTGAAGTAAGACGTAGCCCCAAAATGGACCCCTCCGACTGAGCCGCAAACACGTCCTGTGTTTTGCCCAGCAGCTGAGAT
>NW_023339984.1:2803052-2836151 GCF_004916995.1 Morone saxatilis | reverse complement strand
ATGCCTGACGAGTAAAATCCCTGTTTTTTGCTAAAAGCAATAAAAAAAAAAAAAGAAAAAATAACATCCTACATGCCTCCCCATGTAGAGCCCCTTCAGTTCGTCCTGCTGGAGTGACTGCCCCCCTTCCCAAGTTTCTGCCTCGTCCTCTCTCCGTGCCCCTCTCCACCGACCACCCTACAGTAACTACTCATCACAATGCTGCTCCACCTGAGAATGGCCAATACCTGAGGTCCCATGCGTCCAGTGAGCACCGATTCAGACGGTCCTGCTCCTCCTGAAAACCTCTCTTGCCCCTACCCCCTCGTGGGCCCCCTGCCTGCCTCAGAGATGTCCTTGCTCCAGTCGCTGGGTCCAGTACAAAGCTGGCTTGGCCAGGAGCTTGAGAAGTGCGGGATTGATGCCATGATTTACACCCGCTACGTTCTCAGCCTTCTCCTGCACGACAGTTACGACTACGACCTGCAGGACCAGGTGGGCCCCCACGACCTTAAAGGAGTGTTTGTAGTCAAGTCGAAAAGCTTAGAAAAATGATTGTTTGTCATTGTTTGTGTTGTGTCAAATGAGTGGGCAGTGGGCTTTATTCAGAAAGGGAAGTTAGTGTGTGAATATAATGGCCTTGTTAGAGGAAGACATCAATTTGCCAGGAGAGGTTAACAATGGGGCTTTTCTTTCAAATCATGGCACTGCACCACCACTGAATAATTCCTCCTTTGATTTCTGTCATTTGTCATTACGTTTATTGATATGAATTGGCTGTGTTTGGGTACGAACTGTCATGGTATATACGCCTGTATAGAAATGTTTATATGCATTTGGTATATAATTAGTGTAATCTTTATGTTTTTTTCTTTCCTTTTTATGTTTGTTTTACTGTCCTTTGTGACTGACTTTTCTTGGTTGTATCTGAAAGGAGAATGACATCTTCTTGGGCTGGGAGAAGGGAACTGGGAAGAAATGGGGCAAGAGTAAGAAGAAAGGTGGGACCGACCTGAGTCTTGAGGAAATGAAGAAGCAAGCTGCTGTGCAATGCCTCCGCTCTGCATCTGATGAAGTAAGCAGCATCATTACTGATTGTTGTAATCCTGTGAGTTTCATGATGTTTGGGAGGAGTTGTGTTAATCAAGTTACTCATAGTTGATCAGTTTTTCTGTCGTGTAAAATAATCATTCACTTGAATACCTTTACTTTGGAGGAATGCAGGTCATTACTCCGCATTGAAGGAGGAACTGTTTGACCTGCCCTGTCTTTTATCAAACTTTTGAAGGAAAAGCATTCTGAATGCAGAATGCACAAGAGGGTGATTGGTCCAATTATGTCAGGAATGTATTACTGTAGTATTTCTTGTTTCTTGTTAAGGTGCAGTCATGTGGATATTAATTGCATGAATCACGGTGAATAGACACTGAATACAGCTATGTCAGTGTGGGAGGCTAAAGTATTAATCAAGGGAAGCTCTGAATTGCACATGAATCGTCACCTCATTTGGCTGGGTGGCCACACCTTTAATTAGTTTTCATTGAAAAGATTATATTAAGGCCAGTTGTTTCAAGTGCTTTTGTGATACAAAAACTTGCTATCCTCGCTTATAATGCATGACCTTCAAAGGAATGTCATCTGCATATAAGAGTGTATCCCAGAATTGTATTAATTTTGTTCCATAACTTTGTGTGAGTGAAAGAGCTACGGAGAGATTTGCTGACGTTTTCGTCTGTGGCCAGCAGTAGTAAGGGAGGTGTGTGAGTTGAGAATGACACAACAGAAAGCTGGAGGGAGGGTAGGGGGAAGGGTCTGCAAGGCAAGAGGAGGAGTGTTGAGCTCCTCTCTGGGGACTGGACTCTGCGGTCTATTTTTTAACCAGCACAGGATTGCAGCAGAGTCGGTCGGCTGTCAGCTGACCGGCATTAGCACAATGATGCAAGAGGAAACACAGGGCAGGAGAAAACTTTGCATTGCTTTTCATGAAGTGGCATGGTAAGGAATATTATTTTTCTGGAAGAGTGAACAGGAAACAAGTGAGCTAAAGAGGCAGGACTAGTACTGAAGAGCAGCTATGTTTGTTTGAGGCTGTTTGCTTCGACAGTGCCTACTTGGTGTAAGCTAGCGTTTGAACATCTTGTTTATTTCAAACCCTTGTTGTTTATGTTTTTATGTATCATATTGCTCAGTTTGAGATGACTGAGCTGACCAGGATATGTAGTAAATGTTCAGTGTCTCAGAACATTGTGAGGCTATCACTTGTACTATTGCTTAGCCCGTTTTATTTTTATTTTTTTTAAAGCATTTCTGCACCATAGCTAAATATAGCACAGTCATAGCCGAGAATGCCTAAGCTCTCATAAGTCAGCTGGCTCGACTTGTGTCAACCCCGTGCCTTTCATTTTTTTCTTGTGGGTCACATTATGGGTCAAGGTAGCTTTTGGGAACTCTGCATTCTTACCTAAGGTTACTGGATCTCATCCGTCATAGTTGTGTTTGGAGTTGGAAAAATAAATGGTTCTTGTTTTGTTATGTGCGGACTTGTTTTTTGTAAAAAAAACAAAAAAACAAACCCAAATCAACAGGTTCTAGGGCTGGCACTCGGTGTCCCCCTTAAAATACCTGGGTGTGACTTGTCGTGTCAGTTGTAACAGTACCAGTAATACCGTCATATTGACATCGTCATCAGTCATTCATGTTCTATAGTAAGATGTGTCATTTGATTAGATTGTCTTCACATACGTAAAATGTTTTCATTCACATTACTGGACATATAACCCTTGATCAGATATGTTGAATTGAGATTGGCTGTGAAATCCAAATATTCAGTTTGAGTTTTCAAAAAGATAATCCTGATCTACGTCTTTCTCATTCGTGCAGAACTCTGGAATTGAGAGCCTGGTTGAAGAGCTTTGCTCTAAACTAAAGGACATCCAAAACAAACAGAAAGGTTTGATTCATATCCTTTATTATTATGTTTAGAACTTTTTAAAATAAAAAATGAATAAATAGAAAAAGGTGAATAATAACTGCAATAATAACATGTGTTAATGTTCATTGTCTTTTATAGAGGAAAAACAGATTCAGAAGAAATCTGATGGCTCTCAGTCTCCAGAACGGGCTGAGTCCCCCTCTTCAAAGGACCAGGTGGAAATGTAAGCTACATCATGGACATTTTGTATCTATGAATGTGTGTTTAAAAAAGAAGTGGCTGTAGAAGACACCAATATTCAGTTGCTTATCTGATCACTCCTGCTGAGAATGCATTTAAATTAAGTTTTCTCTCTCGCTGTTGTGACTGCAGGTATTATGAAGCCTTTCCTCCTTTGTCAGAGAAACCTGTTTGTCTCCAAGAGATCATGACGGTGTGGAACAAGGCTAAGGCCTGCGCATACTCAAGTTCATCATCCTCTGCAGCCCCACAGACCAGCACAGACACCTCTTCCCCAAAAGATTGCAACAGTGAAGGTGAGGCTGCAAAGGAGCGAAACCTGGAGGCATGTGGAACCATCACTACTGTGACCAACGAGAGAGGCCAGCAACGACGAAGCAAGAAGGAGAAAGAAAACCGTTACCATGGTGGTGCAGCAGCGGAGGAGAAGTCTACCGTCCACTCTAAGAGACAGACGAGACACAGATCTGAGGGCAAAAACAGACCCAGATCCTGGTCTTCTGGCTCTAGTGAGGCGGGCTCAAGCTCAAGTGGGAACCAGGGTGACTCCAAGTCATCTAGAAGCAAGGCAGTTAGAATAAGGCACAAATCCAGGGAGGCTGCAAAGAATAAGAGAACACGCAACAGCGGGCAGGTGAAGCTTCAGGTGAAGGTTATCGACAAAGACGAGCGCAGAAATGCAGGAGGGAGCAGTAGCAGTGCCACTGGAGGCGCTGCCAAACAACCACAGCTTTACAAAAAGGGGAAGAGACCGCTGAAGGAGATTCGTAAAGATCCCGGCTGGAAGGAAGCGAAAGAGTCCGGAGTTGAGGCCAGAAACAAGAAGGAGTATATGGAGGAGCCACTTTGGTACACTGAGCCCATCACAGAATATTTTGTACCTTTCAGCAGCAGACAAAGCAAGCTGGAAACAAAGTATCGAAGCAGGGTGGACTCTCCTGACGGCTTTGCTTTGTCAACTGACATGGAGAGGCTGCCGGAGAGAATCCAGGGAATCTGCATTGCCAACGAGAGCTACCAGAGAGCATACCTAGCTGCAGGCTCGTTTGTGGATGGGCACTTTGTGGAAGGGCCTGGCGAAGCAGAAGATGAAACTGCTGAACTCACTGGGACCTCAAGCTGCCCTCAGCCAGAGGATAGTAGAGATTTAGATGACAAGCATCTGTCTGAATTCACTCACTTCTATGAAGTTGATATTTATCAATCCATATTGGATACTAGTGCCTCAGACTCTATACAAGAGAGTCGGATCTTAAGCATGATTCGACAAAAAAGCAAAGAGCATGGAGACGTTGAGGCAGAATGTTGTTTAGTGTTAGATGGCCTTGAGCAGCAAGGGAAAAGTGCAATACGGGCAGACTCACAGGAAGCTTCGGGATCTGTTGGATTCCTAATGGAGGATCTTGAAAACATGGCTCAAGTGTGGGGATGTTATTCGCCATCTACTTCAGAAGATATAGATGGAGAAAGCTTTGTAGGAGACTCTCCCATTCGGCTCTCTCCCCTTCTCGATAGCGTTTCATTCACCCTGAGAAAACTATCTGGAAACCTGGAGGAGCCACCCGTTCCTGAAGCCACCAGTGAACCATCGGGTTTGAACTCGTCCTGCTTCTCTCTTTTTGAGCTGCAGTATGACAGCCCCACTTTTCCTTTTCCCCGCGACTCACTCACCGTTGGTCACGAAAACAACACAGATTCTAGTAGCTGTCTCGACCCACATTCTAATAAACAGTCTCGTTTGCTAATATGGACCAAAAATAGTGCCTTTGACGAAACTGAACACTGTTCTAACCTTTCAACACGAACTTGCAGTCCATGGTCACATTCAGAGGAGACTCGCTCAGACAACGAGCAAGGAAATGTTCCAACAGAGGATGCTGCTCAAATTGGCAACGAAGAGATTGATTGTATGATCCCTCCTCTCTCTGGTACATATCTGGAGGATGAAATCTTAGACTTTTTGCAGGAAAACTCTGGCCGCAAGTGTGAGGAGGTCAGTGTTAGTACAACATCCAATCAGACCTTCACCAAAAAATCTAAATTGGAGTCCATTTGTGGTATAGCATTGGAAGAAGATGAGAGTAAACAGTACAGCACTGGCATGTTTTCGGACAACACAAACCAACACAGTGATGACTACAGCTCAGGGATAATAAAGGACATTTGGACTGCAATAGGAGATGACAAATCTGTAATGTCTAGGCAAGGAGCAGAAAAACCAAGCGAGGGGCTATTCTCAGATGAGTCAAGCGGTTACTGTTGCAGTTGTCTGGAGGTGCAGCCGAAAGGAGTTCCAATCCAGGGACCTCAGAAAAAAGCAGTGCAGCGGTCAGAGTATCACCTTTGGGAAGGCAAGAAAGAAGAACAGGACTTAGCCAAAAACAAACTCTCCAAGGTAGATGGTGCTGGGGATTACATGACTCCGTCCAAGCCCTGGGACTTGAACTCTGACAAGGAGAGTACATCGTTCATCCTAGGAGGGGTGTATGGAGAGTTGAAGACACTAAGTGGTGACAAGAATTGGGCTGTTGTGCCACCAAGTGACACCCAAGATAGTCTGCTACAGTGTGCCGCTGCAGCTGCATCTGCTTCTAGCTCAGACATGCTTACCATCACTGGCACAGATGTGTTCATGAACACTGGCAGCTGCTTTGCCCCCGGGCACAGGCCCCTGTGGAGGCCTCTTGTGTCCTTTGGGCAGAGTGACCAGGCCATTAGAGGAGGCGGAGATGGATTGAACAAGGGATTTTCTTTCATCTTCCATGAAGATTTGCTTGGATCTTACGGAGGCTTGCATAGTGAGGAGCAAGGTCTAGAGTACCCGTTCGCATCCTTCAACCTGAACAATCCCTTCTCTCAAGTCCTCCATGTTGAGTGTTCTTTTGAGCCTGAGGACATGGCTTCGTTCAGTCCAGGGTTCAAGCCCAAATCTATTCTTTGCTCGGACTCTGAGAATGAAGCCTTCCACCCACGAATATATGGCATCAACCGGACGCAGTACAGGGCCATTCGCATTTCCCCCAGGACTCATTTCCGACCAATATCGGCCTCAGAGTTGTCTCCTGGTGGAGTGAGTGATTCAGAGGCCGAGACTGACAAAGAGGAGCTGAGTTTTCCCGTCCTGGCGCCGGTGGACGTCTTTGATGATCCTCAGGCAGACCTCAAACCTCTGGAGGAGGATGCAGAATGTGAGGGCCCTTATTACGGGAAGTCAGAACTGGAATCTGGTAAATTCTTACCCAGATTAAAGAAGTCTGGCATGGAGAAGAGTGCTCAGACATCTCTGGATTCACAGGAGGGCTCCAGTACCCTCCTGCCAATCGCTGAGCAAGAGATTTGCTTAGACTGCAAAACGGCAGCAGCTGCATCAACTGCAGGTGAAGAGACAGACGTCTCAGTCGACAAGATTCAAAAGGAGGAATCTTCAGGAGAAAAAGAGTCCTGCTTATGTGCACCAGCAGGTCAGATCCCCAAGTATGGGATTGCTTATGACTTTGTTGGAGATGTGCCAGAGGTAAGGGTTCCTTTAAAATGATGTCATAAAATTATCAATATGATGTGATCGGCATGATAGGGAATTAAAAATATTGGCCTAACCAGTGTTTCATAATTCATCAGATGTAAAGTGGGTTCCACCCTTTCTGTCTCAGGCGGCTGTTTACTGAAACACACTAACCACTTCTCATTTGTCTTGTTTAGTTCCCTCTGTTAAATGTAAGTGGACAGGGAGGAACTGGCAACCAGCAAGATGAGTGCTGGTGGCAGAACACACTCTGTTCCCCCCTTTTCCCTGGATCTCAGTGTACAGGTAAACCCGTTTTCGAAAACGTATATTTTAAACGCATATTATACCATATTATTCCTCATACTAAAACAACACATGAAATCAGTGACAGTTCATGTTTTTGTCATTATTTTATTTCAATTTGAAGCATAAGTATCAACAAAAAGTTGTACATACATAAAACTGTACAACACAGAATAGTGGCTGAAAGCTGTTTTGAAAGTGAGGAACCATTGATCAACTTGTTGGCTCCGATAAGTTACTTTAATAATCTACCACTGGGATGTCTGGAGCTGATCTTCAGTAGTGGTAGCAGGGCCGATCAAGACATTGTTTAAATTTAAATCACCAGCAAAGTGACAGTAACCAATGTAATGATCTTAGTGGGAAAAACAGGGGATTTGCAGCTTACAGTAGATCCACACTGACGCACCACTCTCCATAGATATTAATCAGTGCTATACACATAATATATCAAGTCTATCTGTGTGCATTAATGTAATTATTTTATCACAGCTACAAAACAGTACTGTAAATTCAACTCATAATTGGTTTAAGTTACCAACTCAACACAGCACAGCATTAACAGTAATAGCCTGAATGTAAAGGCCTTAAACTGTAAGCCTGTTACAGAGTGATGCTGTTGTAGGCCACAGAAACAAAGGAAGACAGGAAGGAAATGAGGAAACGCTACATTTCCTCTGTTGGACCCAGAACATGGCCAGCCCCGCTGCAATATTTTGTGGTTTCTCATCCTGCCTGAGACGTGCTTGTCTTACCTGGTCACCTGGCACCGCCAAGATCTGGTTGTAGCCACTCAAACAGGTCAATTAAGTGCACAGTGTAAATCTATAACCGTATCGCCAAAACAGGAGATCAATGTTAAGTGACCCAAAATAAAATGTTATTGATTGTAAACCTAGATTGATGTCAGCTTGAACAAAGAATTATCGGTCATTAACTGTGTGAACTTCCACTATGGTATATTGCAGATCATTAACTGTGAACAGTTGATAGAGTAACGAGGTATATAGTACATACTCCTGTTTCATATTCAGGAGCAACACTTAAATCTATAAATACGAGGTAGTCTAGTAGTTTAGTGAAACATCCATTCAAGGCAATATCATTATCTAGATAAGTTAACTTCATGTCATGCTTTTGTTATTTGCTAATAACAGTGCCAGCTTGCGTTTTGTTTTTGCTCCTCAAATTATCAGCTTTCATGACACAAAACTAGTTGCTCATGGGAAGAGAGACCGGTGGATTGGCCAAATATTAAGTTTCTAGAGACAGACCTATATGCTACTGGCCACCAGCTGTCACAGCCACCAAAATGTGTAAGCCATCTACACAGTATCCCCATTACAGTAACATTGGTAACAGCTACTAAACGTGAGTGATTTTGATTTAAAAAAACAAACAAAAAAACATTTGCAGTGGCAATCAAGCTGAAATTCCTATTTAGGTTACAGCATGTGAAGGGTCACAGCCGTGAAGTGTCTAAAATGGTTGCAAAGACTCACTAAAATGTTTGTCTGGAGCATGTTAAGTTAGGAAATCCAGATGCAGGAGGTAAAGGAAGCTATAGTACAGTGAGCAGTCAGAGGCAGAATGGATATTTATGTGTGCAACAATCTAACCATTTGGCCTGACTTCTTTCTCCAGGGAGCAGCAACATTTGAATACTCCAGTTGTGCAGAGGACACCTGACGTAGAGAGGAAACCTTCCTCTTCTTTTGGGACTGGACCTCTACCAGCAAAGATTCAGGGTCATCTCAGAGCTGGAAAACCTAATGTAGGATCATTTTCTGAGACACCCCTCCAAAAAACCCCACACATAACCCTGCTGGTTTTCATTTACTAACTTAAAAACCTTGTGTAATCAATCAGATCAACAAAAAGTGAGTGAAAATAGGAAAACTCAAAAAATATGTTCTGTCTTTGAGTGATGCCATGTGCGGACATGCATTTTAGGCATTTTAGAATTTGTTTCATTTGATTCTTCTGTACACTGGTCCTCATTCAAGTCTCACCGTTAGGTAGTAGGGACAATCTTTTGTTCTATCCTTGTCAGTTTTGTTCCCACCATTTTGCTTTTGAACTAGGATACTGGTAGTTGGTGGTGTCTGAATGGTTGTGCATGTGCGTTCGTCCAGCCAGTCTCACTCTTCTTTTTCTAGTTGAACCTAACGTTGTGTGAAACAACTGCTATCGCATCCTCTACTTTCCATCTCGTGTTCAGAAAGATAATACAAGGATGTTGAGGTTTTTGAGTTGTGTAAGAATTTGAGAGTTTAATTTAAATAGTTTGTTTGGACGACTTTCTGAATGTGAAGTAGAGAATGTGTGCAGCTTTCTTCTAAATATCCCTAAATTCCCCATGTGTGAAAAGTTATCATAAATGAGTCTGATTTTTGAATGGTGATAGTCTTACAAAAGCTAGTAGTAGACATAGTATGGTTTGTGAGGCTAAATAAAAATAAATCCTTTAAAAATAAAAAAAACAGGAAATCAAAAGGAGTTTTGTTGGAAAAAAAAAAACTAATAATCTACTTGAAATGCAATGCTGTAAAAGAATTGGGGGAAAAAAATAAAAAAAAGTTTGTGTTTTGGGGTAAAGACCCATCATGAAAAGACAACTACAGCCATTTCTGCAGACACCTGTGTTGCAACTGAATGAAACTTTGTTTTATTTTTTTGTAATTTTTATGGTACAGACTATTGGTGCTATAAATATGTTCAAAAATCTTTTTGAAGTTGCAGTTCCATAATATGGCTGTGATAAGTAGACGACATAGCCTAGTTTTGTTTGTAGTCCACACAGTCAGACTCCATGAATATCTTTTTGCGAAAATTGTAAAAAGGAGAAAAAAGTTTTTGCCTGATCAGTTGCTTAACGTGGCTTGGTTTTTATTTTAAGGTAACCTCTTAGTGGTGAGGCCTGTAACAGTTAAAAATTTAAATCTCACGTTTCTACACATCGTTTCAATTCGTCCCCAAGCAGAAAGGACAAAATCAGCATTGACTGATGGTTAGTTGTCCACGCTGCAAGTAAACAAAAATATAACAAAACAAGTGGTGGGGGGGCGATGGTCAAACCAAAAACATGGCATAATTACACTAAGGTACAAATGCTTTTTTTTTTCCATATGAGGTGTGTTTTTATTTTTTGGTTTACAATATATCTTGTTGAAATATTGAGTAATGTCTCACTTTGTGTGTGTGTGTGTTTGTGTTTGTGTGTGTGTGTGTGTGTGTGTGTGTGTGGCAACAGAACTTGTGAAGGCACTGGTTCAGAATGAGTGTACTAGAACTTTATCTCAGAGAAATGTGAATGTATGCAGAAACATACTGTACATTCACAAAAACGCAAATGCATTAGTTCCCCCTAAAATTGAAACACACCTGAGCAAATTAGCTATAGAACCTTTCGAGGTATGGTTGGACCGGCCCTTCTTGTGACCTGTGCTTTGAAAATTTAATTGAGCTGAAGCATCTGCAGATAAATGCATTTCTTATTGCCTGCTGTTTTTTTGTTTTTTTGTTTTTTTTGTCTTTGTTTTTTTTTTTTTTCAAACAGGTTATGAGGACGGGGTGACTTGTTTGTCACATGATACCATGAAACTGAAGCACAGATAACTAAAATAATCCCTCCATTAATGAGCAATTAAAAATATGTCAGCAGTGTGAACAGACTCGCTGTAATGCACTGTCGCAGGTGAAGGTGTCTCTATTGCGGGCATGGCTTTTGGAAATGGCTTCCTTATTTAAAAAAAATGCAAAGATTGTATGTAAAGGTTTGTTCAGTCCAATTCCACTTCAATTGAAAAAGGACCCCCCCAGTAGCTGAATGAAAGGTACTCCAACTTCAGGGTCTTGTCACCTTTCTTTGACAGTCATCGGACACTCAGGAATTTTTTAATACAAGCATACTGCATAATCTACACTCAGACCTGTGACAGTGCATTGATGCATTAATGTAAAACCTTTCTTTGATTGTAGAGCAGAAATTATTGACCAGCAAACCTGCAAAAGACTGTCAGTAATTTAGAGCTATAGTTTTAGAGGAGAAAAAAAAAAAAGAAGTAAGCCATTGTAGGTTGCATAAGCAATGCGGAGGGGAATTCCATAGCCCTGAGTCCTATGCAATACCTTGGCGCATGTAAACATTCAAGAATATATGGAGAAAAGTCATTCAGTTAATTTTGCATGTTACTTTTGATCGAGGGACACCAGAGAGAGAGAGAGCAGGAGAGAGAGAGAAGACAAAATATGGAATGTCTCTGAAAATGCAGCATGCAAACATCACACTCCATCTTTTTATGTTGGATTAAACAAAATGTTTTGGTTTAATAAAAAAAATACAAGTGAGGTTAAATCTGATTAAAAGAATGTTATGAGTGCGCATGTGTGAATCTGTGAGTGAGTGAAGCTAAGTCACAAAAGGCACTTAGATAGGAGTCGAAAGGAATGCATCACACCTTTCTCCATTTAATTCTTCCATTTTGATAGGCAGTGGTTAAAAAAATAAAATCAAAAAAGTATGACGAGAAAATGCATTCAGTGAGGATATATGCATTTGGAACGACACCGAAAGGGTCGCTGAGTTTCGATTGCACTGTGGTCTGAAGAACATATCCAGCACTGAAAACTTGAGTTTTCCTCGTCTTTTCATTCCCACCTAGATGCTCCTTCACCCTGCCCCGTTCCTCTATGTTCCTAAATCCCATCTGTCCCGAGTAGCTCTGTTGTTCTAATTTCATGTACACCCTGAGTAAATTATTTTGTTTCATTGTGGATTTTCTTAACATCTAATAAAGGAATAAACCAAACCTCAGCCTGTGATCCTCTGTCTTTTTTTTGCTTCTTATCTTTTATTTATTTAGTGTGTTTGCTCAGGTGGTGACAACTCGGAGAGAAAGCTTTACCTTTTAAATCCATTTCCTCACGGTGACACTAGGGGGCAGGGTGAGGATGCTGGAACAGGAACAGCCAGCTCCTTCATTATTTATGTCACACATCAGGCTTTAGTCACTCTTTCTGTTGATACTTAATCATATCTTAGTAATAGCTTTAAACATTTTAAGAAACATTTAAATTCTTATATTTTATTATATTTCCCTGTCTATAGACGATTTAATAGGTTGTAATGAAATAATATGAATCACTTGCACTTTTTGCAGTTATAAAAATAGGTTTATGTATATATATGATATATTGTGCTTATATATTGGAAATGTGACACTAGAGATGGAAATAATGAGATTACTGGAATGAAATTTGCACATCTTGCATACTTTGTTTTTAACCTTTTGCGTTGATAGATGTAAATCCAAAGTTTGCCATAAAATACAAATCAGTATGATTTATGTCAGTCACCTGTAAAACACATTCAACTGCACAAAGAGTGCTTTCTAAATAAACTTTGATCGAATTATATTGAGCAGGTGGGCCAGGACCTGGAATCAGTGTCTCAATCAATAAGGCATTTTACTGCCCAATAAAATAATAAAAACATTTAGGAAGAGTTCCTCGTATCTACGCAGGATATTTTTGAGTCTGAAAATGGAAATCCTCGTTATTACACGAATACAGGTACAATGTTTTAAACCTTAACGAGAGCTATAACACATTGAACATCTCATGTAACAACTGTAACTCTTTGAGATAAACTTTTCTCACCAACACGTCTTCATACCGTCAGTCTGTCGGTACTCAGGTTGCGAGGTCGATTATTAATGCCTTCAGGTCCAGACAGGTGAATCCATCGACGGGGAACATTCTAGACTCGATTACACGGCACTCACGGCACAAGTTTGTTTTAAAATGGCGGCGGAAGCGTCGAGACAGGTATGAAACGTTAACGATACCGGATAAACTTGTGAAATGTGCTTGTTCGTGTAACTCGTTAAACACCGGAGAAGTGTTTCCTCTCCTGCAGTGATGCCGTCTGAGCAAAAAAATGTCTGCCGCATTTTAACTTCATTTGGTTTCACTTGAGGAAGCGCTGGTAAAAATCAGTGAGTTGGCATCAGCGGCAAGTGCACTTGGCAAGTCCGGTTCGACGTGGTGTTTGTGTTTTACCCGCCGCCCTTTGTTTTCGTCTTGAGGTGAATTTATGTGTGTGTTCCGACAAATGACCTTACACTGGTGCTGTTTGTGTACACTGAAGCTGCGTTGAGGAGGCAGGGAAGTGATGGTGGTACAGCAGTAGTCACAGCATCATCATGGACCGCCCCGGTCGGCGGCTACCTGCCACCCACCTGTAGCATCAGTCGGCAGCATGGCGAACACGACCCTCGGTACCCAGGACCGGAGAGGCAGCCGCTGTGGTAGGTGACTACAATATGCTGTCACACGTCTCGCTATGTATTATTAGGGTTAACACACACCACATAAACTCTGCCCTCACACTGTTTGTCCTGTTATCCCTAGTAACATCACAGGTCACGCCAAACTGCATTTAAAAATGGTTAAAGTTAAATAAAGCCTCTGATATTGTACATTTACACAGCTAATAGACCATGGCGCCTAACATTTTTGAATTATTTAAAACCAGTCTTCAATTCGGCATGCAGTCAATATACCTAAGGTGAGATACATTTTAAACTTTTAACATTTCTGAATTGTTAGAACCCAGTCTTTAATTGGGCTAGTCTACAATACAGTTACAATACAGTTACAATACAGTCTACAATACAGTTAAAGTATCAAGCGGTACGTGCTGAGGTAAAGTTTAAACCCCACAGTTAATAAACTATGACACATAACAGATAACATATAAACTTTTATCTACTAGGACTTGTTAAATGTTCACCCCCATCCTGCTAGATGTATTTGTAAGACCGTACAAGGAAGTGTTTAGTCCTGAACACTAAAAATACCATGAAATATTGTTTATATCATTATTATATATTTATTTTAAAAGTTTTATATTGTTAAAACCTAATCCAGCTGACTTAAAAAGAGTCTCCCGAATGTATATCGACCAGAGAACCAGGCTGTCAGGTATTGTTTGTGTGTCATGTGCCCTGTATTATATGCATCACACATGCATTCCAAACTTTGGCTGAAGCAGTGCCCCTCAGAAATGTGTATTGTGTCTCGGCCCAAACGGAGAACAACTTTCTAAGAAAAGCGTTTGCACACACTTCAGAATCTGTGATGTTGTCCTACCTAAGATGAAATTGATGTTGCGTTTCCTCATAATGCCTGTTGATAAAAATATCATGACTCGCTGAACAAGATCTGTGTGTGAACTCAAAAATGGGTGGCACAGTCAATTAGACAATAACAGCGGTCCATGACTTATAAAAACACGAGCATGCATGCCTAGGTTGGCGTGGCCTTCCAGTTTACTGCTAATACGTTTTCATGCTAATGGTTAAAACCTGATGAGTGACATTGCATTTTTATTAATACATTTCAAACAAGGACGGCAGTTTTTCAGCAGCATGGTAATATTAGTAATGAGTTTTTGTACCAATGCTGGCATTTACTGGTGGCCTCTGGTTGTATATAATTTCCACAGTGGCACAGGGACAACCTGTTGCTGTGTTTTGGGACAAAGTGTACCAGGCTCACATGACAACCTGCAGGTCAGGGTTTAGAGCTTGGGTAAGAATCTGGCTTTGTGTGTCAACCACTTGGAAAACATTAGGCTCCGTGTTAGGATTTGACCTCGAAAGTGTGTTGTTGATGCCTCCCTATTTCAATTTATTTCACCTTATTTTTAGATGTCCTCATAAAAAGACAAGTGTGTGTTCAGTGCCCACGTGAGCAAGCACAAACGCTATTTCCTGTTGTAAAAACCCCCTCCGCATAGGACGACCAGTAGGATGTTTGCGAGCTGTTCGTAACTGAGGCAACGAGGATTCATGACATGAACAGTGTAACAGACGGGCTGCGTATGTCTGTGTCCACTGGACTCAGCAGCTCTGTTAATGCAGCCTGAGAGCTTAGACGCACTAGCTTTAGCTTAGCTTCCCCAGCTGGTGTTAAAGCGTGATGTGGACCTGCTGGGGCCCTGTTCACATTACAGCACTGACTCCAGTTACAGCCTGGTTACTGTGGGATTAGTTTTCACCTCTGAAGGCTTCCACACCCGTTTTCTCTGATGCCCTGGTCGGTTAGAATAATCCTTTAATAATAATGTATTTAGCAGAGCTGCCGTTTTCAGTTAGTAGTTTTTAAAGTTGATCTTGTGTTCTATTAAATGTCAGAAAATTGTGGCAAAGGGCCGTCACAATCGGGACCGGATTAACCGTGGAGGTGGCCCTGCTGACCCCCACCTTTCCCCCTCCTTCTCTGCATTGTGGGCCAGTGTACTTCGCAGCCAACAGATCTTCGTTTTGAAATGAGAAAACCAAAATCGGGAAACAAGCTGTTTCCTGACGACCATTTATAAACAGGGGAACAAAAAATAGAAAATGAGGTTTTTGGAAATGAAAACAAAAAACAACCTATTCTGTTTTTTGATTCCCTCTTTATTTATTTATTTATTTATTTATTTATTTATTTATTGGCTTGTTTCCCAAATTTAGATTTTCTTAGTAATTCAAATTTGATTTAAGGACACTTTTATTTAGAAATATCCACCAGCACGAGATTATCTAACTCAGAGAACTTAATATTGCATAATATTGTCACCTTATATTGTGCTTCTTTGGTGGATACAATATTACCAAACAAATCAGCCCAAGCAAAGAACAGTGGTATCTGAAGGCAAATGCAGAAACATAAAATCGCGTGAAACACAATAAGAACACAATAACACAATAAGAATAATGCATACATTAGATAGCTGAAGAATTAAAGGTAAAAAGTGATATTTACATACAGTATTTCTCACCAAAAAGCATGATTGAGTCCTAACAAATGTATTAAATGCACCCTCTTCATCAAACATTTTAGAAGTCATTTTTTATCACATTTTCATCATTATTATTTGTGTGCATCAGACTCAATTTGTTAACATTTGTGCTCTCTTATGAGCTTCATCTGCAAAAAGGTGCTATACGAATAAAGTTTGATAATAATTGCATGTCCTGCTCTGTTGCAGGTGTGTCTGGAGGAGCCATAGTGGAGAACGGCTGTGTAATGAAAGACCCTCCGACCTCCGACCTCCACGATTATACCAACCACCACTGCAATGAACCCAGCACGACCCCGCACGGCGAGCCTGTCCTGCCCACCTACAAGCCGTCCTGCTCCTCCACCCCCATCTACTACAGCAGCCCCCAGAAAAGCTACTCGGACCTGAACCAGGACAGCCACAGCTTGTCTTCCCAGGACTCTGGTATCCCGACTCTGGAGATCAACCCTCCGGAGCCCATCCTCCACAGCCACCAACGCTCAGGCGACGGAGGCCTCATCCTGGAGTCCAGGCACGACTCTCCTGCCACTTTACCTTTAGATGACGATGCCTCTGACAGCAACGCCATCCGCAAATCCTCCACCTTCCCCCGCAGCGGGTACGACTCCATCCGCCATTTCAGCCCCGCCCTCAGATTATCCGCCACCACGGGGATGTGCATCGGGGGCGGAGCGTTAAACCGCAGCGATGACATCTCCGTGTGCAGCGTGTCCAGCATGAGCACCGAGCTGTCGGTCTCTAATGAAGACATCTTGGATTTCACCGTTACCTCCGACTCCAGCGCTATTGTTACCCTGGAGACGGACGACAGCGGCGCCGCTCACTTCTCGGACGTGACGCTGTCGTCATCGCCGGGAAGAGACTTATGGAGTCCTGTAAGAGCGTATCCGGGGTCAGGTGTCATGCAACAGGAAGAGGATGGCAGGCAGAAGAAACTGGGACCTCTAGCAAGCTTATTCAACAAGTAAGTTCAGATGTGAGTCTTTTAAAGGAGAACTCTACAATATCTACAGGGGTGTTTAGGTGGATGTGTGGCTTGTCTCAAACTAGAAACACACAGCACACTCCTCTTTTTTTTTTATGTCATCATCATTCATTCTTTCTGACTCAACACAGGCGTCATCATGTTTTTTATCATAACCAAAACCTACTTAAGATATGGCCCTTCCAGTCAGTCAGACACTGAACATACGTTTACAGCGATGACGGAGTATTTCCTGATAGTCATGGCCGATAACGATAAGACAACAGATCATTTCACATTTTTGTAGTGAAATTCAGTATTTCCTTACCACAATACAAAATGAGAAAAAATCTATATTCTAATATACATATACATCTATAAAAAAACAAATGTTATTGTGCTATGAGTGGTCAAAAATAAAAAGGAAACATTGTAGGCAGCCTCAGTGAGAGAAGTATACATTCTGTACTTCCTCTCAACACAGACTCTTTGTCGGAGGCCTTGCTCAAAGTTGCTTTACAAACCTTACTTAACCAAGACATCCTTCTCAGCCCTCCCACCAGTCTTGCGTATTACAGCTCAGAATCTGACCCTCTCCTCTGCTAACATCAGTAAAGTTTAGGGCTGTGCTTATTCTTGCTGCAGTATCACTTCACTGAACTGGCTTGTCTCAAAGCAAGGACAGGAAAGATCAACAACAGAGGCCAACACAGGAACACACCAATAAAACCTGCTTGATGAAACCAAGTTGTCCCATTAACCCAGATCACAGCATCACCATCTGAGCTGAGGAACATCCTGCTAGAAAACCACACAGCAGCACTATAGAGTTTGCTCAGAAGTATTCTAGGGTACCACGCTGATGCACCGTCTAAGACCGTACTGTCATGCTATTGAGAAGTGTTACTTCCCAATACTGTGTGTTTGTAATGATTCGGGGTGTGGTGTTTCCTCCTCTTAAACAGCTGTGTGTATTGCAGGCAAAGCAGAATGGGTCTTCTAGCGTTCAGATATCGATGCTGCTGCTGCACCCCATCCAGTCTGTGATTACTTTAATGTTTTGACCAACTGTGGCCCGGCAATTAGCCACAGTGTTTTAAAATATATCCACCAAAAAATATAAAAACTGGGAGAGAAATTTGAAGGACACAGTAAGCACACCAAAAGCAATAAGAGCAGAGTGGAACAGAGCAGCAGGCTACTAGGTCATAGGTCAACCTGTTGATCAAACAAAGCCTGGCAAGTTGCCACAAGAGCCTTCATTATCAGCTTTTAATGACCCAGTAAGACTCCTCGTATAGTTTTCATTTACCTCCAGTTTTGCTGTGGCTGTGTTGATGAATGACAATGACTCATGATGAGTTTATAGCACAGCCTACTGTAGGAGTGTTGAAATTGTATGGAATACTCTGCAAAGTCAGTTTGAAGTTCCTTGAAGTTGGTTTCACTCTCACTGACCTTGATTATATTTTGCCACTAAGAAAATCATCAAGTCGACCTTTCCTTTCCTGCTGTGCCACATTCCACTTTATATTGAGGAGCAGAGTTTTCCCTCAGTGAATAGAAAAGAGGATTTAGCAGCACCTAGTCAAACTTTTATTTCTTTTTTAATTCTTGGACTGGGCTGCGGGTAGAACATTCTTTTCACAGCTGTAACCTGATGCCTGCTGTGTTGTTTTATGGTGTGTGTGTGTGTGTGTGTGTGTGAGTGTGTGTGTGAGAGTGTGTGTGTGAGAGTGAGAGTGTGTGTGTGTGTGTGTGTGCACAAGATTGGCCATGATTCAAGGTTTTCTTCAAGGTTCTAAGACCTACGGAGTGCTTTAAAACTTGTAATTAAAGCCCGTAATTATAGAATTAAAGAGCTGGCTAATAAACTATAAAAATGAAAACGTAGCACGACCAGCAGGTCAAAGTTTGACTTTGTCCAACAATTGATTTATGATCTGCACTTTGTTTAATGCTAATTAGCAAACCAAGATTATACACATGGTACATATTATACCTCCTAAAACACAGCATGTTGACATTGTGGGTATGATACTCTAAACTAAGATTATGAACATGGTAAAAAATGATACCCACTAAACATTGTGACCCCCCCAAAACTTGTTCTATTCCCATGTTGTGTGCTTTTGGTCGGCTTGCTAGCGTTAGCCATGCGTATGCCTGCATTCAGGACTCCACCTAGTTTTGTTCAGAAGTGGAGGGTGTGTGAGCTGAGGGACGTCCGGGGAGCTGTGAGCATTCACTGAGGTGAAGCTATCTCTTAATGGATGGTAAATACCTCCAATCTGAAGGCCTGCTTGTCTCCTTTTCTATTTCTACACATGTTAATACAGAGAATGCGGCGTGTGGGTGTGGAGCACTTGTTTAAAGGCATCTTCGAACTGAGTAACAAAAGTAAAGTAACAAGTAATGAAACAAAATACTCTTGCTGCTGAGTGATTAGTAATGTAATCATTTTTTTAAAGAGTATAGTAACTACACTGATTAACGCTAGAAATGAATTGTCCGATGTCAATCTTTTTTTTTAAATATTTTGTAGTGAAAAGCTGCTGCTACAGTATGAAACATTTATGCATTCACAGATTACTGTCCTGTCTGTCACGCATTCATCAGGCCGTTCAGTGGTGGTGGGTCATGTGAGAAAGTGACACTGATGCATACCCTCTACTTCAATTCATTCTGCTCAATTTTAACATCCTCACAAACTGAACCTGGTTCTAAAATGTCAGAAAAGGTGTCCCTGGTTTATTTACTATTACTATTATTTAACTATTTATTTGACAGTAATGGATTTTAGATTAAATCAATCAATTGCATGTAGTGTGGCGCATCACATGTTACATGGCAGCACCTCCCTTGACACCACCTCCCCTTTACCATTCCACTTATCTCTCTGTGTTCTCCCTCCTCCCTCACATGCAGAAGTTACTCATTCCCTCAGTGCCCTTCAGACTCCTTCTCCTCACAGCCATTCCTCCCATTCCTCCCCTCCCATTTGTTAAGGCAGGCCTCTCGTCGCCCGTTCCTCCACAGGCTCACTCTGGCTGAACATGGTGGCAGAGCGTGACTTTTTTCCCTCTCTGTAACTAAAACTAACAAAGTCATGGGCCTAGATCTTGACTGAAGGAGGGCTTTGACTTCATCAGGAGTTTTTGTTCTTATTTGCTCTTCTTTGGAAGCTCGACCTCCAGGTGCCTGTTCCTCTGTGTTTTTGTTTGGGGGGGAGGAGGTTTTGTTCTGACCGAGCAGAATGGCAACTCCATCACTTCTTCTCTACATTGACAGGTAGGGTAACCAGCAGATGACATAAAAGGTTTCTTTTATGGTTGACATGTATGTCCTGCAGTTGTTAATTTCTGCCTGTGTTTTGTGTGCCAGCAAGCAACAGATTTGTCCAGAAGGTGAATAATGTGGCTTTTGTGCTGACAGCCTATTGGATTCAGTGTGTTCTGTTTGACTGTTCTAAAAACATCTTGGAGCAGCTCTACGCCCTGCTCACTGCTGTCTTTTACGATGATCTTGTACTAGCTTGTTTGGTGTTTCTGTGCCAGGTGCTTTCATTGTTGGCTGATGAACCACTGGGAACACCTTATCACCTTATTTTCACACACAAGACTGAACACAAGCGTTGTGAAATCCTAATATTCTTGGGAGACTGGGCCACAAACCAGTGCAGTGCTTGAATTCAACGTATAAACAACACCCCTGCCAGCCCTCTTGGATTTTCTAGCTGTTCCACTTGAGCACTCGGCCATGGCCGCAGCCATTCAGCTGTCACGTTGAGGCACATTTGGCCCGGACTGAATGCAAATCATGTTCCTGCGTTGTGGACATTTGTTTGGTGGCATACACGGAAGCTGAAAACATGATCGTCTGATTGCTGATGTGCTGGAAAAATGTGTTGAAGGTCGAGACTTAGTCAGGCCTTGTTTTGTAAAGGTGGCACTCTGCACTTCAATCTATGCAGCATTGTTTTATAGTGGCTCACAGGGTTACTCAAGTTCATCACTGCCTGTATTTCAAAGCCTGGTTACAGTGATATTGATTCTCAAACACTCTATCCATGTTTGTGTTTAAACCACCACCAGCTGGATAGCAGTGCTGTAAACGTAAACTGAAGGCTAGGATGTTGGATGTGAGCGCGACTGAGAACGCAGATTTTATGCATATGGTGATGTGTCCTCTATACTATGAGTTTTTCTTTTTTTTTAAAAATTACAATATATTGAATGGTAACCCCTGTATTGCAATTCAAAGATAAATCTATTTGTTATGTTACCTAATGAATACTTCTCTGGCTTAGCTTGAACGTTCATTATTGACTTTGGAAATGGTACTTTTAATGGTAGTGAAGTCTTACATAATGTTCAAGCCAGAACTTTCAGCTGCCTCACATAGTCTTCTTTGGCGGATGGGATTTGCTCATTTGTCATCATGTGACCTCAGTATCAAACTTTGGTCTCATTACAACGCATGATAACAAGTGCATGGGTCATAAACTTGTCTTATTGCTGACGAAGACTGCGATAAGTGGAGATAAATGCCCTGATAAAGGCAACCTCTTCTTTCTATCATCATCCTCTCTTTAGATCAGATTTCCATCCTTTTCCTCATGCCTTTGCTTCTTTGTGGAATGTAAGAGAATGTTTCTTTCCTTTTTTATGTGCTGCTGTTGGAGTTGGTTACTTTGATTACAGCAGATATTTCCACAATCAAATGAGAGCTTCCCTTAGCAGCTCTACACATGAGAAATGCTGGAAGACGTGATGCGCCTCACACAGCAGCATTTTACAGTTATCTTTCAAAGAAACGTTGTTCCCGAACCTGCCGGTTGCTTGATCCGCTCAGTGTTTTCCCTGTACTGTTCTGAAAACAGCCGAATAAGCTTAAATGTCACTGATGGAACACCATTACTGCGTGTTGCACTGTGTTCAGTCTGTCAGAAGAAGAGTTAAATGTGCTGGCCTTTAATGTCTGTGTTGCCATTCAACTTCTTCATTAAACCCTCGAGTTAGCCACAGAATGAGGAAATACCTCCCACTGCGTGTGTTATCTTTGTGCACTGCAGTATCAGTAAGCAGAGTGGAAAATATGCAGGACTGATGCGGAACGTGCCACTATGAGAGAGGCAAGAGTGAAGTGCTGCCACTGGAAAGTAAATAATGTTAAAGGTGGCGTGCTGGCTCACTGACTGTGAACATTCGTACCTTTCTGTGAAATTCAAACCTAGATTTTCTCTCTGTTATGTGTGACTTGTCACTAGTTTCTTATGGATTAGTTAGGGGACAGAAAAAAAACCAGGTTGTTGTCATTTTGTTTACAGGTTGCCGTGGGGAACCAGGCAAAAACTGCACTGATAAACTGATGTCCTCACAAACGGTAGAGAAATGTGGTTAATGTGTATCTGTGGTGAGTTTCATAAGTGATCACGGCAGCCTGTGCACAGCTGGTCAGGATGTTTGACTTTGACCAGTCACACTCTAATGGACTATTGCATTTGTATTTTGTCAGCCATTGCTTAATCAGCGTGTCTTGGACATTATCTTGCATTAACTTACAAAAAGCTGGATTATTTTATACTCCTGATCCTGACCGGTCATGGACCCTTATCAACATTTTGCCAAAACACACATTTTATGGAGCTGTACACACATTGGTTTGTACTGGGTTGCAACAGTCAGCACAGTGGCATTACTATTACTAGTTTTTAAGTTTTTAGAATTTTTAGGGCCAGTAGCATCTTTCCATTGTGTTATTGGCCATCTCTTTACAACAGTAACGTCCTGCATTTGTCAGGACTTAAGAATTGTTGTCCTCCAATAGAGCTGCAACAAACAATAGAACTAGTTTGATAATAGATTAATCACTATGCAGATGTTCAGCCTCTCAGATGTTGAGATTTCCTGCTTTTCTCTATTAATTATCATATTAAACTGAATTTCTTTGGGATTTGGACTGACAAGACAATTTAAAGAAGTAACCATGGACTTTGAGGAACTGGGATGACCATTTATTACTATTTACTGACTTTTTATAGACCAAACGATTAATACATTAATCTAGAAAAGAATCATGAGATTAATTGATAATGAAAATAATTGTTGAATAAATAAAAGTTGCAGCCCTATGCTCCAGTCATTGATAAATAACCCTGAAGCATACTGCTGCTGAGATACAGTGTTAATCAGTGAACATGCAACAACAGAGGCAGCGTGTACTGCAAGGTGAAGCCTATTAGCATATTTAAATGTGCTGCATTGGTGGCTGCATCATGGAGCACAGGCCAGAAAACAGCAATGATTGACAGGGAAGCACCACCGCTATGTGTGATTTGGTGCAGCTACCCTAAAAATACACATTTTATTATTTAGAGATGATGCAGAATTCATAGTTCCTTTAGCTAGTAAGTGTAATTTTGACTGTCGAAGGAAACTAAGGAGGTTGTTCTCTTTCCCAATTTTGTCAGAATCTGGTCACTTTAACTCCAAATTCATAGCAAGAAACAAAATGTATCCTTTGTACAGTTCTCCAACAACATCTGCACTGTTATAATTTGGTTTCAGCAAGTTATTCATGAGCACAGCAGAAGGCCACATGTCTTGATGATGACAGCCGTCTCCAAAACAAACAAGCTGCAGCAGACACGCTCAGCTGCGAGTGAAAGATGCCCTCCAGCCTGTAGCTGTGTCTGTTCTGTGTTTGGCAGCGTGTTGCCTGTCATCAGTACCCTGGAGGTGACCCAGAGAGGTCGCACACGCTGCGGGTAAAAGGTCAAATTGATCAAACGGAGACAACTCGTGTAGTCAGATCTCCTTCCCATCTCTCCAGGGTCCACTAAGGCCAATTAGCAACACAACCTATTAAACACAAAAGTTAACTGATACAGCAAACATTTCCTATTGATTGAGTTGCCTCTCAATGAGATTCAGCCCAGACGACCGGCGGGATATGGCCTCTTTGATGTCACAGCTCTTTACTCGGTCATGTCACGTGGCCTAGTCAGAGGAGGTGTTTTATTTGACCAGTTTATTCATGTCTTTTCACAACTAGCCTCTATTCAGGCTTTCAATTAAAGCCGCCGCTAACAGCTCTGTGTCAGCACCGCACTAATGCATGAAAGAAAGGAATGGCTGGCTAAATGGTACAGTGAACCCAGCTGAAAGGAGGACGTCTTTCCAGCAGCTCTGCATGTGGTGTTTAAACAGCAGCTGATTTCAAGCATGCGGGTGATTTTTGAGTCCGAGCAGACAGTCTAGTGGTTAGATGAAGTGGAAGGATTTTCAATGAAAGCAGTCTTTTTAGCAGCCGTAATGGTCGATCATTGCTGCATGTAGCATGCTGCTGTTGCTGTGTAATGGGTTCTACACCTAGTTTCATGAGCCCCATGACTGTGACCAGCCTGCCAGCTCACATGATGTCACACAGGATGGTAAAGGCTCTCTGGGTGGCCCCCTACACTTCTGCTCTTCAATCCACAGATCCCTTTTGTGAGCTTATCTCAGAAACATAATGCAGCTCTGGGGGCCCCGGCGTCGACCCAGGGAAGGCCGAGATCATAGCTTGTGTTCCACTTTTCACTCTGTGGTATAATGACCTAATTTATTCCAATCTAATCCCCCTCTCCACTCGTCTTTCAGGAGCCTGTTTGCCAGGAGGGTGAAGGACAGTCGGCCAGTGGAGCAGAGGGATCCAGGGTGGAAGTTGTTTGGGAAAGTCCCGCCACGGGAAGGCCCCACGAAGGACTCTAAGAGAATACAAAAGGTAGAATCATTATCACATGATAAATGAGCACCATTCACCTTACTGACTATATTTACTTACACAGTAGACACCAGGGTACTGTTAGAAACCAGTCAGATCACAGGTTTACACACACTTCATTGATCTGATTACTCTGAAACCACAGGTGGTCGGTAATCTGATTTTGTCCTGCCCTCAATGCCCATAGTTTTTGTACATACTCAGATAATCAGACATTTCAGTAGATTATACAGTCTGTGTTTATGGTAGCTGTTTTCTGTTTGGGAGAGGTTGTTAGTCTGCTCTAACTGATTAGTAGAGACTGTTCCGATGTCATTTTCAGTCAACGTTATGTTATCTGTAAGCTAGCAAGAAGTGAATGCATTACCCGTGTCTGGGGCATAGTGCCTGTGTGCTTGTGTTCAGCTCAGTCTCTGACTCCAAGAAACCAGATACTCCAATCCTTCCTGTTATTCCCCTGCAGTCTCTCTCCTTTTTCCTGTCGTCTCTGTACATTTGCGAGGCAGATGCATAAAGCTCTACGGTCCGTGCAAACTTTTTACTCAAGTCAAGACATTTTCAACTTTACATTGACTTTGTATGCAATCACACCGCTTCTAAATTAACTTTGCATTCTGTCTGAACACGCAGTAACGCTGCGCTGTTCTCGTCCACACTTGCCACCATTTTCAAAGCATTTTTTCCCCTTTTTTGTCTTCTAAAAGCGTGGAATAATCGGACATCTTAAGAGATTTCCTATCATTGTCTCAGATTTCTCCAGATTGCGGATTGTCCGTTATTTGATGTAATTCAAATGTGGTTTGACTCCAGTGTTCAGAATTTCTCCCAACAACAGTAATATATCCACTGACAACGTTAAAATCATCCTGAGGCAAACTCTGTCTTGTTGTGTACACAGAAACATCTGACGCTCCACTCAGTGGCGTTTTGTGTTTTATCCTATATTAGATATTAGCCACGTGAACCAACAATAGGTTTGTTTGTTTCACAGGCCCTTTGTTTGTTTTTCTATGTATTTAGTTTGAGGCTGTCACAGACACCGTCGCCTTCCTGACTTTGATCAACAGTGGAGTTGTTTGCTCTAAGCAGCTGATCCCCGCTGACTGCGTATGAAGTCTGTAAAAAAAGTCTAAGCAAGTACCTCAAAACAATAATAGTTGATTTATAGTGAGTAATATTAAATACAACTATAGGTGTATCAGGATGTTGCTTTATTACATTTTTAATAGTCTGTTCTTATTTGATTCACGTTTACCATTCCCAAATTGTAGCCCAGCCGCCCTTGAAAACAAGCGCTCCGCGTGTATCTCATGCATTTGGTTTATCCGGCCTTGACATAGCCTGTCAGCTGTGGTTTATGTTGCCGCATGACCTGTACTACGATGAGAAATGAGTGACAGTGTGATGAACAGCAACATTAGCTCTGTAGTGTAGGCTTCAACTTAAATGTACCGCTTTAAGATAATGGCCTGAATCTACTTTTGTAAACACATTGATTATTTTATCTGCAAAGTTTTAGGCTTGTTTTCACTTCTTTATTATTATTATTTTAGATTGATTATTTTAATTGTACTGATTTCAAGTGTAGTTGACATTTGAACTCTGTTATAACAGCTGTTGTTCAAATGTCAAATGGGTGAGCAACCAGTAATGGCTTTTAGCAGAGCTTATCGGTGTACCATAAAGACCAATAAGTATACTAACATTATGACTCCAGCTCAGGACAGATAACATAAGAAATGATGAGAGCGCAGTGTAACTGAGTACAATCTCAGTTGTGTTCATGAATACCAGCAGCGCAATGCCCCGAGCACCAACATCAGTGACATTTATGTTCTGAAGCTATTTTTAGAATTCCACATGCTGAAAAGCAAACAACCAGTCAATGTCTTTCCAACAGTTCTCAGAAACATAATGGACAACGTTCACCCGACAACAGAAGCCTTATTATACACGGGGAGTGTATAGTACGCAATCATGGTTTTTCATAGCATGTGGAAAATGACAATATGCACACAACAGTTCTTATAATCTATCAAAGCTGTAGCACTTTGACAGTAACCAGTCAGATAAGGGTAGAGGTGCTGCTTGTAGCAAGTAGCAAATCTACTTGGAGTGATGCTAGTGCACATTTCCCAGTAGTGTTCAGTGGCGTAAATATGTTTAAAATCATGTTGCTTTTTTCATGTAGCTATTTTCAAAATGATGCAGCTAACTTCTTGAGCTACGTTTCCAGGAGTTAGCTCCCCCCCCCCCCCCCCCCNNTAAGTAGCAGTGTAAGCGCTACCAAATGCTATATTGCTACATTTGATTTCTCTTGAAAAAACAAAAATCTTGGAAGTCATAAAAAAATAACACCACAAAAGTCACGAGTGCATTTAACATGAGATGTTTTTTGGTGTGAAATAGCTTCAGTGTATCTACCTGTTTCTGAGTAGCTTGTACTTGTTAGCTTCCTACTTTCAATAAAAGTGTAATGTAGCTGTGTTTCGACTATTGACACTTCTGTTGTAGCCCTATGAAAGACACATAATTACTTGAGACAAAACTGCCCAAATAAATGATCAGCCACTGATTCCCTTCTTTTAAAACATGCCCTTGACAAGAATTTGACTATTTTGTGTCAGACTGTAAGCTCTGTGTGGCAGAAACATGCCACGACTATGTGCTGCAGTGTTTGTGTTGCTCGGCAATCTGAAATTCTAAATGTCAAGGTCTCTGAGAGCGCTTTGTTAGATAGCCAGCTTATAATTTCCCCCTGCCATTCAGAAAGCAGACAGGCCTAGTTAAAGAGCATGACGGCTCTCTACTGGTGAAATAAACCAAAGAACAAGATGGCAGCTTGTAATTAGAGCCAGCTGAAACCTGCTATTGTTCTGCCATTTACCCTGTGCCTGATATCAGGGAAGTAGCACTCTCCTCTGTGCGCTTTGTGATGTTGAAGCCTGGTTGAAAGACCTGTTAATGTGCAGTTCCTACTACAGTTTACATAACAGCCCTTTAACATTACACACATTGACGTTAAAAATGTTGATTATCTTGCTGCGTTGGTTAGAAATTGGACCCCTAGGATTGAAATGCTGTCTCGCACACACTCATGTACACACCCACATGTGCTGAATATCTTAAGTCCATCTCATCTGTGGTTGTAACCTTATATTGGCCCTCAGGAATCAGTTAACAAGGCTAGGCTTTCAAGCTTTTGTCTTGCCATGGAAGCTGCTGTTCTAAGGCGGGGTCAGTAAACCCTCTTTCTCTGTGCGTGTGCGTGTGTGGAATGCTTTATTTGCCTAGGTTATTGTTCAGCTGCTACGAGACGCACTGTGCGATTTCCACCAGCAATTTTTCCCCTTTGAGAGCAGCACTGTGAATCAAGTTTTATATTGTAATTTACACCACTTTGTGTTGCTGTGAGTCTGGGGACTTGGTGCTCCAATATATCTGGAGGCCTCAGCACAATGTCTGGTCTTAGTGAGTTGTAGCCTACTGAAGGAAGTAATTGTTCTGTAACATGCGGAGCCTCTAAATCACATTGTGTGGCAGCCCAGACACATCTGAGTTACTGGGATGTGGGAGTGAGGTTGAATTAAAAGTGGATAATATTCCCAGCAGGAGTTTTCATTTTAATGTTAAGTCATTTAAAACCCTTCTAGGCTTAAATAATGAGGGGTTTCGAAAGCCAGTAGAGACAGTTTTGCATAAATTAGGCTGAAGCTTTTGGTAGCTAATGTTTTGTGCTGATAGTAAACAATTTTAATGCCATAAAGTGTTTTATTGAACATTTATGAAGCAGCCAATCATGGGACGCTAACAGTCTACTACAATTCTGGAAGAATATTATGAAAAAATAAGGCCATTTGATGTTGTAGAATAAAAGTCTGAATGAGAGTGTCCTTTTTAACATATAATTCTACAAGAAGTGAACCAAATGTCATCAAAAACAAACTGACAGATGGGTGATATTAGAAAGGGAAAACAAAAAAACAAAACAAATTCTCTCAGGTCTCCGTGAAAGCGTCTTTGGTTTCAGTTTCTTATCCGCAGCTATAGCAACTGCATTCACATTCAGACTTTTACTTTGTTTACTTGTCTCTGGTTGTCAACACTATTGATTATCAGTGGGCTATATGGATAAAATCTTATTTCACAATATGTGTAGTTATATATTACAATACCAGTATACAAATTCTGGGAAATCTACTAAGACACTGTCAAACTGTTTGTCAAGTATTTTATTTACTAGGTTAGCCAAAAACAAACAAACATATAATTTGTCACATGAATGCAAAAATCATTTAAAAAATCCAAACAGAAAATACCTTTTTATTTCTCTGATTCCCTGCTTTGTTCTCACTACCTGTGCTCCTTCTCTCAATTCACTCTCTAGTTCACTTGACCACCGCTGCACCCTCTCTCTCTAAAACTCCAACTTTGAATCTGTTAAACAGCAACAGACAAATCCAACTTGTCCTGCTTGTACTTAACAAAAAGTCAAACTAATTTAATCAGATTGAATCTCTTTATTCGAGCAGGCAGACATTCAAAGCGTCATTGGAAACCCTCAATAGAAGCGTAGAATGTAAAACAAATGGTCGGTACAACCCTAGGTCACATCTTGGTAGAGTATGGAATATTAAAAAATAAAATTAATAAACTTTTACAGCTCATAAACGGGTAATATTGGCTTCTGGTTAAAGCTGTACATCTACAGGTCTGACTGCTACGTTGTCAGGCAGCCACTGCATCTATGTATAGTGAGGAACAAGGGTGACAGTTCTCCCAGAGCACACAATGTATAACTCGCATCGGCACTTGAGCTGCAGCTTCTTGTTGAGTCTCGACTGGATTAAGAGAGCAGAAGGCTGAGTGGCTGAAACCTGATCCATTACTCTGGGGTTGATTAGAACGACTGCCAGGGCACAGCGGAGCGCAGAGCTCCTTTCAGTGCAGCGATGGTGACTAATAACACACGGCGGTGCTGATTTGCTGACACACAGACACACACACACACACACCAGCAGCAGCAATAGACCTGATGCAGAGCCGATCAGTGTACCGTCACTGCTCACAGAGAGAGAGAGAGAGAGAGATGGGGGGTGATAGAGGGGTATCATGCTGCTGCTGCATCGCTTCCAATGCGGGGTGTGTCCCTCTGTCGGCCGCTTGACTGTCCCTCTGCCCTCCTCTTTCACCTCCTCCTCGTCTTCTCGCTCCTGGGTGCCCTGTTGCCAGGAGTGAGCCCTCGGGAGCAGCAATGACGCTAGGCTAGGGTTTTGGAAAACGAACCCCCACCGGAGGATTGTCCATCTGTGAGGAACTGCAGCGTTCATGGTGAGTGAGCATTTGCACTTGCGAGGACAAGTGGGTGAGCTCGGTGACCCACCGTCTCTCTCCTTGTCTGGCAGAATCAGAGGGCATTGGTAGTCAGAGCGTATAAGAGAGGCAGCAGAGGAAGAGGATGGCTCGGGTTTCACATAATAGCCTCTTTCAGCTTGTGGTAGCGCTGTGCTTCGTGGTGATGATAGTCAGGATGTCTGTTTCTAGAGAGATGAAAACATTAGATTTCCTGCTTGTGTTGACAGACTAATGTCCACCCAGAAGATGATCCATCATAATTGCATGTAGCTCAGCCAATAGCCTTCAACAAAAGCACGTGCAGCAGCAGGACAGCAACGTCTCTTTTCCATTTTGACGTTTTGAAGCCTGTCAAGGGATTTCCTCCTGCTGTTATCTCTGATGCAGAGCTCTTTGGACAGATTGAATCAGTGGGATTCTGTTTGTTTCCGCTTTCCAGTAAAAAAAAAAAAAAAAAGCAGTGGATTACATGTGAGCATTTGTTGCCAGCGCTCGTGGTTCCATCTGTTTGTCTGGATATTGTACATTTTCTTCATGTTGTCTCAACAAAGCTGCCAGATTATTGCAGCCTCACTAACAGACTTGTACTCCTTCAGCTCCCCTGTGGAAACTGTAATTCAACTGTTGCTGTTTCAGCTGCTGTGTGCCAAAAAATACTACATACAAATCAAATCACTGTCTGAAATTCATTCAAATATATTGAATTATCTCAACAATATTGTATCAGATCTTAAATAGGTGTCATTTGCAGTTTTCTTTTACTATGAATAACCAGATATGATAACTGTGACTTAAGCATTTGCACGGCCTTCATTAAATGGATATGGATTTGGTTGGTGTGTGTGATGAAAAATAAATGGACACTGTGGTTGTTGATTGTTCCTAAATTAAACTTTCCACCACCACAAGCTTTTTCATTTTTGGTGTATAGAAACAAAGTGCTTTGTTTTAATTCCTAAAACTCTCTTTTAACACTGAAAGAAATTAGACCAGTGTAGAGTAATCTGACTAAAGATTTCAGATGACCTGATGACCCCATTACACTGTCCTGAGAGAAACATGAAAACTGGTCATTAATCAAAAGCAGTGATCCTGTATCTCACTGTGAGAAACCCACACCCCATGCAAATGTAGAGATTCAGTGACCACATGTAAGGATGTTTTAAGTGTCTTGGGAAGGATGTGAGTATTTAGTAGCGCTCGGGCTCTTGTGTTGTAGCAGAATTATTTGTGTGTGTGCATGCAGTTAATGTGTTGACTGTCACAGAATTAGTAGAAAGCTTGCCTCATGAACGATTTAATTCAGATTCCAATGGGACTTGTAAAATTGGTGCACCCTTGAAGTTCACTTGCTTTGACTTTATTTGAGATATTTAACTAACTTTTTTTATGTATAATTATTTGTTTAAAAAAATCGTGATGAATTTGATTAAGGGTTCTGATGAGTGAACCTTCCCTGCAGTAGCTGCGTGACAAACGCACTTACCCACTGCCGACCACACAGAAGCCATCTGACTCATTCACACTTTGTTCTGTGCTTGATGAGCTTTGGAAAACACTTTGGGACTGCCTCAAGGGCTTCCCAGTCAAAAGCTGCGAGTTTGGCACACAGTGAAACAAGGCCTAAGCACCCTGCTGTGGCCTTTCATCTCGCAGCTTACATTATTGAGGAAGCTGGTGGTGTTTTCGTGAGGATGTGATACATAGATACCAATCCAAGGCAACATGGGAAGAACTTTGTAACAGTGGTGTACTTTCAAGCCCTCTTGGCTCCTTTTTGCATACGGGAACTTGCATTTACCCAAGTAGTACTTGAGCATAACAACAATTAATGTCCCCTTCAGAGTGATGCTTCCTAGTGTCTATAGTTTAGACCATAAAGGCCATTAGCAGCCAGCATGACAACCAGCCAGCCAGCCAGTGCAGCCAGGCACCCACAGAGCTCTTACACCACTACCAGGAAATTGGAGAACTTGTGACAAAGCAGATTGGCCTGATGGCAGGGTATCATGGGATACAGTTGCTATTCCAGCAGCTAAAAGCTACTACCATCACACACAGAAAGAGGGAAGTTCCACCCTAGAGGTGAGGGGTAAGGAGGGTTTTTCAGAAATGTATAATCCATTTAGATAACCAAAGTTTCTGGTTAGTGTTGCCAGGTAGCTATTCATAAAAATGTAACTTAATTCAGAAACAATAAGGAGCCGGGAGCTCTGTCACAGGGATGCATTGAGTTCTGTTATATGATCAGTTGTACACTTGTTTCTGGAATCTGTGGACTTATCTGTACATCAGTGTACGGGTTTGAAACCTGTCTCGCAATATCCTGTTACAAACATCTTTTGATGCTGAAGGGTGACAAATCGAAGGCGTGTTGCAGTAGAAATGGTTAACAGAGCTCTGGGAGGAAGTGCTGATTCACCTGTAGGACTAGTTATTGAGAGGCAGAGGAATGTACAGTCCATTGTTATTGATGTGCTTACAACTTTCTCTAACAAAGCTTATCAGCTGACGTTGTTTCTCACCCTCCCATACTAGTAATACTTTTACACCACTCACTTCACTGTTGGTGCCGCACGTTTTCTCACGTCACATCCACACACAGCTCTCAGCACAGCGTCACACTCATCCTCTCTTTTGTTTCACCTTGCTGGTAGCACCTGCATTGCTGTTGAACAGATGCCACATTGCTCCCTTCTCTCCTCCCCCCACACTCTCTTCTTCCTCTCCCTCCCCTCCTCCCTTCCTCCCTCTCTCTGCAGTATCCATCCATTCTCAGGGCGCAAAGCTCTGGCTAACCTTTTTCATCTACCTGCTGCTCTTCCCTCGGGTGCACACACTGTCTTTTAATAAACCAAGCAGCAGTACATGCATGTTACACGTCTATTAAAGCACAAAGCTATTCAATACTGACTAAAGGCAAACCTGGTCAAGCATTCACATAAGAAGCAGGTTGTAAACAAAACCACCAAGTTATTCAAACTGATTGACGGGAAAATGAAGGCAAACAGTAAAATGATCACCCAAGCTATT
The DNA here is from genome assembly GCF_004916995.1 of Morone saxatilis. NCBI lineage: Eukaryota > Metazoa > Chordata > Actinopteri > Moronidae > Morone > Morone saxatilis. The sequence continues at coordinate 2,803,219 of NW_023339984.1, read as the reverse complement.
GTAAATACTTTGACCTACTATTTACTGTTGTTGTGCACACCTACAGTATTCTCATACAAAAAGGAATGATGGGTGATATTTCAGGTGCACACACATTCAGGTTTACCTGAAAATAAAGTGATCTAGATAATCTGGGGTTGTCACTCCCCTCCTCCCTTCCTCCCTCT
>NW_023339984.1:2802783-2803023 GCF_004916995.1 Morone saxatilis | reverse complement strand
GTGAGCATTCATACTTGTGTGCTGCTATGTCGCAGCACTCTGCAATTACACTGCCAAAATACTAGTTGGTAGGATTTCTGTGGCCACTGTGTTGAGTTTCTCCATTTAGTTCAAACAGTGGTGACTGAAACTGGGCACATCGTGGGTTGGGTTGGTTTCTATCCGGAAGTCTTTGTAATGTGGTAGAAGAGTTGTAGGTAGGTAACCTCTCCTCAATTTGGCCCATGTACGCTCAACTCA
>NW_023339984.1:2800690-2802777 GCF_004916995.1 Morone saxatilis | reverse complement strand
CAAGTGGACCAGTCACAGTTGTTGCGGTACACAACTCACAAACAAAAATGTCAGTGTTTTATTTGTGGTCATAAATGACATGGATGCTGGTAAAGCATATCAGGCTCTGCAATCTCCCCTCTGGCCCAAACCCGCAGCCGGGTGATAATCCTCAACACAGTGCAGTCAAAGAAGGGACAAGAGGGGAGTGAGGGAAGGATAGAAAGAGGCAGAGAGATGAAAGTGGGGATATGGACGGCAAAGAGGAAGTAAAGTAGGGGAAGGCACACACAGGAATGGTGACTCACCCTCTATGTCCTGCTATACTCTCATCCCTGTGCTGAGTGCAGTCTTACCAATGAATAACCTCCATTCTCCAGCGGCGGAGGTATGGGTTTTCCATTAGCACTAACTTCCAGCCTCACTCATCCTCCTCTCCTCCTCCATCATCTCCCTTTGTTTATCTGCTCTGTCAACCGCTCTCCCTTAAAGCCCAATCCTCAAGAGACCTCTGCTCTCAGTCGCCTCCATCGTCTATCTCATCCCCTCACCTTTTTTACCTCAGTATCTCTCCTGCCATGACTTTGAAATGTGGCCACCTTTTTTTTTTTTTTCTGCCATGGTCTTTGTTGAGTCTGCAAGATAAGAAAAGTAGATACTGGTGACTGCTACTTTGTGTTTACTCCCCCCTTTGAAGCTAAATGATCTGCTTTCAGCTGTCACTTACAGCAGTGCCCAGTGCAGCCTCCGAATACTGCACAGGATATGTTACATTCACTCTCTTAGAGCTTAAAAGACACATTTTAGCTTTAGTTTCTATTTAACCTTGTTTGCTATCAGAACACATCTAAGACGTGTTTCAGATGAGAAATTAGCTTCTCTGTCTCAGAGCTTTTTTTCTTTTTAAAAACTCATATAATGAGAGTTTGAGTTTTTGCATTGAGGAGTTCGAGCATCCCGCCATAGCCAGATCCACAAAACTCCTCCATAAGGAGGCAGAGGTCATAATTCTTTCTATCTTTATAATAACACGGTCGCAGCCGAAAGTAAAGATATAAAGCCTTTTACAATTTTCAACTAAAAATGGCCAATACAACCAAAGAACAAAACACAAGTCCTACAGGCATGCTAGCAGCTTTCGAGGCTATGCCCTTGACGCTAATGCAATGTCAGCATGCTAGACCCTGGCCAATGACAGTACCTTCAGTTCAAGAAATTCATAGCGACATAGCGTCCCTATCTGCCCGGGACTACGGATATGGAGTTAAAATTCTCGAGCGCTTCATCGTCTACTCGTGATCCTCAATGTAAGAGCAAAAGGAAAATGTGCAATAGTATTCTTCAAGCATGTTACACGGTATAGCAATCAAAGAGACTATCTTCAAACAGATATTCCATAAGCTAAGTCTCTGTTACTGGTCCTAACTTAGAAGCTCACTGGAACAAAGAGGATAAACACCACAAGCCAAGGCATTGAGAACCAAAGGAGAGTCACAACCCCCTAGTTGTTTTTGTTAATAAAACAAACCAGGAATATACTACAAGAAAGCTTTAGACTTCAGACACAGCACTTCCAGATTACTCCCCCGAGTGCAGCTTGGGAAAGTAGCTCCTTTCCAAACCCCAGGGTAATTCTGACCCTCATAATGATTGCCGTGAGATAAAGGTATGGGGAAACATAGGTGAAGTTGCCCCATGGAAAGTCGCTGAGAACACATAATGTCAGGTTCAATAACATTTTTAAACAATAACATATGCAGGTGATAATGTGTAACACACTTGCAATAATAAACAAACAAAATGATTTCATCAGCGCATTTGGCTATATATCTGATCCATCTATACACATCTAGGTAAGTTGTTTTATTTTTATTCTTATATGGCTATTAAAGCAGCCCAGGGAAGTGGAATGATATACAAGCAGTCATCACACCTATTAACCTTACATATTGTTTATCCAGCAGGAGCGACATAAAAACAGAGGCGATAAAGCAAGACCCCTTCCTTATATAAAGTCCCTCATGAAAGTTGTTCCAAGCAGCGAGAGGCGGGCCACATGCTTTGTCACCATTATCTGTTTACGAGTGAGGTAGTCCAGTCTTTTACAA
>NW_023339984.1:2795971-2800665 GCF_004916995.1 Morone saxatilis | reverse complement strand
AAAAAAAAAAAAAAAACATTATTGGACTTTTCCATGCAACATTCACCTTCCCCACTTTTACCTTTTATCTTTCGGCATCATTATGAGGTCAGAATTACAGTGCAGTACAGTACTTTGAACCTGCAGCACTAATGACCCCTTAGTCTCAGCTGTACTTTGTTTTTAGTGCCAGTTAGAAAATATTAGCATGCTAACATGTTGAAGGAATAGTTTGACATTTTCCTTTTTGCTTTCTTGAGGAGTCACAGTAGACGAGAAGCTCAGTATAACTCATATCTGCCCCGTAACAGCCATTTTGGCACTGTCATTGCAGGGTTAGCATGCTGACATTAGCATTTAGCTCAAGCATAGCCTCGTAAAGCTGCTAGCATGCCTGTAGGCTTTGGCTTTGTTCTTTGTTTGTTTTATGGCATTTTTTATTAATATTGTAAAGAATTTAGCTTTCTGCCCTGCTGTATATAAATAAAGATTATGGCCTCTCCTCTCCCTGTGAGAGTTCTGTGATACTCTGCCCTCCTCAAGCAAAAATCAAATCTAATTCATTAACGTTTATTTGTCCCCCAGGGCCAGTGGAGAGCCCTGGGCTGTGGTACAGCAGACAGCAACACAAAGACAGATTAATAACATGGGCTGCGTCCCTAACAGTCATGCATGCACACTCACACGCCCCTGTTGTTGTAGGAATAGATTTTCCTGACCTGTGCTGATCAATGTGAACGTCCCTGTGGCAGCACTGTGTTAAGCTGATTGCTTGCAGGTCCTCAGCCTGCATTATTAACCAGCTCAATGCACGCTGGAGGCCATATTGGACACACAGTGGGGGGTTTGCACGCTCATATTGCACTTGCCCTATTTACAGTAGCTTCCTAACGAACTAACTAACTCCTGGTGTAACCACATGCTACCACACACACTTGCAACCTGTAAGTCAGCTGATAGTTGACCTTTTCTTAAACTGCTCTGAGGCCTTAGCTGTAACAGACTGAAAGTCACATGGCCTTCTCTTTCTATAGGCCTGTATCACACTCCCACTGCTGGAGCAGACTCATTAGACACCAGCTGACAAATGCTCTGGGGCCAAAAGTGCATTGTCACAAGTTTTCAAGACATTTCTCACATTCCCCCCCCCCCAATTAAATCTAAGCAATCTGTGTCTGACCACAGCATTAGTTTTGAGGTCAGCTGTGACCATGGTGGCAGTTTTCTCTGACTTTGGATATATGCATGTCCTATTTGTACTTGGACATGGAATATAAAGCAACTAATCTACCAATTATATTTAATCTGTGTGTGTGTGTGTGTGTGTGTGTGTGTGTAAATGTTGCAGACCTCTCATTGCCAGCAGCAATGTGAAACTAAATATAGTCCAAATGAAACTGACCTCAAAAGCAAGTATCCTAGGACACTGTTGTAATTAAAACTACACTTGTAGTTTTCAGCTTCTGTGTCTAAACCGTGTGTTTTCGTTGTCAGGAATATGAAACAAAGAGTGGCAGAGCTGGACCTGGCAACCCGACGTCTCCCAGGCAGAGCGTGAGGAAAAACCTGGACTTTGAACCCCTCTCCACCACCGCACTTATACTGGAGGACAGACCTGCGTATGTAAACACACGCAGACACACACTGTTGTTGGACTATCCCACATTTTTCATTCTCCTTCACTGCCAGTGGAGTTCAGACAATAAAGCCTCGGCTGTTGTCCTTCTATCTCCATCTTCCCCTCATTCCTTCTGTATCAGTCCTCCTTCCTCTGCCGAGTCTTAAGGCTCTATTCAGTATTGTTCCAGCTCTCTCTGTGTGCCTGTTTGTATCACAGACGTCGAAAGAGAAGTGCTGCTGAAAGTTTAATGACCCTCCCTCAGCCTGGCTCCATTACCCTGCTTTTTTAGCATTTTGCATTTTGTTAACAGACAGACAGACGGATATATGCTGGGCCTTCTGTTTCATTCAGTAGCGCTGCTCAGCTGCAAGATTAGCACTTCTGCTGGGGAACGCAGCAAATACAAACAATAGCATGATTTCACTAGATTTCCTGTGTGAACACAAGGAAGTTTATTCTGACACCATGACTGGCAAAACTGTGTGTTCTGCTGCTTAGGTCTTTTGATGAATGCAACCTCCCTCTTTTCCCTCTTCACTGTCTCCCCCTACTGGTAGAAATAATCTAGAAAAGTGCAGATGGTGTTAAAGTTTCAGTGTTATTGGCTGGGAGAAGAGTATCGTATTTTGTTTTAGTATGCATTTGAAAAGACAAGCACTGGAATCAAATGTGATTGATACATGGTAAGTATTCAACTCTTGAGATTCAGCAGAAAACACTCATCACTCTAAAATCACATTAACCTCTACTGATGAAACCCAATAAAACATTTAGTTGCTATCACCTATATTTACAGAATGAGCATGCTATAAAATGACAATATCTTACCTCTAGGTCCACTCACTATCTTTTTCTGGAGCTCTCAACCACATCACAGGGTTGATCGGCAGATACAGAACACTTGTGTGGTTAAATGCTCCAGAAAAAAACAGCAAATGCACCTTGAGTTCATTGTTTTTTCACACTATTTGCATTGAACAAATGCATCGTGCTCCAATGTCAGTTTTGTAGCCGTTGTGGAGCTTTCAGTCATATGACATGATCTTCATCAGCAGAAATTGTTGTTCTGAGCAAAGTCATGAAAAGGCTCCTGGCCGTTCCTGTCTGTGTAGGTTTTCCTCTCTTTGCACCACACTAGCCTGCTCCACATGAATAATGCATGGTAAGCTCAGAGAACACGCAGTCGCTAACCCATTTCCTATCTGTTAATGTTCCAGTAATCTGCCTGCCAAGCCAGCCGAGGAGGCACAGAAGCACAGACAGCAGTATGAAGAGATGGTGGCCCAGGCCAAGAAGAGAGGTGAGGTCAATTGACAAAGCAATCGAGGCTCCCTTACTATCTTCTTTCAGAGCATTCAACCGCACACAGTAAGGTCCTCTCTGGTAGTAATGTATTTTGATCCCTCCTGCCTTTAGTAAACACCTGCAATTTAGTTTTCCTCCACTTTTCCTCTCTCTATCTCTGTCTCTCCTCAGACTGGTTTCTTCTATTAACCACCATATCTAACCACCTCTCTCCACACTCCTGTCTGCAGAGTTGAAGGAGGCTCAGAAGAGAAAGAAACAGCTGGAAGATCGGTGTAAGCTCGAGGAGAGCATCGGCACAGCCGCCCAGACCTGGAACCAGGAGATCTTGCCTAACTGGAGTACAATGTGAGTACCAACAAAGACTGAGAATATTAAAGTATTTCATATCCAGTCAACAATATAGTATACAATATTTACAGAAATCATCCGTATCTTATAAAAACATCATCATTACTGTCAATTACCTATTGCAAACATTCTGATGTATTACTTTGTGTTAGAAATAACCAGAGCCAGATTCACTGGCAGGCACCAGCCCACATTTATGAACTTATGACCAGCACTAAAATAATCTTTGCAAATATGAGGATTTTTTTTCCCCCCTGTTTTTTTGAAACTTACACCATTTATAATATATAGTAATATATGTTGGCATACAGTTAAATGGCCAGGCCCATAGTTTAATAAGTAGAATATGTTGCCCCAAGCATAAAAATGATTGCACAGTTAATGTATATCTCATTCACCCATTAAATCATCTGTAAAATGCAGGGTGTCTGCAGGGTCTTAAAGTCTAAAATCCTATAATAATTAGAATGTTAGGCCTTAAAATATGATTTTGACAGGTCTTAAAAATTAATTGGATTATTAAATGTACGGCGCTTGTATAAAGTTATGTTTCAGTCAGTCAGTATTGATGATTCATTTTTTGCCAGAATGGATGTAAAATGGGTCTTAAAACGTCTTAAATTGAACCTGCAGAAACTCTGTTATTGTCTGTCTGCTTTCCATTCTGTCCATCAAATCATCACCACAGCAGTTGACCAGTTTTGGCATGTATTGTGATGTTCCTGTTGGCTCCATATTGGGAGCATATAGTGAACAGCTGCTGTCGAGCAGCACTGCAGGGAGAAAATACAAACCAATCATATGCAGACATAATGATTGATTATGAGATTAACAAAACACAACCTGTTTTACCAGCAGAACTGCCTCTCATTCATGCCAGCATGTTGATTTGAATTAATATCACTGTCAGTGCCTCTGTTCTCCTAATCATACTTTCATACTCATATTGTTACTCCTCCTTCTCCACAACTATACACATTGAGTACTATGAATTAGAGGGGAGACATTGTGAAATATGGGGTAATAATATATGAGGAGTAAAAAACAGTTCAGTTTTACGCTGAAGGAAAGTCATTTCCTGCTCTTAATGTAGAATCAGGGACTGCAGCAGTGGAAGAAATGGCCGGTCGATAAAGGATTTCCTCTATGAAACACAATTATTAAGCAACGTCCGATCTCTTTTACTTCTTTTCACATATACCCCTCCTGCAGGTGCACATCTCGCCGAGTGAGGGACCTCTGGTGGCAGGGCATCCCGCCCAGTGTCAGAGGCAAAGTGTGGAGCCTGGCTGTGGGAAATGAGCTCAACATCACACATGGTACGTGTGTGTGTGAGTGTGTGAGTGTGTGAGTGTGTGTGTGTGTGTGAGTGTGTGTGTGTGAGTGTGTGTGAGTGTGTGTGTGTGAGTGTGTGTGTGAGTGTGTGTGAGTGTGTGTG
>NW_023339984.1:2792457-2795871 GCF_004916995.1 Morone saxatilis | reverse complement strand
AGGTCTCGAGTCTGGATGGAGATTATACACACTCACTGCAAATTCATTCTCCACTTGCTAAGGGAGCACCAACTTAGAAAGAGAAAGCTCCTCAGCCCCCTCAGGGCTACTTGCAGATAAGCACTCACTCACTGCTGAGCTGGCCTACTCTGCTTTGTACTACTCAGCCTTTTAAATGGAGCACAGTCCTATGCATTATCACTATGCATGCATGCATACACACACACACACACACACACCTATACACACACACCTATACACAAACACACACACAAAGCTTAGTCCTCCTTAAAGTTGTCAGTCTTTTAGAAGCAGCAGCTCAGTGACATCATAATCCCCATTTTGAGTAAAGTTGTTTTATTACTGCTGCTAATGCTATGCATTTCTTCCAATGCTACTTTTGCTACTTCTAGAGGTACTAAAGTTACTACTGCTAGTACTTCCATTATTGTTACACTGCACCAACTACCACTACCACTTCTAATGATAATGAAAGCTGAACTCTTGCATCCTGAGTCGATTCAGAACCAGGTCTTGATTCAAAAGGCACTAGTTTCATGGTCCAATTTTTTGTTTAAAAGGTTCAACCTTTCTACAAGGAGTTTTTAACAGGCTATGAAACAACAGTCTCAGTTTGATACTGATGTCTCTATATGACCTACATAAACAAACAGGACCATCAGCGCGCTTAAAAACTAAACTGTAGAAACAGCTTTTGTCCACAGGAACCACCAGAATCGACACAAAACGACACAAATGTAGGAGCTTTAACATCATTAATTTGGAAGTATGTAACAGTCTTCTGCCTGTATGAGAACAATGAAATAATGTAATTTACTGTTCAACACTGCTGGCTAAATGTCTTTTAAAAAAACAGAAGTTTATGTATGTGTTCTGGAGTAAGAGGAGTGGAGGGAGAGATGTGAGGCAAAGAGACAGGTGCATGCAAACAACAGGAAGTTAGTTATTGTAGTTGGACCTGCTGACTTTGCTGATTATTAACACAGGCAGCAGTTGCTGTAACACACAGCTAATGGAGGCTATTAAACTACTTTAAAAGGGTTAGCCGCTGATCGTCAGTTTTCTTCAAACTAAGTGTAATTGTAGTCAAATCTGAACACATAGACATCATACACATATATTCAGATTCAGAGTGGCTTACACTTCCTGAGGATAGCATTATCTCCGATGTCAACTGCATAAATGTCCATAAGAAAGAATAAAGAAAAGAAAACGGCTTCTTATGACTCCAGACCTGCCTGATAATCATCAAATTTTTTTGTTTTCTTCAGTATAAAAGTAATCCAGTGATAGTTGTCTGTACATCCATGGTTACACTGCAAACAGGAATTGCTAATAGCTAATTCAGCATACTTTTAATGGTGCAATTTTTCCATAATGTGAACAAATATAGGCTAAAACAAACAGGGCCCAAGCTGTAGCCCACAGCTAACCCACTCAATCCAAACTTGCTTCCTGTTTACATCAGTCAAAGAGAAATGATTGGTACTTCTGTTCCAAAACTTAGAGCATGATCATCATCCAAATAAAAGTAAGACAAATAATGATAGAAGTGATTATTCTTCGTTCAGTCAACATGATGTTATTAACAACCTAGTAACCTATTTTTTGCAATCTGCCAATCAAAAGTCCTCTGAATCACATTTTTGGCTCTTTAGAAGAAGTCTGAAATGTTGTTGTTAATATATTTGCTAAGATATCTTTTGATCTTTTATCTCTAAAGTGTATTTACACACTTGTATTTGCACAAGACTGCTGTTCTCATCTCAGCTGATTGCAAGCCTGTTCAGCAGCACGCTCTGTAGTCAGTATTAATCTGCTGGTGTTGGGTACTGCACAAGGTCAGGGCCACCAGTGCAGAGCTCCGTGTCACATCTCAAAGAGGTTCATTATTTCAATCCAGCATCTCATCACTAGATGGCAGCCACAGGTCAAGGTGCAGGCTGGGAAGGATCAGTGTGCTGCAACAAAATAAATGTGTTCTGAAAATGAGCTAGATCTGTTTCCTTTTAATCACCTTTCATGTTACTGCTGCAGAGAAATGTGAAGAGCAGAATCCTCTTATCACCTGAAGTGGTTTCTGTCCAGTCATCATGTTCTCTGCTCAGTGTCTTTAGCCTCTGCCTTACCTCTCTTTCTCATATTGACTGTGCCGTGGTGCTGTTCTGTGTCCCTGCAGAGCTGTACAGCATCTGCCTGTCCCGAGCAAAAGAGAAATGGAGGACCACGGCAGCACCGGCCCCAGAGCCTGAAACTGAAGGTAGAGACAGAATGGAAAATGTTCTGTTTCCTGTAATGTTGGTCATATTAACTCACACACTAATATGACTACTGGAGGGTAGTACTAGATACTACTGCTCATGTTTTAAGATCTTCTTTATGTTTGTCCATGTCTTCCAGATGCTGGCTCATCAGATCGGGAGTCGAGTCTGGAGCTGATCAAGCTGGACATCTCAAGAACTTTCCCCCACTTGTGTATCTTCCAGCAGGTCAGTGAGAGGAGCCCAGCCACCCATACAACACTGTTTTAAATTGCACAACAAAAGTGAATTAAAGTTTGAATTCTCATTCACTCTGACATTATTGTGTAAAGTAAATCTAACATGGACATTTCTGGGGACTGGTGAGGGTATTTTTGGCCTCTGTGTTCCATTGTCGTCATTGTTTCTTTGTTCATCATCAGGGCGGGCCATATCATGATGTGCTGCACAGCATTCTGGGAGCATACACTTGTTACCGGCCAGACGTTGGCTACGTAAGTCATACACACAAAAACACAGCATTACACCGTGTTGTGATACTTCAGCACATTTTATTTTATACTGCGGCTTTAAGAACACATTTGTGATGCCTCACATCTAAAATCTAAAACTTTCATCACAGATCCGTCAATAAAGTAGTTAAACACTGTCTTCGAACCTGTGTCTATTTATATGTTTTTTTTGCTTTGTGTCAATATTAAATTGGGTTAAAAAAAAAAAACATGAGACAAAATATTGCACACAGGTATAGGAGTATTATTTGCATATAATGAAAGTTTAGAGGTGGCACAGATCTCCCACTCAACACCTACATAGGTTATTTAAGCTACTAATAGACTAAGTTTGATTGCGGTGTGGATGACTGACAGCTTACGGTAATTGATTTCCACTGAGTGTGCGCTTTCAGACAGGAGGAGCTCAGTGGGTAGACGTTATTCTCTGTGCCTGTGTGACTACATTTCCATCCTGAGGCCTCCCCGATTTTAGGAGAAAAAGATCTGCAGTCTGCCAGAGACGATGCAGATACTCTGCTACCTTTACACTCCGGGTCAATATTTACTGGAACAGCTCGTGTCTCTAACGTGGGAAAATTGACTTATGAATGTATGTTTATTATCAGGTAAAATCAAAG
>NW_023339984.1:2784203-2792448 GCF_004916995.1 Morone saxatilis | reverse complement strand
AAGTAAAATCATACAAAAAGAACACAAAAAATAAATACCACAACAATCATGCATTAGCTGCAAGTAAATCACCTTTATTGTCATTATAGATGATGATGATAAAAAAATCTGAATTATTCTTCATTTATTATTTAAATATAAGGTGTATTTTATGGAAGTTGTAAACAGCCATGCTTGCAATAATTTTTTTTGAATGCCATTTTCTTAAGATCATGAGATAAATTATTTCTAGAAAACTAGAAAGGATGAGTTTCTGGTTGATTTGATCACACTTCGTTTCAGCCTTCAAGATCACTGTCATGACTGTCAGGGAGGATTCATAACTGAACTTAAGAGTTGTTACCAGAATGTACATCTGAGAGTTCATTTAAGCTGTTCATTTACTGGCAATGTGACACAATGCTGACAAAATATATCAGGAGACGCTTGAGATTTATTAAATGAGCTCAAAGCAATGACCAGATTGTTTTTCATGTCATTCCTCCATGTATACATTGTCCATTAAGTTGAACAAATCTCTTATACACATTGAGTTATAAGAGGAAACAATGAGCTTGTGATCTCAAGATGACGATTTAAAAAAAAGTAATTGCAAGCACGGCCATTCTCGGCTTTCGTAATTTTGATATTTACTGTCATATTACAATGTTGTAGCAGCTTGCTGTGGTTGCAGCCAGGTGCAAAATCACCACAGAGGGCAGGGCTCACCTCCCCCCAATATATGCAACATGCAGATTTGATTTCAGCATTGCGGCCTTCTCTGAATTTCACTTTGTCACTGCTGTAGCACACACTACCCTCCACAGTCATCCAATCATACGATCACCACTAACCTGCCCCGTACAGTACAGTGCCAGGTGGTTTGGGCAAGGCATTCCTGCAGTGCGTAGGTGTGATTTTTCCACTTAGCAAACCTCCTTACCTTTTCCTTCCATCCTCCTCATGAGTTACTAATCACATGACTAATCACTTTTCTGTTCACACACTCACTTAAGTTCTGACCCTGCTCTTGATCCTTTGTATGTTATCTTTAAAAACCTCTCCTGACACATGATGAATTTTAAAATCTAACCCTGGAGATCGAAGCATAAACTTGATTGTCAGAAATAATCAGCGCTTTGGACCCGTGTGAAAGTTCTAGTGAGATGGCTGTTCTGTGATGATGTTTGGGCTCTTGCATGGAACTGATGTGCACACTGCTCTTACTCTTCAGAGCCACATTGTGCTTGTAAATGCTGTGGTTAACCCCCACGCTGTCTATACTTGGTGAAATGACTCTGACTTCCTGCACTGACCCCAACCCATGAGCTGCTACACACTCACACACACACCCAGAGGATGCATTCACCTCTGTGTGCAGGGTTTTATTTATGTTGCTCTTTGCATCTGTGTGTCAGCATTTCATCTCTCCTTCCAGTTTTAATATTTCGCTGAAGCATTTCATTGCAAATTAAAGTTTTAAATAAAAAAACTATTTAAATATCAAGTGCTTTAAATGTGCAACAGTGATATGTGTTGCAAAATTCACCTTTAGCAGGTGTTAACTTGCTGCCTTGCTTTCAGAGACGGAAGTCAAACTATACATTTCCTATTAACACTTTTCTTTTTTTTTTTTTGAAGACCCGTTTGTGAACAGTTTGTGAACAGTTTGTGTGTGTGTGTTTAGGTGCAGGGGATGTCGTTCATCGCAGCAGTGCTGATCCTGAACCTGGACACAGCTGATGCCTTTATAGCTTTTGCCAACCTGCTCAACAAGCCCTGTCAGATGGCCTTCTTCAGAGTCGACCACAGCCTTGTCAGTACACGCACACACAATTGCGCGCACACAAACTCTCTGATTTCAGCTTCTCACATGTGAATATTTTCTGGTTTCTTTAGTTCTCTATGACGGTAAACTACATATAGTTAGGTTGTGGACTAAAGGAGATATTTGAGGATGTCACCTTGGGCTTTGGCACACATTTTATGGACCAATATTTTGTGTAATGGATGATGAAAATAATAGTTGATCTGCAGCCCTAATCCTGTGGATGTCACAGTGAAGTGGTCACACCAGGAATATAACGGCACAAATCAAAGTAGTACCCATGGAAAATATTCTAATATTAATATACATTTTAAAAAGGGGTAGAGGACGTTGACAGTACATTTATATCTTATAATGATAAATATTATAATAAGTATGTTTAATAGGGTGCAACTAATTATTTTCATTATCGATCTGTTTGTCAGTAATTTTCTCCATTAGTTGTTCTGGTTGCAGCTCTGATATGAATGTCTTTGTTACATATGTTCATAAACATGCAAAAAAAATGAGTTGATTTTAGCATGACATTTTCTGGCTCATCTTCTTGAGCTGGGTTGTTGTTGTGAGTTTGACACCATAAAGTGCTGTGGTGGGTACAGCGGTGCTGTGTTTTTGATAGCACACCACAGAAATCACTAGTCCATTTCTACATATGACTCACTGCCCTACTTATTACTGTTACTGTGTGTATGTTACTCAAGACCACCTTCTCCTCTCTCTGCAGATGTTGACTTACTTTTCGGCATTTGAAGTGTTCTTTGAAGAAAATCTACCAAAGCTTTTTGCACATTTCAAGAAAAACAGCTTGACCCCCGATATTTATTTAATCGACTGGTGAGTCTTCTACTCATTTCTTCTGTTTAAAAACCAAAACATTTATTGCATTTTCCCCATGCTGTTAATACAATGCACTTGCTTTCAACTACAGTGTTAAGTAATGATGTTAAGTACCATAAAAGGTACTTTAAACTACTTGCCATTATGTCACTTTGCAGGGGTTGGTTCTCGGCCGGTAGGGTCATACTAAGGGTAGCGTACTCACTCTGTACACTTTGTTCTCTATCCTGTTAAAACGTGTCACATGTCGTAATCAAAACATGACACTTTGCTCACATTGAGTCCCACACATGTTAGTGTCAGTTCTTAGAAAATAGCACAGGCTGTTAGTGTGAGCAGGGGTCTGTATCAGTAGCGTCTGCCCACGCACTGCGGAACATTCTACATCTCTATTTTTTACTTCAACTCTCACTTACATCACTCACACCGCACCCAGCTTATAAATGCCGTTGTCTTTCAGTATAATTCTTACAGAGTGTTCAACTACAAAACAATAACAATGACGGATTGCTCCAACAAATGACTTTAATGTTGCGATATGATGTCCCATTAAATAGACAACTTGGCAAATACCTGCACAAATGCTGTGATTTGAACTGTAGATGTCAGATGGAGGTTCTTTTGGCTTTTTGTGATAGGTTATCATTTTTCTTTCATATCATGACGGGAGAATAGTTCTTCACCAAGTCTGATTTTAGCAACAAGACCGACCCACACAACAAATGTGTTGACCCAATGTGTCGAGCTGTCGAACATGAGTGAACAGGATGCCAGTCATCGATGTACAATATTCACTTTCATCACATAATCGTCACCGCTCCAGTTTGAATTTCTTTGTTACAAATGCTCATTAAGATTTGATTTTAGCTTTACATTATCAAGCTTATCACTTATTTTTCATTACAATTTGACCAAAAACAGAGCTAACTAAGAGTGAGTATTGGACTTACATTCTTTAGTTTCCACTGACACAAGTGACCCAAACATTTTATCTGCCAGAATCTAATAGAGGTGTTAATAATAATAATAATAATAATAATAATAACCAGCTAAAATCTGTGGTGTATATGCAGTTGCAAATGTATCTCAGAAATCCATATGTGTATGTGTCTCTATATGTCTGTTGGAATGAAATCACTGTGTTGGGTTAAGTGCGCTGTTCCTCTCCCTCCAGGATCTTCACTCTGTACAGTAAGTCGCTGCCGTTGGACCTGGCGTGTCGGGTGTGGGACGTGTTCTGCAGAGACGGCGAGGAGTTCTTGTTCCGCACGGCGCTGGGCGTGCTGCGCCTCTACCAGGACGTCCTCACCTGCATGGACTTCATCCACATGGCCCAGTTCCTCACCCGCCTGCCCGACCTCTTCCCCGGCGAGCAGCTCTTCCAGCACATCGCCGCCATTCACATGACCAGCCGCAACAGGAAGTGGGCGCAGGTAGGATGTCGGAGCTTTGCATTTGAGGGTGTTTGGTTGGTAGTTTCTCATTTTTATTCTTTTAACTGTACCTCCTTCCGTCTGCTCAGGTCCTGCAGGCGTTACAGAAAGATCCGGAGCGAGGCAGCCCGGTGCTGAAGCGCTGAGCTGAGATCAGAGGAAAAAACATCACACTAACGGACTCAACCAGACCAACTGGACTCTTAGCAGGCCGGAGGGGCCGGAGGGACCTGAGAAACCTTTGTTCAACGTCAACGGGACATATCTGGTTGTAGCCGCTGTGATAAACCTCTTCTCCAGAGCCGCGTCACTGCTCAAACTGGAACCGGGACCCTCTAGGGTCTGTCCGTGATGAGGAAGGGGTGTGAAAAGGAAAATGAGGCCTTATTTATCTCCCGCCACCCCTCCTCTGCTCAGAGGCCCAGCAGTGGACTGGAAAGTGTAGTTGGCAGAGGCTGAAGAATGTATCGCACACTCCCACACACACATCCACCCACCAGGCTGATTCAGGTCTCCACAGACCAGAGGGACCCACAGAGATACCAGTTACTACTTAAATCCTCCACTTTTAATTCTCTGCTGCCTTTCTAGTTACAGTTCCACTTGTCTTTTCTTTAAATTTGGCAGTTTTTATAACAAAAAGTCTATGTTTGACTCCCAATCTCTAAAGAATATCAGTCAGGGAAAGTAATCGTAATGTCCTAGAATGATCCAGAGTCTGATCTGTGAATGACTGTGTTGAAATGCATTAAGTGGGACCTCAGCTAGTGTCTCTGTGTGTCTGGATCTCTGTCTCTGCACCTTTTTACTCAAAACTTTCATTCATTCCTTCACGTTGTCTGAGTTAGATTTTGTCCTTCGACCTGTGTGCTTGTCATTTGTTTCCTGAACCATTCCATGAAGCTCTTGGAGAGTTTTTTTTTTTTTTGTCCACAAAAATGCACATAACCTGTATGCTGTAGGTAAAACACCTGAAGACAACTTTGGTGTCTCTGAGAGCACCACGTTGTTACGTTTAATGAAGTGTTTTAACCCTCTAAAAAGAGTTCATAAGCTGCCTGTAAAATGCATTTTACAGTATATTTATGTCAATGAAACTGGAGTAAATAATGAGGTCATACATACCGCATCCGACACAAACTTTCCCCCGCACCCAAGATGTTTGAGCTACATTTCAGCTTGTTAGCGTTTTGATTCCTGATGTCTTGGTGTGTGTGTGTGTGTGTGTGGGTGTGTATTTATTTAATATTTATCAAAAGGACAACGGAGCATTAACAGGACATTGTTCCAGTCACATGAAGGGTTGTTGCTGAGCCTCTCTCCACCCAAACTCGTACGCACTCGGTTTCAACAACACGTAAACACAGACAAGAGGTCGTGCCTCTGAAGCATTATTTGTCCACTAGAGGGCAGATTAAGGCTCAGTCATCTCTGATATCCCCTCGACAACTTCTGATTTTGAACGCAAACACGACAATACCCTGCTTAGGTTGGGCTGCTGTTTTGGTCTGTTAATATAGCAGTTGATGGAGGTGAAACCATTCATCAATTACAGGAAAGAAAATAATGTCATTATATTCCCTTGTTCCAGCTTCTTAGCTGTGGGGATTTGCTGCTTTCTTTGTCTGATGTGATAAGAGTAAGTTGAATGGGTTTTGAACGGATGGTCCAACAAAACAAAAAGTGACATTGTGATGGGCAGTCGCTCAGCAGATTAACTGATCATGAAAATAGCGGGTTGTTAAAAGCAAGTATATTGTGTAGGCGTTCTAATCCAGTGGTTCTCAACCTAGGGTCAGGGGATATTTCAATTTGACTATTATTTAATCCACTAGAAGTAAGAGTGATTATTCTGTTCGTAGGTTTGACACTCCTCACTGTTAATCTGCCACTCTACAGTACAGACAGTTAGGGAATAACTAAATCTTATCAGACAGGGATCCCCGAGACTACTTATCAAATACAGGTCCAGGGCCTGATCCGTCTGACTTTGTAACAACATCTGTCCAGCTGGTTGTTCACCATTTTAGTACAGTTTCTCACCACTTTTTGTCTGCTTGTAACACAAGCTACAGACCCGAGCTAACACCAATCCAAGCAAAGCAAAACTTTCAATTCGCAGTGGAATGAAAACAATTAGCTTGTTTGTTTTGTTTGGATTTTAGATTCTTGTCATTTCCTGTCACGTGTGTCTCAGTGGTCACCGTCGGACCGTCAGGTGCAACCATGTGATCTTCCGGGCTTTGTGGCTGCTGTTCTCTGAGGTTGTCAGACATGTCAGGGCCCTAACGCTACATTCACACTGTGGTAAATGTGTCACTCCCTCCTGACCTGTGGTGGGCGGGGCCGGTATTTGCATGAAATTTTGTTACCGGCATTGTTTTCATGAGTTGACGTAGACTGTGCAAAGTTAAAGTGAATTAATTGATCCCAACTGGAGAGCAACAGTTTGTTAAATGTCTTTTTTGCCATTTTTGCACAGATCTGTTCATCAAATGAAATAAGAATTGAGAAATGTAGAAATCTCATTGGTTGTTGATGTTGGTGAAGAATTTTCTCAGTCAACACCCGTGAAACAGAAGAACCAACTAACGGCATTTGTCAGTGTGAACGCAGTAACTGTGCTGTTGCTGGTTGTGAAGCTGCTTCATCCGAGTTCTGATGAGCCCACTTCCTTTTGTGCCCTGTTAATATCAGTCATGTCTCTATTTTGTCTCAGTATCTCTTGTCCCCACTGAGGCCACATTACACTTTTGAAATGCCTTGAAGAAGAATGGACCACGGCTGAAGTATAACACACAAACAGGAAGCACCTTTCATCTGTAAATCATCATGTCGACAGGCCCGCGGCTGCTGACAGACGCGATCCGTGTGCATCAGTTCAGCAACATGCAGCAGACTTTCTGATCCCTCTTCTCGATGCACTCCTCCCCCCCTCACTCCCCCGGTGTGGCGACACACCGCAGGACTGCAATAAAAAGCTTTTTGCACGTTCATGTAAGCCTTTGATTTGTGCCTCTCATCACTTTATGTCATCACTCGCAGGTTTAAACGGGTTTTTCATCCTTTGTTTTTTTGATGCTTAAGTAGTGACCAGCTGATGAAACAAGCTGGTGTGTGTGTGTTTCATGTGTATGTGTGGTATTTCCGTAATGAGATCTGCTAGTTACTAGTTGTTACATTAAAGGCTGGCCTGTGTATGAATTGACCCAGCTCTACCAACACTACCTGCTGACTGCCCTTCTATCACACACTGTATGATCCACAGTGGGCGAAAACAAAATTCAAAGTAAACTTAAATAAAAAGTGTAATATGCTGTTTGACTTGCTGGATGTCTGTATTTTCTTGGGTTCTGTTTGTTTTGCATTGTCTGTTTTTGTTTCTCCTCCAGAGACCCGTGTACTGTAGAGGACTGATGGACATGGATGGAGACAGCAGAGGGTTACCATGCTGTATCTCACTTGAAATGTATATAAACAATGGTTTTATTAAAATAAAGAGCTGTACATATTCAACCAGCAGCGGTTCACTGTCTTTGTTCACATGAACTGATTTTATTTTTACCTTCAACTTGTCTGATAAACTTGAACTTCCAAGTCTATGCCTACATTTCCCAGGTGAAATTTTGCTTATTCCGTGTAGCAGGGATGGAAAAGGAAGAGTCAAAGTGTGTCGTGGGGCAACCAATATTTCCAGCATTGGCTGCATTTTTTAATTTTTTTTTATCTCATTAACTGACCTCTCAATGAATCTAGTCAATTAGACGTACTTAAAGACCCCTATAAGATGAATTATTTAATTTTTGTGTTGATTCTGCGGCCCCCTGTGGACATTAGTGGTAGTGTTTCTATCACCCTGTTTTATTGATCTCAAGAGGAATCTGACCGAGGCAGGCAACTATATAGATATTGATGGACTAGTGGCGGAAGAATGCAGTGCATATTTTCACTTGTATGTCTTTTTGGCTTCCTCTCTCTGTAGGAGGTAGAATGAGTTACTATGAAAAACATATACCCTCTCCCTGAACATATTACAGAGAAAAATGTTTTGTTGAATGCAACTGGTTGACTATTAACTTCATAGTGGTTTAAAGGTCCAGTGTGTAGGATTTAGTGGCATCTAGTGGTAAGGTTGCATATCGCAACTCCCTCGCTTCACATTCCCCCT
>NW_023339984.1:2783677-2784103 GCF_004916995.1 Morone saxatilis | reverse complement strand
GACCCGGAGTACATGGTTTATATCCGAGCACGGGCAATGCAGCTCTTAAACGAGAAATTGTCCATCGGCGTCACCCACAAGCTTGGGACGTTTCTTTGTCCACGTTCCCTCAAGATATTTCCAGCTGAGGAGAGAAACGCTGTCCACGACCAGGCCAGACGACTTGTCAGGTGTTACCTTCTTAACCCTCTTTCTCTCCGAACCGTAGTTGGGAGATGGTTTAATGTTTTGGCTCGTTGCTGGTAACTGTCTTAGAGTCTGGGCCAAAGTGTGGGAAGGAAGGAGGACGAAGTGGAGACTTTCGTGCAAAACCGCACATTTAATTCCTTTCTTTACCAAAGGCAGAACACAACACTGGGCCTGGTCAAATTCTGTCTGGACACTGCGGTGTACTAAACACTCAGGCATTAACATGAGCTAGCTCTT
>NW_023339984.1:2776830-2783663 GCF_004916995.1 Morone saxatilis | reverse complement strand
GTGGATGTCTACCTCTTCTCTCTCTGTTTACCTTCCTGCACCTGTACGTCACACCCACACACACCGGGCCACTGTCTTAAAGGGGCAGGGCTGGCCGGTGACACTACCCCAACTCTGGATGATGATTAAAACTTTAACATCACTCCAGCATGTTACATCTAAATAAAGCAAACATGAGACATTATAAATTCAAACATTTCCCACCGCAACCCTTGTTTCCCACAGTCTTTGAATGAGCCTTCCTGTTGTGGCAAAACAATTTCAGGTGAAGGACCACGTTAATATAACGTCCACGGAAGCATGCCGCATAGCCTTCTCATAGGGATGTAACCGAACAGCAAAATAACATTCACAGTCCTCACATACTGAAGGAAGTGATGCTGTCCATTAAACTACTTAAATCGAATCTTCTGTGACATAACTCTTCAGACACAAGAGAAGTTAGGGGTAACACCTTAATTACATATATAAACAAATCCAATTCCCTTTTGTTTGTGCACATCTCTACTGTATTCTCAAGTTAACTTAAAGGCGCAGGGTGTTAAAACCAAGATATGCAGCTAAACAGTGTCCAGATCACTCCACTTAGTCAGCTAACTAACTAAATAGGCCCATAAAAGTATGCAAACATGTACAAACATTTACAGCTTCAAACATTTCTGGAACTCTTTTTTTTTTCTCTCTGAGGAGGGCAGCGATCCGCCTACACCCTACCTCAGGTCTGGAAGGTTCTTCTCTTTCCTTTAAACTGAGTTCAGTGACTAACCCAGTCACCAAACATGTCTGGTGGTCGGTGACCCCTCTGGGGTCTCTGAAGAGGCATGAAGTTCAACAGAGGACAATGACCCTGTCCCCCGACAGGAGACTGGGTCCCAGCCCCATCCAGTTGGGGCTGAGCAGGAAGAACAGGAAGCTGGCTGCCATTAGGCTGGTCTGAAGATGAGGAGTAGAGACCCGGAAGGGCCTCCAGGGCTGAATCCTCGGTGTCTGATGAAGCGTTGACCAGGTTACGGCTGTTGACGTCTGGAGTGAGGAAGCTGGAGTCTGGTAAAGGTGGCCACACCTCCACTGGTGCCCAGGTGTCAGCATCTTAGAGGACCCAGCTAGTGTCCAGCGGGGCCCTAGAATGATAGGGCTTGAGCCTGTCATGGTGGACTACTTTGGTCTTTGCTCTTGGGCTCTTTTTGATCCGGTAGACCAAGTTGTCCAGCAGTCCCACAACGAAGTAGGGGCCCTCGTAAGAAGGTAAGAACTTCCGTACCTTGTTTTTCACCCTCTTGGTGCCTTTTATCAGGTACCAAACTGCATCACCAACTTTGTGTTGGGCCTGACAATTTTTGTCGCACTTGTCGTTTGGCCCGTTCAACAGATTTTCCCAGCACCTCCCGTGCCAGCTGGTGTGAGAGCTCCAGTCGTTCCCTGAGCTGCTGGACATACTGTGGTTGTGTGCTTAAGTTGTCAGTGTCCAGGGGCAGACCAGCAACCAGGTTGATTGGCTCAGTTATCTCTCTTCCAAAGAGCATCATGTTGGGTGTCAGGCCTGTGGAGCTGTGTTTGGTTGGCCATCACTGCATACAGAATCATGACATCCCAGTCCCAGTGGCAACGCTTGGCAGTGGTGGCCAATATTTTCTGTAGGGTGGCATTAAAGCGCTCCACTTGGCCGTCGGACTGAGGATGAAACGGTGTTGTTCGTGTCTTGTTACTCCCCAGCAGTGCGCACATCTCCTGGAACACGGCCGACTCAAAGTTGGTACCATGGTCACTGTGCAGGCACTGTGGAGCTCCATATCTACACACCCACTTGGAGGCGATCTTCTCTGCCATTGTCACTGCTTGCTCATTGGGAACAGGGTAGGCCTCCACCCATTTGCTGAAATAGTCTTGTACTACAAATATGTAGCGGTTATGCCTCTGTTTCATTTAGGGGTCCCATTAAATCAACCACTATCCTCTCCATGGGAGCACCAACCCACACTGTGCCCATAGCAGCCTGAGGGCTTTATTGTTACGAGATTGTTGTTATCATAGTTATTATCCTTGGTGATCTTTATGTTATAGTATGCTTTTTATGTTCTTTTTCAGGTGTAGTGATTAGGAGGTTTATGATCATTTCAATCGGCGATTCAAGGCTTAGGAAACTGTGTGTTCTTTGATTGTTTCTTCCTTGTCTAGTGTGTGGTGTGCACAGGATGTGCAGTGAATGGGTAAAATAAGAAGGAGCGCTGGGAATCAACGAATATTGGTCAGTTCTGCGCTAGGCAGTAAGGCCGGTCACCTGTCCTATGCAAGCATGGCTAGCCCAATCTGATAGGTATTCAGATTAGCTTTTATGTTGTGGTAGAACTCCTTTTAGATGGATTTTTGATTCTTGTCATAATACCCTGTGGTCCTATATATGCTTTTGTGGTTTCTATTACTCTTGCTACTACTCTCTTTCCTTTTATCATGGGGTCTGCTCCCTTATACAAGAGTTTGTCATGCTGTCATTCCGTTTCATCAACGGTGGTCTCCGTAGATTAATACGGCAATAAAAAATATAATTATTGAGCGCTTCTTAGAGTACCTAATAAGCACCTGCAAGATTTCAACCATTTCACACTCAGTGTGAGGAGAGGTTAAGAGGTAACCATGCATCGTCTGGCTGGTGTGGACAGCCGTTTCCTTTGTTCTGAAGGAATTGCAGGAAACGTGACAAAGAAACGTCAAAAATGTGGGTGACGCCGATGACAATTCTCCGTTTAAGAAGCTGAATTGAAGTGCCTAACAGATATAACACACTGTACTACGGGTCACCTATTGATGGCCTCGCAGTTTTCTTCAGTTATAAACCAAAGCACCACTATTGCAATAGTGGATACTTGCTGCACTTCCCAGCTTTCCATCGCAGTTTTAGAAAGCAACAAGATAGTGATCGTGTTCCACAGTCAGCTGATTGCCATCCCAGTCTGAGCTGACTTTTCTCTTCCATGGCTTGTTGCCTACGGTACTCGTTGCTAACTGACTGCATATTGACTTTACTGTTCACCGTGTTTCAATCTCCTGTATCACAGCGTGCGGGAGGTGTAAACTTGTAGCTACGGAGGGCACTTTTGATGTTGGCTGCCTGGTCATTCCAAGCTGACTTTTGGTAAAACGATAGCTTCAATACAAAGTCCATGAGCCCTTGTCACCTGCTCGTGAAGGTGTAAGCGTCTTTTAAGAGAGAGTCAAATTCAGCTGTCTTATGAGCGACTCTTCAATTCCAGTCTTTCACTGATGAAGGTGACCGAAATCTGTGTATGCCGTTGTTGTAATTGTCAGTCACCATGTCAGGGTAATGCAATCACAATTCAGACGTTATTAATCTCTTTTGAGGATTCTTTTTTTTCTGTGGCCGTTCGCTTTGGCTCTGTCGCAGGCGTTGCTCGAGGAGTACACTGCTGGCTTCCACACGTCCATAACATGCACAGGCTCGGTGGCTCAAGATTGACTTGCGTTGGTTTTGTTACCTTTATGACCTATGAGAACGGATCCTTCTTCTTAGACCCCCTCGACAAGACACTGTCTTGTCATGCTGACCGTACCCGTCTTGGGGCTCTACATAGCGTGTAATAGCTAGCCACAGGAAATTGCACTTTACAAGCCAATGCTGCTGTCGCTATGCACTAACTACCTCACAGAAATATTGTCCCAACTGAGATTTTACAGCTTGCTCTTTCTTCTTTAACTCTGTATTTCCGAATACATTTATTACAAGATTAGTGTAGTGAGTTTACAATAAGTGTCAAGTGTGCTGTACTTGACGCTATGTTGGATAGTTGAGTCAGAAGGTGGTATTTTAAAACGCACTTCTTTAAGTGGCAAAAGAAAGGGTGGGACATTTAGATTTCTGTCTAAGTGTAAGACAAAGTTGTTGTGTATAGGCCGTAACAATGTACTTATATGTTGTTGTCAGATCTGGGTCTGAGTTGGTTGTCTCTCCTTGAGGTCCTGTCCAGGTTTCAATGATCAGACTGTGGGGGTTTCATTAAGATGTTAGTGTTCGAATGTGATGAGTATAGGAGTGGCTGTAAGATAATGTAATAAAGTAATGTTAATAAATAAGTACATCAGGGTTTTGATATTTTGATGAAATTTGTTTTGATTAACCTATAGTACCTTATGAGTTGGATATCCATCCCTTTTACATTTAGTAGATCGTTATGCAAGTCTTCAGAAAGAAAATGCAACAGTAAAACTCAATATATCATAGTCACAACATCCGTGTTATCTAGGTATGGAGTTGAGAGACTGGTGTGTAGAAAGAGATGCGAGAGTACACTATATATAATATTCTTTGAGGAGAACTGTAATTGACCTGAACAGGTTCTGGCATGCAATTGATTCTCTATCAGATTGGTTGTGTCATATATGTCAATTAGTTTATCTAGATGAGTGTCAATTTGGCGTCCTTGGGTTGTTGATCATGTGTTTGCGTTGTGTTCAGCTTCTGTCTCCTGTTTTGATGGGGAGTGGGGTTTTTTGACCGCGGTCGCATTTTTTTCTTGCCGTCTCTCGCACAAGATTTTTTTTCGCACACGACCGTCGCTAATTTAAAAATAATGGGCGTTTTATTATATTATATATAATTCCTTATAAAATCCTAACCCATCGAGTTAGGTTTAGGCTTTCTGGGTGGTTGTTATAAATGTTGTATTGAACGTTTTCATTTAGACGTATCTTGCTTGTTACTATTATTTACAATAACTTGTACCTATCTTACAGAAATAACGTAGTAGTGTTGAGCATGTGTCTTGGCCTGAATAATGAAAAAAAAAATTAATACTATTTATACCCAAATACTATAAACTTTCTAGTATATATTTCAGGTTTCATTTTCTGTTGGTTCTATTTGCTAAGATAAAAGACTATAACAATAGGCTAAAAGGCGTAACTAAAGTAAAGCCCTTTTTAAGAGGTTTTTATGCATAATAGATTATGCCTGTGCAAATATGGCTATTTTATGAGCAATTGCTTTAACGTGCGGACTATGAAAAAGAATGGTACTGTGAGGGTTTAGTTCTGTTTGCCTGGATCGGCCCGGCGGCTGGCTGAAGTCGCTGATCCCGATGCCTTGTTGCTGGGAATGCAGGATATCCTTGACCATTGGCAAGAGAGGAAGGCTTTGCTGCGTCCCGACTTAGGATCATCCATCACCAGAACTGGCTGTCCAATGTAGCGGTGACCCGGTTTCTTCGCCATTTTTCCCATATCTCACTGCTGAATCATCTATCTTTTTTCTTTGAGTCGTGGTTAAAATAAAATTTAATGGTAATATAGTTTTATAAATTTTTTTTTACTTAATATAAGAACCCCCCGCCCCGCCTCCCGGCTTGTTCTCCCCATTGTTTCAATACTGTTATAACTCTCTCGGGCCTATTAGATATTCTCTCTCTCTCGCTCTTATCTCTCCTCGCGCTCTTCTCTCTAGTCCTGGCGTACTACCTCGACAGTGGTCTGGCTCCGCTGGGGGTGGCGCTCGCGCTCTCGACTCCATTCCGTGCCTCCCCGAAGCGTGATGGGAGTGTGATGCCGTTGGCGTTTGAACACCCGTTCCAGTCTTATGGTCGTGTATGGCTGGGTGCAGTGGTAAAATGTGTTGGTGTACCCTCCCTTGATGTATTATGTTCTGACAACACTGGAAGGCGAGACACTAGCACCATCAAATGAAAAAGAAAAATAATGGAGAATAAAGCCACATGCTTAAAATAAAAACCACCAGAGCTAACCAACAACGAATGGAGAAGTCGTGAATTCTAAAGATAGATAGACTGTTCGGGGGCCCTCGCTCTCGCGGCCCCAATCAGAAATACCCACCTCTCCGCAGAGGAATAAAAAAAGAAAAAAAGAGATAGATATTAGAATGCGAAAGACAAAAAATTCAGAGAGCCAGTATAGATAGATATAGATATTATATAGGAAGATAAAATAAATAATAGATAGAGGATATATAGAACATTTGCAAAGCGCTGAATCAGATATAGTTCGATGGAGTGATGGAAGGAGAATATAAAGAGGACTGAGCAGCTGAATCTGGCGTGTGTAGGCTACCCTCGACAGCGAGTTGATTTCTCAAATAAGAAAGACCTGTTGGGGAATTCGCGTCTCTCAAGGGGTGAGGAGAGGGTTCTAGCTATGGGAAAGCAGGAGCTGTCAGCTAAGAGCAAAATTACTGCCCAAGCCGTCTGAAAGCGGTGGAGTTCCTCCTTCAGGCTATTGCTAGGAAGGCGTTTTTACTCGGAGAACCAGAGCTGCGCTGGTTGGCTAAGTGAGAGAGCCAAGAGGAGCTTGGCCGCTGTTATGAGAATGGCAGAGTAAGTTTCCGTGTCATCGGAGGGTCGTGGGTTTGTGTGCTGTAGGGGCCGTTCACATCAAGCGAGTTTCCCTCGTTGGGGGACGTGTGGTAATGCTCCAACATCCAGCTCCAGGTTGAGTGAGACTTCCACTAAACTGTTTGCGGTGGCCAGACGGTTGTTATGCGCAACTAATGACCCAGTATATGGCCGTGAAGGGTGAATGAGGGCGCCATTGTGGACTGCCGTAGAACTGGCCGTATAAGGATACTGGGCCAATGGAAAGATCTATTTGAAGATGGAGTCTTCTTGAGGAAATCTATGATTCCGAAGGTCAACGTGGTTCTACACGATTGCTGCACCTGTACCGTGGCCTCCATGATGACAGATGCTGTGGCCAGTGGGTGGTCCTTTGGGGTGGAGACGGCTCCGAGCCCTGTTAAAAGAGGTAATTCTGGTTAATATGAGGATTGATTCACTTTGGTGCGACCTGCAAGTGCGCTCAAGGTGCGAAAGAAA
>NW_023339984.1:2766358-2776730 GCF_004916995.1 Morone saxatilis | reverse complement strand
GTTTGGAGAGTTTTGTATTCAGCCTGAATCTGACATGAACTGGACATCAACTCTACATTCAGCCAACGACACCACAAATAAAACCAACAACACCAACACAACCACTGAAGGTAAGTCTGCCTTTATCCTGAAAATGTGCTGAAAATGTCAATTCATCAATTTGTTATCTTCTTCATACCATCATATCTTTATCATCTAACCTCCACCAATTATGCAGTAAAATGGTATTTTATAAATGTATCTGTTATTTTACCTCATATTTATCCGTATTAATATGTTTGGTTTTTTTCTATGCTTGCTTCACGTGTTTTTTGCAGTGTGCACCCAGAAACCTTACACTGCATGAAAGCAGCAACCTAACCGATGTGATCAAAGGTCACAGCAAGGAGACGAGTACACAAGCAAAAGACCTTCACACTTCACAGTTGTCATTGGTTGACCTGAGAACTCCAGCACCAGGAAGCAAACCCAGAGTAAAGTGAGTTGAAGTTAACTAATATGGCTTCAAAATAATAGCTGTTTACAATGTAATACGTGTATTTTATTTTAATTGTTTACACTTTGAGCTTTGGTTCTATGTCCCAGAAATGATAACTTTTTTTATACATGTGCACATAAATGATTAACTCATGTACATCTTATTATTTTGTACATTTCATTATATATCACATTTGTAGTACTAATAGTCTTACACATTACAGTAGTAGAAGTAGAAATGGTCATTGTAGCAATGGTAATTGTAGGAATAATAATGATAACAACAACAATAATAAAAAAAATAAAATAAAAATGAGATCAAATAGAATCAAGTAAAAAGACAACATCACATGAAGGCAAGTAAAATAAATAAAAATGGGTTTTAAGAAGTGATTTAAAAGAAGTCACTCAGTCTGCAAACTACATCTCCTCAGGCAGGTCGTTCCAAAGCTGGGGGGTCCTTATGGGAAATACATCTTTAGATTTAAGCTTCGACTTTGGGACACCCACATGGGGACCTAAGGCTGTAAGCTGGCTCATAAGGGGTCAACATTTCTGCTCTGTAGCTTGGGGCCAGACTCAGATGTGCTTTAAAAGTGTGTTATTACTTGTAGTAGTTGTTATTTGAAGCAGTGGTAAAGTACTTAAAGCAGTCGTAGTTAGTAGTTTCTTTTGTGTTTCACTTGTTACATGATGTGTTCTTCCCTTTTCTCTACTGGACTAGTATATGGATGTGAGGAAGTTTCTCTGTGCCATCACTACACTTATTTCATAAAGTTTTGATCTTTGGATTGTTTTGTTTTGAATCATTAAAACACATCAAGCTAAATGTATGTATCTGCTGACATTACTAAATGCTCTTCAACAAAATCCAGTCAAGTTTGTTTATATAGCTCACAACCATAGCTGACCAAAGTGCTGTACAGATTAAAGTGCACGACACATCTGTAAAAAAGGCACAACCCAGTCATGTGTTCATGTATCCACTGTTGGGGACAGGTTTGAGATACATCCAACCAGGTCCCCTGCTGTGGCAAGACGGCCTTCTTCTTCTTTTTCTTCAAATGCAATCGCTGTTGATGACTGCTGCTTTAAATTCTACCCAAGAAGACTGAACAGAAATCTCATCTTTAATTATTACCTCACTGGTAATCTGTGCCCAAAAGTTGGAGTCATGTAAGAAAAGTTAACTTTACTTTAGTCTTAAATGACTTTATGCAACAAAATAAAAACTTTATAAGTTGGTACTTATTAGGTACAATGATTATTATTATTTTTACGATTACAATTATATTATTTAAATTAATTAAGTAAATTCAATTATAAATTCAACATTTAAAGGACCAGTGTGTAGGATCCAGTGACATCTTGTGGTGAAGTTGCAGATTGCAACCAGTTCTAAGTCTGTAGGTAGCTGGGAAACTCGTGGAAAATGCAAAAGGCTCTATCTACCGCCAGAGTTTGGTTTGTCCGTTCTGGGCTACTGTAGAACAATGGTGGACTCTATTGAAAGGGACCCATGTAGATAAAAATGTCTCATTCTGAGGTAACAAAAACAATTCCTATCTTCAGGTATATATACACTAATGAAAACAAAACTATGGATATTATATTTCATTTCTGCCAATAGATCCCCCTTAATGTTACACACTGGACCTTTAAAATAGAATTCAGAATATAATATAATAAATATTTGGCAAAATCTTTTTTGTTTTTCGTTTTGACTTTGATAATGCATAATTTAAATACAAATGTATTTAATAAAATAGTTGGTCAATTAATTAATTCACTTTGGTTTATTCATTTATTCAGTCATTCATTTTTTTCTTGTTCTTTGTTCCAGCTTGGTCACCAAAAAACATCATTACATGTGTGCAGATCCAAGTCTCCCCTGGGTTCAGAGCATCATGGAAAGTGTGGACCGAAGCTCCCTTTAAACCAGTCGGCTGCTGCTACTGTTGCTTTCTCAAAGCTCATATACTATAAAATTTAATGTTTATAACTTTAAACAGACTATAGTAAAGATTTTAGTATTATATAATATGAAAACCTGTCATAGTTAATTTTGTACTTTGAAAGTAGGTCATGAACGAGTCTGAATTGACACACATATATATATACATATATATATATATTTTACCCAGAATGCAACACCTTTAAGTCTAAAATACAAAGTAAAACAGTATATTATATATCTTGAAATGTATTGTTGTTATGTCTCCTCTCCTCTGAGCTATTAAACAGTGCCTGGGTTGGACCACGAAGGGAATCAGTATTTTACTTTCTTGGTTTTATCTGCCACAAATACAGAATATTTTACATTTCATGCACAGGAATCTATACACTAAGATAAACTCAGAAATATATACAAGCTTTAGTTATTTACAGTGATTCCCTTTTTGTTACTCTGCTGCTTATAAGTATGCTTTTCTATAGTAAGCGTCTACCTATGGTTATGCTAGGCAACAATACCTTCTAATACTGTGCTATAATCCATTTTTGACCTTACATCTTTCCTTATCATATTGTACTATACTACTATGGTTAACTGGCAATCTGTACACCATAAGAACAATTCTGCTGACTTCTCTTGCTGCAGTAATCTCAAAGTTAGAGAGTACAGAGTACACCACACCATTGAGCAAAAAAGGTCCACATTAACTTACAATAACATCAGTCTCCTAGCAACATGTAACCCATTGGGAAATTAGGTGTTACTAAAACACAAATTATTTCCTTTCACTGACAATTTCTGTTTTTTTTTCTTGTCTTTAATTTCCTACATTCGTTATATTCATGCATATTTTATAGTCCATTTATTTTATTCTTATATTCTAGATTGTCTAATTTTCTAGTCCAGTTAAGTCTATAAAACTTCATAACAAATACGTTCATTGGTTCAGGAGGAATGATTAACTCCTATTGGTGTAAAGAGGGACACAACGGAGCAGAGCGAATGAATGAGAAAACGAGCTGAAATCGCGAGTGAAACGTTTGTTAATTAAACCTCACGTAGAAAGAAGAAAAAAACAGTTCAACAAGCAAGAGTTGGAGAAACCTTGATGACATCTGTTCATTGTTTATGCTTTTATTTTCTCGGTGAGTTTTGAATATAATACACGTGCTGCACAAGGCCACATTAGCCAAGTGTTTAGCCACTGAGCAGTAGTGTAAAGTTTTGTTTAGTATTTTCTTTCATGGTAGAGCCAAATAAGAACATTTGTGTAAGAATATATGTGTTACTTACGTTTGTGGTTAAAGTAAGCAATTACCCAGCTAACTTTATAGACTATGAAACTGTGTGAATTACTCTCTTGTTGGTGTGCACGACCACAAGGTGTCAGTATTATGATCAGGAATCTATATTCCTACATGCATTATCCAAATGCAGTGAGCATTTCATGTTAAACTGTAAATGGTTTTCATAATCATCTACAATTTCAGTTATTTAACATTTGCTTATGGCCATTAAATAATTTGGTTTGTAAAAAATGTAAAAGTTGACATTATGCTTAACTACGTTATTACCACAGAAGAGACGATGGTGTTCCCATATGTTAACATTGCAGTACAACAATTATCCTAAATTCATGGATTAAGTATTAAGAGTTGTATATGAAAAATGATTTTGATAAAGTTAAAGCTGTACATCAGAAAGTGAAATAGCATTGGTTTTTGGACTACGCTTGGGATTCTGGATCCTGGACTGGATTGATTCTTCTCCTGAGGAGGGGGGATGCGAGGCCACCCGCGTTGGACACCTGGATTGAGCATCGTATGAGTTATTCACTCGCCCTGCTATCAGCGCTGGTAGGCACTGTGCGAAAAGGATTTCAGGAGACGATGAACTGAACTACACTTTTATTTTTATTTTTGGGAAAATATTTTATTTTTTTTTTTGTGCTGCACCAGATTCAAAAGACATTTATTGAGTATAAGAAGGCCGGTCTGATGTTGTGAAATGTTAGAATCTATTGTTAATACAATAATTTTTGCCTAGCAACCTTAACTTGTGGGTCCTTGCGTTTCTCATGGTTTCGGGTGTCCAATTCGAATTCAAGTTATCCGCCTCCGCCTACGCATAATCTAGATTTCAAACTGGGTCCAGTGTGTGCACCTTACCTTCTAAGGTGGGTTACAAACAGCAAACTAGCAACATATCTAGCCACTTTTGTCAAGCTACACAAGGTAAGCGGGGCCCCCCCAGGGGGTTTGAGTCCAACCTCTTGGTTCTTTGCTGCGGATGTCATTTCCCCGCACCCATCCAGTCACCCCCTCTGACAGAAAATAGGGGGGGGTGACAGTTCACATTAGGGGAAATTGAAACTTAATAAAAAAATTGAAACTTAAATTTATGTAATTTCATATCAGTAATAAGATGAATTTTCAGTGGTGATTAACCTTAAATTGGGCCATTCAGTGCCTTTGCAAATTCCTCGCTCCTTCTGAACACTGCTCTCTGATGCAGAGTACAACGCTGTGGGTCTTTCTGTTCTTGCGAACACAGAACGAATTCACTGAAAAAGGTTAAAAAAATGAAAAACATCTTATGGGAAGGCACCGTTGGTGTGTGTTATGCCATGGGTGAAAGCAAATCAACATTCTTTCAGAAGATTGTGACTGTCGTTTTGGTGGTGACATGAGATGTATTAAAACCCCTGCAACACACTGTAAACACACAGATTAAGCTATTTTTTGAATCTTGCGAGGAGGGTGTTAGGATTCTTCAGCACGTTATGTATCCACAAAGACAGTCTGTCAGCCCAGCTGGTTTCAGCAGATCTGACTCTGAAGGTTAAGGGTTCTGTATATCAGTACGATAGAAACATTGGCCAGCGACTGCTTCCAGGGTCATCGTGGGCTCTCCTCAAACATTGTTATGGGTTGTCCTGTTCTTACATCCAGATCCTTTCTCACGTAAGGAGAAGAAAGTGTTTCTTTTTGGTGTTTTCTCTGTTGCTTGTTGTTTTAAGGTGGAAGTGCTGCTAACAAATGCTTCATTATTGGTTGTATTAACTTTGTAGTGTACGCAGTAATGTTTGTAACCTTAATGTGTGGGTGCATCTTGAGGGGATGGTTTGGTGTTATTTCAGTGTCCGCGTTTACAGGAGGAGAAGGCTCTGACAGCTTTCGAGAGAGAGGGGGATGGGAGAGTTTTGTATTCAGCCGGAATCTGACATGAACTGGACATCAACTCTACATCGAGCCAACAACACCACAAATAAAACCAACAACACCAACACAACCACTGAAGGTAAGTCTGTCTCTGCCGTAGATGTCCTCTCAGTTACTGTAAATTTCTTTTTCTACATATAGTGTAGTAATGCAAGGACTTGGAGTTCTGCGTCTCAGTAACTATATTTTTAGGA
This sequence comes from Morone saxatilis, assembly GCF_004916995.1. Lineage (NCBI taxonomy): Eukaryota > Metazoa > Chordata > Actinopteri > Moronidae > Morone > Morone saxatilis. Next base: position 2,770,884 of record NW_023339984.1, on the reverse strand, counting down.
CATGTCAAACAGAAAAATGAGATAAACATGAATTGAGCCATTGAAATAAAAGGATGACAGATATTTTGAAGCAGTAGTTCCCAACCTGGTGGTCACCAGGTTTATATAGATAACTGAATAAATAATATATTAGTATATTTGATTTTTGTCCTTGGGGGCAACTAGGATGTTGCCAGAGCTTCATGGGGGTTCTAAAGGCCTTATTGATTTGAAGGGGGTGCAAAAGCTCAGTTTTTCATTCTTTTCTGTGAAGAAAACTAAATTATTATTTTTTTTCAAAATATTTCGACTATAATTTATAAATAAAATTAGAAACAACCTCACAGTATAGGGGTACAGTGAAGACCTGAACATAAGCTATATTCACAGAGTCTTCTCTGCTAAACAGCCTCGTCCTGCATTAAAAAAGTAAAAAATGAAACAGAAAAGGGCAGACAAAAACGTTGGGAACCATTGTTTTTAGGAATGTCCAGATCAAGTTTTCAAGACCTGCTCCAATCAGGGTAATCTAATATTGAGTATCTGCCGAAACCGAGTCCTGATCTGATATTTGTATCATTTTGTTGAGACTATACACATACAGTGTGTAGTGCACACTTCAAGTAAATTAAAGTTATTAAAATCAATCCAATGTATATGCTTGATAATTAAAGAGCTCTGAATGGCATCAAGAAAACTCAATAAAGTATAAAATAATAAACCTTTGTGATGTTTTTGGCCTTGGGTGTTTCTTTTGGTCGTCTCTACATCTTTTGTGTGGATTACATTAATTACTCTTACTGGCTTTTTGTTGGTGGGCGACTTTTGCTTGCACTTGCAGTGGCTGGCCAATTACACTGTGCGGTTGTGTATGTGATTCTTTACGCTCTCCTCCCTGCCGACCAGGAGGCAGCCGTTCCTGCTTCGCTCGCAGTGAAAACTCTCTGCAGCAGGCTCGAGGCTGCCCCTGCTCTCTCACAACACAGAGCTCAACAGAGGCCGACAGCTCAGAGAGTTGATGATTGCTGCACAGTGCATGAAAGCTTAGTGAGTAAAAACAGCTGTGTGACAGCTGAAATAAAACAAAAGATCAGATAGGATCAATAAAGCTCAATACAGCCGATAATGATCAGTTCATGCCTTGCATTTATCGGTGCAGATACTGATCGTTGAGATTGGATTGGGACATTCCTAACTGTGTTCAGTTATACCCTAGTTTGTACATTCAGTAACTATAATGGACGACACAGAGGCGATCCCACACACAGTGGAGGAATATATGTAACAAAGTCCACATATTCCACTAATGTAATGTACTGGCTTACACATGTTTTCTTTTTTCTTTTACAGCAAAGAGCAACTTCACATTGCATGAAGTTCAGCGGGACTGTCATTGCAACAAAACAAATATGCAACAAAGAGATTTGCTCTCTTTACAGTTGTTATGTATAGAATTCAAACCTCCTGCACCAGGATGTGAACCTCAGATAATGTAAGTCAGTGTTTTTATTTTATTTATTTGTTAAAACTAATAGTAGAACTGGTAGTAAAGGTAGCATTTGAATCACAGATCAAATGTTTCTGTTTATGTTCTCATGTTTTCTCTTATCTGTAATTTGACCAGCATGACCTTTCCCAACATGGAGGTGTGCATAGATAAGAAAACCTACTTTAATGCCATTGCTCCACTGGTTTCCTAAGTACTGGAAGTTTGGGTGTTTTTGAAATAAAAAAAATCACAATGCTCATTAATACAATAAGCCCCAAATGGGACCTCAGCACTCTACATTATGCCATGACTTGCTAACCTTTGGGGAGAAGTTAAATTTAACCCTTTGTACTTTGTAAGACAGATTGGCGCAGCACAGTACAAATATTATATTTGATAGGGATGCATGATATGGATTTTTATTCAGCCAATATGATAACCAATAATTACCTGCTTCTCATCACCGATGCTGATAAGATAACCAATAATTAACTTTTTTTGTAATTTAGTTCATAACCTGCAGTTTATGCACACCTGAGATTAAGAAAGGTTAAGATGTATTTAAGATGCAACAAATCTGACATTGCTATTTACAACAACAACAACGACAAAAAACCACTGTTCTGACTCTTAAAATGTTCATCAAAAAACTTCACAAACATACTTTGGCTTTCATAGAACATAAAGGCTGTCAATTGTTTTGCATAAAAATTCAAACTAAATTATTGGTATTTTTAACCAATAATTTATACTTTAATTATTGGGATCATTCATAATAATATAAATGTCCTATTATCGTCCCTGATAATTACTGTGCATCCCTAGTATTTAAAAATTAGTTTTGGTCCATTCAAAAATGTTATAACTCCAAACAGAGTAAACATCTGTGGGATCACAGAAATACCTGTGAAGATACAAACTGCTTCTGGATAAGGAACTGTATGTGACCGAACCACAGAGTAATGTACAGAGTGCTGAGGTCACAGAAGGGACTAACGTAACTCAACTCTCTGTGTGAAGGAATATTTGAATACTTTTAAACTTTACAATCCAGTGTTATGCCGACATTACTTCTGTGTTTGTATATATTAGAGACTTGGATAAGACGACTCCAGCTACTACTCCCTCCTCAGAGGTTACTGCAGCCTCTGGGTTGATTTCTAACAACGGCTTAACAGCTGCTCCTGTTAGAGTGACCCATCAGCCAAACCCTCCTGTCCAACAGAAAGACAATCGGGACCAAAAACCTTTTTCTTCTCGCAGTGAGTTGGTGTCTTCTAAATGTTTTCATCAAAAAGTTTGAAGAAAAAGATTCTTTAGTTACTTGCAGCTTCACATAAGCCCAAATAATTAATAATCTTTATTGTCCAGTGCAGAGAATGCTTGCATTACAATTTCCTTTCACTGCTGGTGGCATTAAATTAAAATTCAGAAAAACAATTAATTTTTTAAGAATCATGCTGCTTGAGATACACCTCCGGTCAGATTCCTTTTGCTGCAATAAAAGGCTACAGGATACAGAAAATGTCTTCAATGTGTCCTATTGTTGCCATTATGTAAGTAAAAGCTATAATTTTAGTTCATTAGCAACGATATTCTTACTTTGTCATAGATACATTTTCATTTATCTAAAACACTTATATGGCATGATATATTCATCAATTAATGAAGAGTTAGTTAGAGTAAGTTTCAGAAACCCTTATTTTGTCTCCACAGATTTCTTACAAAAAGAGGCCCTGCCTGTGTTGATCCTCTTGCTCCATGGGTTCAAGAAATTCAAAGAAAGATGAAATTGATACAAAGTGAGTTTTTTTCTTCTTTAATTCTGATTTAAAGGAAAGAGCTCCAAGAAACCAAATGAGACAGTTTCAGTATTTGAAAGCAGGGGCAGGCTCTAATATAGATATAAATGTTGGTGTTGAACACAAAAGGCATACTATATAGTTAGTACCAGTTGGAACATAAAGTCGTTTCTATTATTTACTCAGCCACGCACAAGCATTAAAGCAAACAACATATTCTAAAATGTTGGTAAAAGTTTGTGTTGCTCGCAGGTTTTTTTTAATCTTCTTTCAGTCGGATTGGGCCGATATTGTCTTCATACAGTTTCCCACTCATTCCTCATAAGACAATATAGACTGCATAATACTCTTGCATTGCAGACTAGTTTGTTGGAACCTTTGCTAATTTTAATGTGGAACCAGTGTGTGGTTGTCTACATGTTTGACACATGACCACATGGTGTCCACAGTGTTGCATTTGTACCTTCGGGCACCCTGAGGTAACTCTGCTGTGCTCTGTGGATTCAACTTGAAATTTTAATGTTCATTTTACTTTTAATATACTAATTTGGGCCACTTTATGAACAGCAGAAAAGGGCCACAGACCATCCAAGGCTGCTGCTGTAAGGACTCAGCCTTAGTATGTGGGATGAACGCTCTACCAGGTGAGCTACTGGACTACTCTAATTGTACTTTTGTACTTCTGTCTTGAGTTGTGCTGTATGTTCTCACTTTTGTAAATGTATGTTTCCCACTCCATCTGTCTTTTGTCTTATGATAAGAGGAATTTAAAGGAAAGTTAACAGCCTTATCTCACCTCTGTTTGTGATATGATTGAATAAGGCTGTGGCAAATTTCTAAGATTAAATTGGTAAATTAAGAAATTTAGAAATACACCCATTAATTACAACAAACAGGGATCAAAGCTATCCTGAAAAAGTATCCAGAGGGAACTTTAAAACTGCTCTATTTCTCCAATCAGACAGGTAATTCTACTGTTAGACTCAGTCCCTCCAATAGGCCTAGTCAATGCAGATTAAATCTTTATACTGTGAATTTCCTGCAACCATAAATAGCCTCTTTGGACTTTAGAACGATTAAATGGGAACATAACAAATGCATTCTGGTCCCAGAAGTTGGCATAGATACTGAATTCCCTTAGATCAGAGGCTGGCAACAATGAGAGGAAAATGTAAACAGACATAGTGGATAATACCCCGATTGTTCAGTAAAAAAGACTTTGCTACCAGTTAAGGATATTTGCTGTGTTTTGCCAT
>NW_023339984.1:2763493-2766203 GCF_004916995.1 Morone saxatilis | reverse complement strand
ACCCTCAAAGTCAGCTCACCCAACTAAACAGGCAACCCAGCTGCCTGAACAGCCAACCACAGAGCCAGCCCATCAAAACAGTCAGTCAACTGAACCCACACAGCCAACCTCTACAGTCTGGGAAGTGGGCAGTCTGTTTGTATATAGCAATACAACAATGTAAAGACACTCCATTAAGTTTAAGTACATATACTATAAAAACTATAAAATATACATATATATTTTATAAATACTGATTTATTGATTGATACTGATATTATTAAACAGAATTTTGATGTTGAACGTGAAGCTAATCTTAACAGTTTAGCCCTACTTTTGGGTAGTCTAATCTATAACAATGCTACAGTTTTCTTTTATTAACATGATCAAAACAAACAAAATAATAATTAAATAATAAAAAATACAAAGTAGCATAAAATGGAAATAATTGTTTTCTTTCTAGTCAGTTAATAAGTTGAATAACTTCATAAAATGGCATTGAGTGGGAAAATTACTGTGTGCAAAGCAAATTGGTGTGGAATATTTACCCATGGTTGGCAGGTCTGGAACTTTAATGCTTAGTCTTTACTCTCTGATATTAAACTCTCCAGTAAGAGCTGAGTATATTGCCTTAGCAAGCCGACCTTGGCCATTGCTCACACTGAAACTTGCTGGCTAGCCAAATGTGTTTTAGGTAGAACAGCTGTTATGTGCTTATTAAATATGTATTTTTTCTTAGTCATTTTCATGGCTTAAAAATCATGGCCAATTATTTGTCCTATGACCCAAGAACTGCAGATACTACTCTGTGTCTTTGTATTGCCATAAACAGATATGTAGGTAGTGCAAAGGCAGAGTGCAGTAACTTCTTCCTGACAAAGTCTAAATCTAATTTCATGTCTTATTACATTAAATCTGTGTTCATTGATGTTTCATGTGTAAAAAGTTGAAATACATGAATAATTAAGAATTTAGGTATTATTTTGAGAAGTTTAACCTCTGAGACATTTTCTTTAAATTGCACAGCGATACCTTGTACTGTCTAGCTAGCTATTGCTAGCACACTAATATCTGAACTAATATTACTATCTGCTACAATGGGCTCAGCTCATAATACAAACATAAAGTCAGTAAGGATTCCCTGTGGAGAAAATAAAGATTCCCTTTGTTTTAATTCCATACATTGTCCTGAAATTGTCTAGAATACAGGATTTACAGACACTGTAGTGTCACAGCACTTACTGCACTTTGTCTTGGTTTTTGGTAGGATTTTGTAGTTGCTGCAATTTTTAAATCTTTTTTTTCTCTAACATAGAGCAAGGGTGAATTTAGAACATTTGTCACAACATAAAACACTATTCCAAGTTCAGTTTCAGTCATAACTAAATGTTTACCAAAACTGTAGTTAATGCGGTTTGCCTTTGTGGGGCAGTATAGATCGGTCAGTCTATTAAACTTCCATCTTAATTGCAGTATCTATGTAAAGTTAGATAACATTAGCCACAATAAATCTACAGGCACAAGTAAGGCTGTGGCATCAAGACCCCAGAGTGTATTTAATAGGACAAGAGTGCATTGTATTGTTTATGAATTAAAGTAAGAGGAGGCCTGAGCTTCTTTAAAAAGTTACATAGTCTATCTTTAAATATTAATGTGTGATTTTAGGCAGTCACACTTCATCACTCCATCAAGTCAACTCAAGTTCTTTCAGTTCAGCTAACAGAACATTATCCTCAACCTGAACTGTAACATACTAATCAAACTGAACTGACTGACTGTGTCAATGTTTGTGTGAATTTGTGATCTGAAATGAATCATTTCCTCACTGATAACTATTAAGTAGATAATTATAATTTTTTCCTGTAAGTTGACTTGAGGACAAGAATATATTACTCAACCAACCTCCAGCTGCTGGTCTGAACCTGTAACTGAGGCAAGTAGCGATGAAGAGCCTTCAGTCATATCTCCTCCTCTAGTGGACCCAACCACAGAGTTACCCATAACCACTCAACTTGACAGAAAACAACCAATTTCATGATCCAAATCCAGTACCATTTTAGCTTTTTAAAAGGAGAAGAAATGGAAGACAAGCGTGTTCATGAAAAATCAGAAGTGTCGGCTCAATGTGAGTTTTGCCATTCAAGAGTGACAGCTTTAATTTAACATGATAAGAAATTCCATGCAGAATTAGGTCAAAGGTTTGTCTCATGTGGCTTCAACTTCATTACAAACTTGGACAGTGTTGACCCAAAGGCTGTTCAGTCCTGTCCATAATTAGTAAGGTTCCTACCACTATATTTCACACATTAAAGTTTTATGAATGTCTTGTCTGCGTTTGGACTGAGATTGCAAATAGTTTTATCTTTAAATTTAAAATTTTAGACACAAGAATTAGTAGCATTCAGTATTATTCATCATTTAGTTTGAAAGACATGGGTAATTATCAGGCAGGTGGGGCTTAAAAAAAGACGGTATCGGGTTGCAATATTGGAAATGTAGGATCCTTTGTTTTATATCAGCTGTCAAAAAGCTGTTTTTATTTACAAAGCCAACCAAACCAAGTAAAGAGCTAATAGAACAATAGCCAAGCATAAGGGAGAAGAAAACACTGAATTTGTACAGTATGTATGATCTTAAAGATCAATTATGAGTCATGAAGTCATGAAAGAAATCACTCCTTTAACTTTTATTGCTATGCAGATGATACGCAGTTATATCTGTCGATCAAGCC
>NW_023339984.1:2740957-2763393 GCF_004916995.1 Morone saxatilis | reverse complement strand
ATGAACTGGACATCAACTCTACATTCAGCCAATGACACCACAAATAAAACCAACAACACCAACACAACCACTGACGGTAAGTCTGTCTCTGCTGTAGATGTCCTCTCAGTTACTGTAAATTTACTCTCTCTACTTATAGTGTAGTAATGCAAGGACCTGGAATTCTGCACCTCAGTAACTATATTTTAGGACATGTCAAACAGAAAAATTAGATAAACATGAATTGAGCCATAGAAATAAAAGGACGACAGATATTTTGAAGCAGTGGTTCCCAACCTGGTGGTCACTGGGTATGTGTATATTTATATATAAATAAGTGTGTATATTGGTGTATATTATTTATGTCGCTGGGGCAACTGGGACGTTGCTGTAGCTTGTGAGGGTCTCTAGGCTTATATCTCAGTATTTCATTCACAAGAAAACTAAATGAAAAAAAGAAGTTTATTAAGTATGTATGATTGTGTAAATTTAAAAAAAATACTTAAGAAAAAGGTTGGGACCCTTTGTTTTACATTATACATTCATTGACGGCAATGGATGACAGAGAGGCATCCAGAATCAACGTGGAGGAACATAGGACTTGTCACTTAGTCACTCGTCCACTATTAATGCAATGTACTGGCTTACACGTTTTCTTTTTTTTTTTTTACAGCAAAGAGCAACTTCACATTGTATGAAGTTCAGCGGGACTGTCATTGCAACAAAACAAATATGCAACAAAGAGATTTGCTCTCTTTACAGTTGTTACGTGTAGAATTCAAACCTCCTGCACCAGGATGCGAACCTCAGATAATGTAAGTCAGTTGTTTTTGTTTATGCTTTGAATTAATAGCTGTATTTTTCCCATCAGAAGTGTAGTAAAACAGTGGTTAATACTAATAACAGTATTGGTGGTAATGGTAGCATTTGAAACTGCTAATGTTAGTAGTGGCAGCAGTACTATATGTGGTATCAAGAGATGTTTTTCTGTTTTTGTTCTCATGTTTTCTCTTATCTGTAATTTGACCAGCATGACCTTTCCCAACATGGAGGTGTGCATAGATAAGGAAACATACCTTACTGCCATTGCTCCACTGGTTTCGTGAGTACTGGATGTTTGGGTGTTTTTTAAATAAAAAAAAATCTTGGATGTTTTAAATTTTACAATCCAGTGTTATGCTGACATTTCTTCTGTGTTTCCATATATTAGAGACTTGAATGAGACGACTCCAGCTACTACTCCCTCTTTAGTGGGTAGTAAAGCGTCTGGGTTGATTTCTAACAACAGCTTAGAAGCTGCTCCTGAGAGTGAGTTTTTTTTTACTGTTTCCATCAGAAAGTCTGAAGAAAAGGATCTTTAGTCACTAACTTCATTATAAACCCAAATAATTCTCTTTATTGTACATAAAGAGAGTGCAGAGGATGCTTGCATCACAATTTTCTACTACTGGTTTTCAGCAATAACATTTTACTTTTTAAGGGTCGTGCTGCACAAAACTCTCTTCCAAAAAGATTCCTTTTGATAGTATAAAAGGATACAGGATACAGCGTCGTTCTGGACCATGTCTACGTGCTATTATGTAAGTACTAGCTATAATTATTTATTTCTCTAAAACGTGTGTATGACATGATATATTTGTAAATTAATAAGTGTCAAAATGAAAATGAAAAGTTCACTATAATCATAAGCATCACATCAGAGTGCTTGGAATAAGCCAGGAAACTTCAAACCTCATATGAAAAACACACATGGGGCTGCTTTCTCAAGCTTATTCTTACATCTCCATCGTAAAGAAATAAAGTTCTCAGTTAAACTAACATGGACATAGGGTAATATTTCTATTTGTGTTTTTTAACTACAAGTCTACTTTAAACTTTTTTCTACTTTATTTTAAGTAGTTTTTTTTCTTATTTTTTTTAAATACATATAGTTTACGCTTGCTTTGGCAATATAAATGTCTGTTTTCTATGGCAATAAAGCCCCTTTAAATTGAATAATTGAATAAGAACTAAAGAGTAAGATAAAGCAGGTTAATGAGGAATGACAAAGGGTAAAAACAAGAGCCAACTATGAGGAAAAGACAGGAGAGGAAGTGAAGTAGAGGGATAAAGGAAAGAAAAACTTCAATAAAAAAGGGATCTTTTCTACAATATTCATTAATTTACCACTTTCAGAAAACGTATTTTCTCTCAACAGATTTTCAACAGATCACCAACACTTCTGTGTAGATTGGAGGGCGCCATGGGTTCGACAGTATGTAACAGACTTTCACAAGAAGACGTTGACGAAAAAGTAAAATCCAAAGAACAAATGCTACACGGATTAAGGAATACTTGTCTTGAGTGAGTTTTTTTTCTTCAGTAATTCTGGCTGAAAGGAAAGAACCCCAATAAACCAAATGAGACAGCTTCAGTGTTTGAGTGGTGAACACAAAAGGCATACAAGTTAGTCCCAGTTGGAACATAAAGTGGTAAATACAAGACAAATGCTAATGCTCAGAAAACAGGCAAAGTGAGGAACTGACAAAAAAAGCCAAAGCTCTACTTGGTGAGCTACTGTAGCACCTCAATTGTACTTTTGTACTTCTGTTTTGAGTTGTGCTGTATGTTCTCACTTTTGTAAATGTATTATGTTTCTCACTCCATCTGTCTTTTGTCTTATGTGACCGAGCTAGCGCAACCTAACACAGTGAAGTGAGCGGTAAACCTTTATTTATCACTTAACTAAAATTAAAAACTATAGCCATTTGATTTAATTTCAATAAAAATATGCTCCAGGATGGTTTATGTCACTGTCATCAGTCTGCATCAGAACCAACCCAATACCCAACCCAATGTCAGTCGCATCAATACAGAACCAAAATTAGACTGTCCTTTGTAATCATTATTTTCACAGTTGGCAACAATGACAGCAAAATGTAAACAGACACAGTGAATAATCACCTGAGTAAGGGCCTATCCTGCACATTTCATTCATATTTTAATTTCACTTAACAGTTAGCCTATTTAGATGAGCTAGACAAACAAATATTTCAAAAAGATGTAGGCTATTACATGGTTTTCATATTTAAAAAAGCACATTCTTGGCCACATGCACTTTAAGTTCCACATTTTCTTAATATCCAAAATCTTGGCTAGTTGGTTTCTAAATAAATGTTTTTATTCAGTAGCAGTAATTGTGCAATGCCTCCTGTACTGAGACATTAACTTATTTACTTATTTTATTGGTTACTTACTTTACTTATATATCATTCAAGCCTCTGCTGAGTCATTTTTGTGTTGCTTGAGTAATGCATACTAATGAGTAAAGTCCAGCCAAATGTCACTGTGGACACTCTGGATAATATCAGCTAAAATATTTGGTCTTCTCCTTTGACATCTCAGATATCTAAACCATATAAGGCTGAATTTGGAAGAGCATTTATTTTATACATTCTATAGGGCGTGAGCTGTTGTTCTATAGGGCGTTGTTGCAGCAAAAGCTGAGTTAAAGCAAACTGACATTCTTTTAACTACAATGCCTAATGTTCGTATGTAATGTACAATGTAAGGGCAGTGACAACGCCTTTCATCATTTCCATTATGACACATATTTCAGCACCATGGACAGACAGCTGTCTAATTATCATTAGTCATTTGTCTGAACTTCACAGAAAATAAAGAAATGTGTGTCTAGTAGGCAACTAAGGGGTGTTCATATACAGTAACAACAGTCACATGACAGAACAGCTCGATGAGAGGTGGGCGGAGATTCATTCTCCTGGTATTGCAACACAACATAAAGCCAAGGCTTCAACTTCAGAACTTCCTGCTTTGCTGCTGAATGATCTGGTTATGGGCCTCCTGCAGGGTTAACAACTGCACAAAATCTAAATAAACCCATACGAGCTTGTTGGTGGCATGATCCAGATCCATGATGGGCCTCTTCACTGTCAGTAAACTGCTTTTGATGACTCTTCTGCTCCAACTGACTAAAGAGGGTGAGTTCACGGTTGATTTCGTCATAGACTTTATATTTTATTCTACTCATAACAATACTTTCTGACTAGTATCTTTCTTAATTAATAACACATAATTGTCTCTTGTAATATAATTGGAGTGATGCATTTATAATCGAAAATATAATATGATCATTAGGTATATTAAGTAGTTTTATTCCTTTGGAAAGAAAAATGGATATGGATGTGTGATGGTGGGGAATTGTTATTCTTAATTCTGTCTCATGTATAAATGTGCTTTTAAAGCTTTGGGTTTAGGTTAATGCAGTCAGGGCAAATGAATGTGAGTGAATGGAAAAATATGCAATGAGAATGTGGATTGATAACTCTTTTCAGCGTTTCAACAGTTGCACTGAATTCGGCCCATGTGAAATGAATTAAGATTGGAGGGCTGAAAGAACTTGATGTTCAGTTTTACATTTACATCCATGTATAATCTGGACTATTCATTTTTGAGACAGATATGAGAATTGATGACTGATACAAAGTGTATATTTTTCCATATATATGATACAATGTGTTTTTTACATATATATTTTTATAAATAATAAAAATAATAATAATTGGAAATAGTTTACTCTACACCAATTCATGATGGCTATAAAATGGTTGTGTTAGTGGGAATCTAAAAACAGGGTCACATATCAGAAAACCCTGCATTATGTTCCGTAAAGAAGACTTTGCTACCAGCTGAGGATATTTGCTGTGTTTTGCCATCATTTGAAACTATCTTGTCCTCTCCAGATGAAGAGTGGAAGACACACCCAACACCTGAAGCTGACAGTTCAGTGCGTTTCGGCGAGTTCTGCCTGCGTATATCTGAAGACTCTCACAGGACCAGCTCCCAGTCAGTTACCCAGCTACCCTCAAAGTCAGCTCACCCAACCAAACAGGCCACCCAACTGCCTCAACAGCCAACCACAGAGCCAGCCCATCAAGATAATCAGTCAACCGAACCAACCACACAGCCAACCTCTACAGTCTGGGATTCAGCCCAAACAGACATCCAGGAAATCAGTATGATACCAATGATGCACCCCCTTAACTTACAGAGTCATGGTGAGACCCTTTTTTCTGACATCATTTGAACCAGCCCTGGTGCACAGTTGCGTACTGCAGATTTTAGGCTCTTGTGAAAGTTGTGTAAATGTGTCTTTTATGTCCTTCAAGTTAATGATGGATGTCGCTGCCAAGAGAAAGAGAGGAAATTTCCAAACTCACTAATTATTAAGGTTGTGATATGGTTCCCCAGTGAAACATGTAACTCAACCGAAGTCATGTAAGTGCTGTGTGTGTGTGCATGTGAGATTAAGAGCATAAAACTTTATATGTTTTTAGCCATACTAGCATACAGTGACAGATATCTGTAACACACTAAAATCCCTGGATTTCAACATTCACACAATTAAAATAATATTTATAATGTTATTTTTGTTTACATTTATCATGTTCTACCCCACTCATTACACCTCGCATTTAAATTCAACACTGGTTTGTCAGTATGTGTGTGTCAAACAATCGTGTTGTCAGTTGTTAGCTGATGTCTCTCAGGCTCTTTATGATATAGTCAGTATGCAGTTAGCGGTCATGCCAGAGACAAAGTTGGTCTTCTCTAAAGAGATCCAGTAGGCAACAAAAAAAGCTACATTCATGGTTTCCATTGTGTTAAAAGTTGCAGTCGGTGTGTGTGCTAAGCACTGAAATAATTGTTCCCCATCCTGATAAAATCGCCCATAGTGCATGAACTTGCGGGCCAGTTAAGGGTCCCAGTTTGGAGCAAGGTAATTATAGTTTACTAAAACTAAACTAAAAACAAAAACTAGGTGTGAAATAATTTTTTTGTTAACTGAAATAAAAATAAAAATTAGACTTAATCTTTTTACAGAAAATGTCTTTAGTTAGGTTACATTTACCAACACAATGCATTGTTGCATATTTTGCACATGCATATGTTTTGAACCTGGTATATCTACATGACTGTGAGTCAGTGTATTTGTATTGTAATCCTGTTCTGACAATTATCCCCCATATTATAATAAAAACTAAAACTAACACTGAAACTTCTAAAAACTAAACTAAAACTAAAACATTTTTAAACAACAAAAATTTAAACCTGTAACCAGCAAACCCATTCCGGAAACTAACTAAAACTAGAGTTAACAAAAAGAAAAAAGAAAGCCAAATAAAAATACCCTATGTTAGCGGCATGATTCTAAGAATGCTAGGGTGACCAGATGTGACCAGACCTGAATTATGAGCAGCTGTGTCCTGTTTATCCCAAAAATGATATAGTAAAATTATTCGATATGAATGAGCTAAAATGAGAGCTGTCTGTTGGCTATCGGCTTGACTTGAGACTTGATGGCAAAAATGTTGAGGAGACCTGACTGATAAATTTACCCCTAAGTCTTGTTTTCCAGTGTGACAGCAAAGGACGGCAGCAATGTTTGTCTGCGTATACCCAGCTTCTTAGAATATTACATTGAATTGTCACGGTAAGTCTGTATTACCTGATATCGAACTTCTCATAGATTTCAGCAGTAACAGCTCAGTATAGATTTGTCTGATAAACTTCCATCTTAAATCATCGTATCTATGTAAAGTTAGATAACATTAGCCACAAGAAACTACTGATCATACAGGCACAAGTAAGGCTGTGGCATCAAGATCCCAGAGTGTATTTAATAGGACAAGAGTGCATTTTATTGTTTATGAATTAAAGTAAGTTTTTACTTCTTTAAAAAGTTACATAGTCTATCTTTAAATGGAGCGAAGCCTGCAAGCTAGTTCAGGCAGTCAACTCGAGCTGCGCTGATAACGGATGACATCGCCTTATATCCCATTTTCACTAACCAAGCGCTCTCCTTCCAAGTCTGGTGGGGCTATTTAAACTGACACACTTTTCCCAGTCTCCCTCTGCTCACTGTCAAATGCCGCTGTTTGCCCTGCCATCTGTATTTTGCGTGGCCTGCGAACTGTAAGCCCCCCACCACCCAAGCTTCCACTTAGGCTCCAGCTAGGCGGTTGAGGTTTTGCCACATCACTTCCGCCAATATCTTCTATGTGTAAACATATCTGCGGGGAGTGATCGAACGTCGGAGCCTAGACGCCAAAATCTGAAATCTTGCTGCTAACTGCTTAATAACTTTCAAAAAGTGCGTGAGTTGGCTGACTGAAATGTTAATGTGTAATTTTAGGCAGTCACACTTCATCACTCCATCAAGTCAACTCCAGTTCTTTCAGTTCAGCTAACTGACATTTCAGTTTGATTAGTATGTTACAGTTCAGGTTGAGGTTAATGTTCTATGTTGTGATCTGATATAAGCCATTTCCTCACTGATAAGTAGATATTAATCATCCTTTCCTGTAAGTTGACTTGTTGACACGAATATATTACTCATCCATCCTCCAGCCGCTGGTCTGAACCTGTAACTGAGGCAAGTAGCGATGAAGAGCCTTCAGTCATATCTCCTCCTCTAGTGGACCCAACCACAGAGTTACCCATAACCACTCAACTTTCTGTGATAGAAAACAACCAATTCGATGATCCAAATCCACCAACTATCATTTCAAGCTTTGTAGAAGCTGAAGAAATGGAAGACAAGCGTGTTAATGGAAAATCATCAATCGATCATCACGGAAAAGTGTCGGCTCAGTGTGAGTTGTGCCATTAAAGAGTGACAGCTTTAATTTAACATGATGAGAAATATCTTGCAGAATTGAGTAGATTAAAGGTTTGTCTCATGTGGCTTCACAGGTGAATCCTGCAACTTCATAACAAACTTGGACAGTGTTGACCCAAAGGATGTTCAGTCCCTGAATGTGAAGATGCAGTCATTTCCCTGTCCTGTCCATATTCAGTAAGGTTCCCACGACTATGTTTCACAAATTAGAGTTTTATGAAGGTGTTGTACTAATATGGATGTGTTTGGACTGAGACTTAAATTTTAAATTTTAGACACAAGAATTAGTAGAATTCAGTATTAATCATAGATACATAGATGAAGAGATTATCATTCTGTCCTTATTTTCTTATGTTTAACCAAAATGTTTTATGATGTTAAAGAAGAATGGTGGATGACCGTGGTTGACTGATATCTATAACCTGAAAACTCACATTCAAATTCACATTGTCCTTAATTTGTGTGTATAACTGTTGTATCATCATGTAAAGAGAATTAAATAATGTCTTTCATTTCTCTCTGTTGGCTCACAGTCTCATCCTGAAAAATTACTCCGATTTCTGTTTGGACTCAAACCAGTTCAATACATTGCTGAAGAAACTGGAAAATCCCCCTCCCCATGAAGATCATATTCACCAGACTCTGACAAACAGTTTGTAAAAATGTCCCTTTTACATTTGTTTGGATGTTATTTCTACAATGAGAGACTTAAAGACTCGTCCAACAGACTATACAAAAGTATGCCTGAAGCGTTTCTGTATCAATCAATTTCAGGGATTAGCTACACCCACTGCAGGTTTACATACCACCCTCGTCTAGTTTAAGCCACCCCCGATTATGGGCATAGATAATTTAGTTGTTTAAACAGATACAGATAATCGTTTAAAAAACTGAACTTGTAATGAGTAAATATTTGATTTTCTTTTATTCAACTAATTGATTAATCAACGAGTCGTACCAGCTCTAAACCGCATATATACTGTACATCTACATTGTGAAAGTTGTCCTCTATACATATCTATATATATATCATATATCTCTACAGATGGATGTCGCTGCCAAGAGAAAGAGGAGAAACCACCAACTGAAACCTTCATAATCACAAGGATTTGGCCCCCCAGTGAAACATGCAACTCAACTGAATTCATGTAAGTGCTGTGTGTATGTGTGTGTCCGATATGTAGTGTTACGGGCCCAAATTTATTTTTTGAAACTCATATTACAAACTAAGTTGACCATAACTCTTGTTTTCCAGCGAGACAGAGACGGGTGGGAATGAGGTGTGTGTGACTGCAGCTAGCTTCTTAGCACACCTTGACTTTGCCTCACCGTAAGTTAATAATATCTGTTACACACATGCACAAATATATAATATAATATAATATATAATTATTTTTGCATAATATCAAATGTGAATTTGAGTTCAAAATATTAAACAAAAAACACCTAACTCCACAGTCATTTACACAATAACTACGAAAAGTCGGAGTACTAAAGTAGCTCATTATAACTGTTCATTTCAACCCAATCAACTAATTCAGTTGGATTTTCTCCAAAAAAGATATCTGTAACACACCTTATAAAACCTTATACTTAGCCTGAAACATAATATATCAAATTATAAAACAGATTTATCACTAAATGTGAAGTAAATGTGCTTTGTTAATGCCCACTACTGACATGTGGACAAATAAAACCAACTGCATGCATGGAGCCCCCGTAGCGCAGAGATCATAATATCATTCTGCCTTGTGTTACCTTACAAAAAACTTGTTCACTTTGAACCGGCTCGTTCGCGACTGACACATCACTACTCAGTACTGTGAACATTGTATTTTGGTGGAGGCAGAAATCTCAAAACCTGATCAGATAAAACCAGAAGTATCGGCATGGTTGTGAACCACGTAAAGTAAGAGAGAATCGAGCTGACCCTTTTAAAAAATATAAAATGAAGAAAGGCAGCTATACTGCTTGTATATAATCACACCTTTTCTGTTTCTGTGACTCAGATGTTAACCATTTTTTCTTCCTGATAACCTGGTGGATGTGTTCTGAATGTAACATCAGTAATCATTTCCTGTATTACCTTGTCGATAAGACTGTATTACTCAACCTACCCCCAGCCTCCTGACTAAGACTATGACTGAATCCAAAACAGTGGATGTCTTTGACCTAGTATCTGAAGTTGAACTTGGTAAGTTTTTGCCTGGATACACCAACATCACATATTAAAAAAATACATTAATACCTAAAGTATGCTACTTATGATTTCTTATGTCAGATTAGTCCCTGTGTCACACACACTAGGACCTCTGTCAGTTGCACACTTTCAATCTGTCCATTATTCAGCATAAAAACTGTATAGTCCACACTGTGCCATCAGTTGAGTACTGCATGTGTGTGCCAGAGGGTGGGGGTGAAGCATTCCTCATTAAAAGCAAATAAAAACTGTATACACATATACTTGGAAACATCATAGATTATTCACTGATTTTTTGAGGGAGTCTTGGCGATACAATTACTGGAATTCTTCTGGAAAAGGTCAAATAACTTCAGTTGAGATAAACTACTGGGATCAAAGTGAACTGACACCTTAATGAAGTGACTGTATATATAATTTACTAATTCTAAAATGTCTATTTTGTGTTAAGTTACTGTTTAAATGTTTGTCTTGTATGTAGTCATGCGGCCCTGCGTAGTCTGTGCCAAGTTCCTGGGCAACATTGACCCAAAGGATGTGCTGTCCCTGGAGATGGATCAACCATCATTTCACTGTCCTATCCTCACTTTGTAAGTCAGCAGCTACTGTGACCACGGAGTGTAAACCTGCAATGTTAGGGACTGATTGACATCTTTTTGAAAGCTTTTCAAAACTTCAAATCAATCCTGATCAAGAGGTGATATGGTGGGCATTTGCAGATAAGCACCCCATACTGTATTTATAATATTTGTCTTTTGGTTCACAGTATCACCCTGAAAAATGGAATGGAATTTTGTGTGGACTTGTCCGATCCGGAGATCAGTACTATGCTGGAGAAGCTGGAAATGCAAGACTAATGAGGAAAAAGCCTTAAATGTGATAATTAATGTTCCTTTGATCCAGTTGGTGAAGGGGGCGGGGGGGGGATTTACTTCTGGAGAACCAGGGTGTGGTGTGGGGGTGATGCTATCCAATTTATTTGTGAGGTTATTGTTTTATGTAGGTGGAAGGAGATTGATTTATTTTCTTTCAAATATTTAGTATTTTGCTTAAAATCAATGTTAATATAAACAATTAAATATAAACATTCGATAAATAAATCTGATATTTAATACATTAAATGTTCCATCGAATTAAACTTCCAGTGTGTAACATGTAGGAGGNNNAATGGAATATAATATTCATAGACAAGTTTCATTTTCAAGTAGCTTCATTCTGATCCAGAAAGCACAAGATCAATATTACAGAATCTAGATTTGCAGTCTTTTGCAGCTGTTAAAGTAATAAAACATTTAATTGACAAATCTGTGAAAGTGTTGGGAAGTGTAAATAAGTTTAGTAGTTTAGTTTCCATTAGTTTTAGTTTTTTAGAAGTATTTCTCAGGGCCAAGAATAATAGGTGTTACCGTACAAACACAACATTTTATGAAGGCAATTGACTCACAGTCATGTAGACATCCTAGTCTAAAAGTAATTTCTCCCCGGGATTATTAAAGTATTTCTGATTCTGATTCTAGTCTCAATAAACATATGCACCAATGCCTCCTCATGCTTGTTGTATTGCCAAATTTGACCAAAATAAAAGACTAAAACAAAAGTATATTTTATATATGTTATTTTATTTTAGGTAATTTTTTTAAGCATACAATATCATTTCATTTTTCATCAAAGTCTAGTTTTAATTAATTTTACGACCATGGCCTCTACATCCACCCTTCCAGTGGGATCATGATTTTAGCATCAAAACTATCCTAATCTCCACCTTTTAAAATGCCCCAAATCAACATTTGACCTGGATTCTGGGTAGGACTGGATTACTTAATCCATATCCCAGTTTTGTAAGATCAGGATCACATATCACCCACTTTTGAGATTTAAGCCTACCCAGAGACTTCTTATCTCGATTAAATATTGAAATACTGGGCCCTGAATGCTTTTGCATGTATGTTTCTGTCCCTTTAAGTGCCAGCATCAGAGCATGTACTTACAGAGTTCACATAGAGTAGCGGCTGTAGAACTGGTCTCAGGTCCCATTTTCCTTCCCATCCTCACTGTTTAGGAGAAGATTGAAACAATGAGCCAAGCTTGATGTATATCAGCTCTCAAAAGAAACTGACAAATGATTTGGGTTCTACAGAGAACCAGAAGGCCAAGAATTATTCATGTCTTCAAATAATTGTGAATGTCCCAAACAGATGTCTGCATATACACTATAACAATAGTGCCATCTACTGACTGCAAGTGAAAATAGAATGAGATGGTAAACCAGACTTTCTACTTGTATGTATGTCTGGTCTGATAAAACTAATGAAACTGTGTTTAGCAGCCTTTATTAGTATTGATTTTGAATTGGCACTAATGTCCATGTCTGTGCCAAATGGTGGTTAGCTTAGCTTATCATACAGACTGGAAGCAGGGGCTAAAAAAACAAGATTGCAATGTTTAAAATAAGTATATATATTTTTTTTTTATAACTCCGTATACAACGTCATTGTAACTACAACACTCCAGGAAGTCACTGTGTCGCCAGCTGTTTGCCAGGAAATGAACTCCCGATAAAACTGGGAGACCATTTCCGTTTTTACATTTGTGTTTGTGAGCTTTTAACTTTAGATAAAGCTAGGCCATCTGTCTGCCTAGCTATGCTAATCATTCCCTCTAAACTATTTGTGTTTATCTAAACTCTGTGATAACTATTTTATTATAAGAGGTTCAAAAATAGACTCTAAACCACACTAAGCCTTGAAATATACCAGATATAAAGTATATCTTCTTCTTATAGCAACATACAATATGCTAATTAGTGTTATTTTTGGATCAACATAGTTTATGCTAAGCTAAGCTAATTGCCTGTGCTCCAGCTCCATACGTAGAACACAAACTTCTCATCCAACTCTCAGCCAGAAAGTGAACAAATGTCAAACCGTTCCTTTAATATGTGTTTATCTGAACTCCCTCTGTTAACCATTTTATTGTCCATTGTCCATAAACATGCCAACCAGCACCTCTGAAGCTTAGTAATTATAAGTAGGCTAGCTGTTCCCCCCTGCTTCCAGTCTGTTATGTTAAGCTAAGCGAATTGCTTCATCTTAACCCACAAACATTCAGCGTTATCAATCTTTTTATCAGACTTAGCCTAAAAACTAATAAACATATTTTTTAAAGTGTAATTTAAATGTAAATATGTAATGTAATATTAATCTAAACTCCCTGTTAATCAATGTATTGTCCAATGTAGATGTTTTGGCTGATACTGCGCAATGAGTCATTTATTCATTCATTCATTTGTCTCCCTATTCTTCTTCCATCTGCCACAGCTGAAGACAATCTCCGCTTGCCGGCCCTTCAGATTCTCCAGTTGTTCCTCCAGTTGGTTGGAGGCGTCCACAGTGTCCTCAAAGTCCCGCAGCAGGACCCTGTTCCCCAGCAGTCCACGACACTCCTTCAGCCTCAGGTTGTCTCTCTGCAGGCTGTTGCGTGCCTGCTTTGTCCTGCTCAGGAGGTCCCTCTTCTTGGCCACGGTGGCCTCCACCTCGGCGAGCTGCTCTCGCTTGGCCTGGACCTCCATCTGGCTCCAGAACAGCTTCTCCTTAATGTTTGACAGGAGCTGATAAAGCCGAAGAAAACACACAATTATTAACCAAAAATCTGATTTTATGAAGCAGCTACAGCTACTTTAATTTGTGCTTGTACCTGTGGATTCTTCAGCCTACCTCCAAGCTGCTGCTGATCTTTTTCTGCATCTTTAGCGACTCCTCATTTTGCTTTTCAGCCTGTTTTTTAAGCTCCAGCCTCTCAGCCTGCAGGTGCTCAAACTGGAGCTGTAGGGGGTCCCTGTCGTGTTCTTCCCCGTCACGGAGCTCTGCCTCCAGCCTGTGAATCTTGCTCCTCAGCTTGATGTGCTTGAGGCGCAGCTTGATCAGCTCGTCCTGGCGAAGCTGCTCTGCTGCCAGGATTGACTCTACTTTGGCCTGAGCGGCTTGTTTACCCAGGCGTCGGCTTAGAGCTGTCACGGCTACGTCCTGCTTCAGTGCCATGAACGCTCGCCATTCATTTTCCACCTGAGGACGAAGATGAGACAGTTTTTTGCCCGCTGATCAGTACACCATAAGACACACAATCAACACTCACTGGGCACCTGTAGTGGTCCCCTAATTTGGGTGCTGACGTATATATGTTGAATAACAAGATTGTTACATGTGCAGTCATATAAAAATACGTGCAGGGTACTTGCTAAAGGTTTAAATTGCTATTTCTAATAACAGTACACTGGGTTCCTACATGGTTTAAAAATACAGTTGTTTCCAGACTTTTGAGTTGTATAGGCATATTGGTTGTTCCTAAAGCATTTCCCTGTTCACATAGTGCTGAGAGCAGTATCTATGTGGCTCAGTATGCATGTCACATCCACCGAGCTCACTGCAGACCCCTTGTACTCCTTCTCCCTGGAGAGATAGGAGACCACTGAAGCCCCTGAAAACTCAAATCTTAAAGATGCCCTCCAGACATGTAATAAGACATACAAATAGTATTCTTGGATTTTGTCTCTCATATGTTTTTTCTGGAAAAAAAAGGATAATTTCTACATTAAAACCCTGTTTATACCTCATTAACAATTCCAGAATCTATAATTATGTACATTCATACACAAGATGTCTCCTACTTCACTGTAAAGTCCATTCTCAGTGAATGTGCAGTGGTGGCTTCAAGTGTCTACATCACACTCACAAAAAACTGGACCAGGATTAAGGTTGACATCCTTAGTTGTTATTTATTTATTATTACATTTTAACATAAAAAAAAAACTCTCCATCAGGACCGTGCAGGTGTGCTTTGATCAGATTTGATTGATAGTGTTGGATTGTTGCACAGAAATATGTGACCTTCTTCTATCACCTTTTACTAACTGAGCCAAAAATAGAAATGACCAAAACCGTTGGACAGAAAGTTCATATAGGACACCATTTTTGTCCTCTTTTTCCTTTCCTTTGTTAATGTGAACTTAAAAAAAAAGTGTAAAATTGGGTTAAATTGCACACTAAATACCAATATATCTCCTCTTAAAAAAGTCAATTCATTAATGTTAGTCCTAATTTTATTTCTGCTTTATTTATTTTATTACATTTTAACTTGTTTTTATCATATCTTCTCTTTATCATTTTTTTTTAATTTGACACAACTTTCGTGCACTTTCCAACATTTTTAAATGGGAAATTATCAATTTCTTTTAAGCCAATTTTCTTTTTCTTTTTTTTTTTTTTAAACCTGCACAAACATAAAGACCAACCTTGTCCAGCTTCTCTTGGGACTGTAAGCTCAGCTCCTCTGCCTGCTGCTGAGCTGTCTCTGAGTCAGCGGTGAGCTGCTGCTTCAGGTCAGTCAGGAGGCTGATGTGCCTCTCATACTCCTGCAGCTGCTCTGACCCCGGCAGCTCCCTCTCCAGCTCCACATCGTCCCCGGCTTTCTTGCGGAAGTACTCAGCCAGCTTCATCTGCAGCTGGCTGCTGTGTAGGCTGGCTTTATCTCTCTCCTCACACAGCTCCTGCAGGAGCTCCATGTATTCTTCATAGTTGATGTCTTCCTCGTCTGCAGGGGCAGCAGGAGCCGTGGGTTCCTCTTCTTCAGCCTTGTCTTCCTCCTCCTGTGTAGGACTGATGTTCTCCCTCTCCGGGCTCTCGAGGTGCAGTCTGGGAGAACCGTTGTCCTCGTTGCTGTTAACCTCAAAAACAACACTCTCCTGATAGGACATTGTCTGTCCATTGACTTCATTCATGGTCACATCCACGTCTTCACTTGTGGTGACAGCAGGGAGCTCATCCAGACTGTTCTGTTCTGGCTCAGAGGGGGCTGCTTCTTCAACAGGGGCCTCTTCAGGGGCCCTCAAACTTTCACAGTGTTCTTCATCATCACCTGATGCAGCCATTTCAGCTGGGACACCTTCTTGACTATTAACAGTAGTTAGTTCCTCCTCATTGGAGGTTTCTGCTAACACCACCCTGTCTGTGTCATTCTTCACCTCATTCTCTTCATTCTCTGGCTCTCCGTCCATTTTTCAATAAAAAACAAATAAGTATAAGTATTATTCGATGTGTCTACAGCTATAGGGCTTCTGTAGTCAATGAAACTGTTCGTTTTGTTTCGGTTGTCCTGGAAACTGGCTTCGGGAGCCAATCAGAGGCGGCGCTGGCCTTCTCGCTCATTAATATTAACAAGCAGGATGTGAGTAGGTCGCGCGGCGAGCCTCGCGGTGCGCAGGCGCGTAGCTCTGCCTCCAACAACAAGAAGCAGGAGCCAGGCAACATGGCCGACCTGGGGAAGAAGTACTGCGTGAACTGCCTTGCAGATGTTACAAACCTGCGGCTTCGCTGCACCGACTGCCCCGATATCGAGCTGTGCCCGGAGTGCTTCTCGGCGGGCGCAGAAATCGGTAACCACCGGAGATGGCACGGCTACCAGCAGGTCGACGGCGGTCGGTTCTCTCTCTGGGGTCCCGAGGCAGAGGGAGGATGGACCAGCAGGGAAGAGCAGTCGCTACTCGATGCTATCGAGCAATATGGATTTGGAAACTGGGTACTTTTAAGTTACTTAACTTAATGTTTCTCTACAGTACGACCAAGATGGCGACAAGTGTTTTGTTTAAAGTGCTCGTTAAACATGAAGAGTAAAAGTTAGCTGGTAGCGATAATGTTAAGGTAACGATAACGACCTTTATGATAATCCATGTTCCTATCGCACTGTCGTAAAAGTTGGACGAGTTTAAATATGAGTGTTTGTATGTTTTAACTTCTGTAACTCTTGACTCCTAAACAACCCCGCAATTATATATATATATAACACCATATAAAACAATGCTTTTTAACAGAATCTTTATTATATTACAGGCACAAAAAGGAAGACGTTATTATATTTCACATTGAGAGTAGGAGCCAACGTACATACCCTCAGGTTGGGCATAAGAAATACACTTAGGAACATGATCTAATCCATAATCTAAATATATGCAGTGGTAATGATGGTAATATACTGCACAGTCAGTTATAGTAGTAGGTTAGGCAGTTGTAACCTGTTTGTAGAGGAGAACTCTGAATTTGTGATATATATTTTATTTCTATATCTCATTCTTTAGCATTGGACCCGTGGTTCCCAACGTTTTTTTCTTAAAGGAGCCCTTTTCTGTATTTTATGCATATTTCATATTATATTCAATTCATAACACAAACAGTAGAGAACAGCTGATACAATGAGCCCAAACAGTGAACGCAATAACTGCAGGAAGTTTGTGTAAAACCAGTGATTTAACTGATTTCCTGTGATTGTTGCATCAGAGATTTCTCTGATATTTTTATACAATTCTGTCTGTATAATGTGTTTAAAAAATGTCCAACAATCATATATACTTAATAGGCATCCTTTTGACTAATCCAGTGTGTCAGCTCCTTGTTGTTTTAAGCTTTCTGAAGCAGGACGAGGCTGTTGAGCAGAGAGGGAAGGCTCTGTGAATACGGCTTGTGTTCAGGTCTTCACTGTGCCTTTATCCTGTGAGAGTTTTTTATATCATAAAAAATGATCTGAACTTTAAAAATAACTATCATTTAGTTTTCTGCACAGAAATGAATGATACTTGAGATACAGGCCAACTGTATATTTAAAAAAAATGGTTTTCTTACACCTCACAACACCTTACACCTTAAAGTTAAAAAGGGCTCTGGAGTGGGGGTCAGGTACCCCAGATCAAACCTGAGTTCTTGGAAATATACTGTAAAAAAACAACAACTTATAATTTGGCACTTATTATTGGAAATTCCTTAAAGGAATAGCTCAGTCTAAACCCAAGTCAGTATTAATTCATCATTTACTTGAGCTGACTTTACTTTTCCCTATTGTTGTTTTTAAATAAACGACCTGAAAACTGACATGGAAACTATTTGGAACCTTAAAATAAAATGTTCTATATATCCCGATTTCCCAGAGCCTAGGGTGACAGTCCAAAACTCGAAGGTATTCAATTTACAAACGTGTTACAGACAGAACAGCAGAAATTCCTCACATTTGAGAAGCAGGGACCAGAGGCTGTTTTGCATTTTTGCTATAGATTACTTAAATATTGATTACCAACAATCTTCCCAATTTTCTCTGGATCAGCTAATTGATTATTTCAGAACTACTCTGGACTGTAGTCTGCTAAATAACATTATGAGCAGCATGCTGTTGTAATTCTTCCTCTGTGTTCCTTAGTAACAACTTCCTGTGCCTCTTGTCTTCCAGGAGGACATGGCCACTCATGTCGGAGCATCCCGAACTCCTCAGGAAGTCATGGAACACTATGTCACCATGTACATCCATGGAAACCTGGGTAAGGCTTGCATCCCTGACAGCATTCCCAACCGGGTGACCGACCACACCTGCCCAAGTGGGGGTCCCTTGTCGCCCAGTCTCACCACCCCGCTCCCTCCGCTGGACATCAGCCTGGCTGAGCAGCAGCAGCTGGGCTACATGCCGCTACGTGACGACTATGAGATTGAATATGACCAGGACGCAGAGAAGCTCATCAGTGGGCTGTCTGTGAACTACGACGACGAGGACGTGGAAATTGAAATGAAACGTGCCCATGTGGACATGTACGTGCGCAAGCTCAGAGAACGCCAGCGACGTAAGAACATCGCCCGAGACTACAACCTGGTGCCCGCGTTCCTGGGCCGAGACAAGAAAGACAAGGAGAAAGAGAAACCAGGAACGCTGGGAGTCATAGGCACTGCTGGTGGTGTGGGTGGGGCAGGAGCTGGCGGTGGCACAGTCGGAGCAGGTTCCACAACAGCGGCAGGATCAGGTCCTGTTCCAAGCACACCCAAAAGAAAGATCACCAAGGAAGAGAAGGAGCAGCGGGTCCGGCTGCGGGGGCTCTGCCAGTTCATGGCCCATCGGGAGTTTGAGGACTTCTTTGAGAACATGCATAAGGAGCGCGTGCTGAGGGCCAAGGTGCGTGAGCTGCAGCGCTACCGGCGCAATGGCATCACCCGCCTGGAAGAGTCTGCTGAATATGAGGCCGCACGACACAAACGGGAGAAACGCAAGGAGAACAAAAGTGTGGTCACCTCCAAACGGGGCAGCGGAGGAGGGGGCGGGCTCGGCTCTGGGATGGGACTCGGGGGTGGAGCTGGAGGGGGAGGAGGTGTTGCTGGAGGATTGGGGGTTGGTGGTGGGATCAAAGAAGAGGGCAAGGATGGCGAGTTTGCCGCCATTGAGAATCTGACAGGCTTTGAGCTGCTGTCAGACAGGGAGAAGGTGCTGTGTAACTCTCTGAACCTCAGCCCAGCTCGGTACCTGACTGTCAAAACCATCATCATCAAAGATCACCTGCAGAAAAGGCAAGGCATTCCGGCCAAGAGCCGGTTGCCTAGCTACCTGGACAAGGTCCTCAAGAAGCGCATTCTCACCTTCCTCACGGAAAGTGGATGGATATCCCGAGATGCCTCTTAGCAGTCCGTCTTTGGTCAGGAAGTAATGAGCTGATGATCGCTATAAGCTCTGTAGGCGGGAAAAGACTACTGACATTCACCTTTTTTTTTAAGGTGACCTTGTGAATATGTACATTGCAAAGGAAGAAGATGCCCCCACTGGATTTGTATATTTTCATACCTGGGCTAGGAACAAAAATAAGTCTTTATTTTTTACATTTGGAATGGGACGGGGTGAAAAATATTTGCTGGTAACTAGGATGCTAACATTTGCGTAGATGCAGAGATATTTTAGTGTTCTTACAGCAGGCTCATTGAAGATGTCTATGGAGAAATACTATTTAGAATCCAAACAGCTGCAGGGCAAAAGCCATTTCATGCTGAAAAGACAGGGAAATAAGAAAGGGTGAATGTCTGACAGCACGGCACTGAAGGGTGACAGAAATAATCACTGTTGTTATTTTTCAGGCTCTCTCAAACTCAAAAGCTAATTTGGTCAATTTGGTAATTGTTTGGTCAGTTAAAGCTGGACTCTCAATTATCTGTCCTATTTTTCCTTCTTACTGCCTACAAATGAAGGAAAAGAAAAAGCAGGAGGGTTCAACCGTCGTCTAGCTTTCTGTCTGACAGATATAGGTTGACATAGAGCGAGACTGATAAAGCAGCCGGGCCGATGGAATTACTGATGTTAGCTTAGCACTGACATATGTCAGCCAACCAGTAGCAAGTAATGTCAGTACAGAAATGCCAAAGAGTATGCTGAGAGATAAATTAGAAACAGTGTTGCCATTACATAGTCTGTCCACCAAAGGGCGCTGGCAGGTTTTTTTTTGACTGTAGAATGTCTCACCTAGTGGTCACAGTGCTTAAATGATGTTACTGTGTTGGAAAAAAAACTAGCATCAGCTGATATATAACTCTTAAAGCCCCTGAACACTTGGCATAAGATCTTGTGTATTTTATTATAACATTAAAAATCCATGCTAAATAATCCCAAGTTTAAAAAGCATCTTTAGGTATTATTTATTAAGAGTTTAACACTCAAAAACTCAGCTCATCAGTTTCGTCAGGACTGCGTGTGATTTGATGGACAGTTACCAAACAACCCAACAAGCCGCAACCAATCAAAACCAACGAGAAGAGCACAAAGGAAGAAATGTGTGGGAGTATCCATAGTGAGAGAGTACGTTTTCAGGGCCTTTAAATTGACCTCAAAAATCCTGCATGGGTCGGGCTCTAATCTGTATTTATTTACATGTTTAAGTGTGTCAACAGAAATTCGAATGGAGGAGAAACTCTTTTTCTCCACTTTGAATTTGGCCCAAAATGTATTTATTTTTACCGAAGCATCCAGTGCAGCTTTAAATGTTCTGCTGTCCACATACAAGTGAAGAAGCTGAACCTGTGCAGGCATCAACCAATAATACTTAAAAGGCTTCAGTACAATTCCAAAATGATTGTTTTTTGTTTACCAAGTGTGTATGCATGGCGGGCTAATATTACACCTCTTTACCTTCCACACTGAGATGGCAGCGTTTCTCCTCATCGCATGCTTTTGAGTTTGCTAATGCTAGATGTGCAACTAGTAATTCTTTTCATTATCGAAAAATCTGTTGATCACTTTCTACATTAATAGATTAGTTGTTGGGGCCGTAAAATGTCCAGAAATTGTGAAAAATGTTTGTCACTGTTTCCCGAACATAGTCAGTTTACTGTCATAGAGGACTAAAGCCACCAGAGAATATTCATATTTGAGAAGCTGAAATCAAGAGAATTTGGACGTTTTTTTCTTCGTTATTAATCGATTATCAAAATAGTTGGCAGTTTATTTAATATTTGACAACTTGAATCAACTAATTGTTGCAGCTAACACCAAACACCGGCCCACTTCACATGCTTCCCAGATGGTCTGTCAAAGCAGATGTTACCTGCAGCCTATCATTAGTTTTTCAAAGGTACCTTCACTTTGTCTCGAGGGCAGAGCCATTAACAGCAGCACTGGTGACTCATTCTTGTTTTGCTGCTTTTTCTGCGAGCCGAGCTGAGCAGCGGCCATTGTGCTATTTAAATGTAAATGAAGTTATTGAATCGGCTGTCATTTCACAGCAGGCGCTCTAAAATCACAGAGAAGAAAGACATGCGAATGTGTGGATGTTACCTAAGCTGGAATATGTGCTAGATTCATATTCTTTGCCTCTTTCCTGCGTCTGTATCTGAAAAGTTTTGGGGTGAAATGCAGGTAATGAGTGGCATTAGTTGGGAAGTGATAGGCATGCATTAAAAGCGGATCTTTTTTTGTAGTCACCAGAGAGGAATGGGCTCCTCTCTGTTGTAGAACTTGTACATGTGAGATTGTGGATCAACTGTGGAGGGTGTTAAGATTCCGTTATGATCAAAATCAGTCATTCTTACTCACATTTCCTCAATGTGGTGCTCCAAACCATGTCCTATTGTAGTCAAACACTACAGCAGATTTTAGGGGACAGCAGGTTTATTCTATACTTCTCATATTGTCAACAAATCCCATGAATAGACCAAAACCAACAATGAATTGATTCTACCATCAAGTGTTGTTTGGCTCCCCAAAGCCTAATATAAACCCATCAGTGAGTGAGCTAGCGCTCCAAATGTGCATTAATCAGGAGCTGAAAATAGTGTCCAACAAATGCACTGTTTTCTCCTGTTTGTTAAAAACCACAGATAACAAAAAATAAGAAGCTGTTCTACAGAAATGAATGAGCCTTTATGAAAAAGAACATATTCATGACACATTCTTCTAGAAGGCTTACATCCTCCATAGGAACCAGTGGGCTTGGGGCTGAATGCTGCAGAGCGAAGGGGAGTTGGAAACAAGGTGCGAACCTTTCTTTTCATGGGATTTGTTACAATAATAAAAAGATTAACTATTCATCTAAGTGCTTTTCAGCTTGCGTTTTGTTAATCGACTCCAGGCCTGTGGTACATTTAGAGCAGTGGTTCTCAAACTTTTTGCTGTCAAGGACCCCCAAACTGATACACATCAGGCTGCAGACCTGGATTTGATAAGATGTAGTCTCTAGGACCCCCGACTGATAAAATGTTGTTATTCCATAATTGTCTGTAAAACCTATGAACAGAATAA
>NW_023339984.1:2734011-2740857 GCF_004916995.1 Morone saxatilis | reverse complement strand
CTCTAGATATCTGTAGATATAAAAGACTCAGTCTGAGGTAACGCTAATGAAAACATACCTATGAATATTATATTCCATTTCTGCCAGTAGATCCTCCTCAATGTTACACACTGGACCTTTAAACATTGATGGCAGCTTGTTCCATTGAGAATGAAATCCCACTGTTTGGAGGGTAAAAGTGACACGTTTGCGTAACATGTCTACATGGTCTGGGTCGTTGCTAGAAACAAGGAAGTGAATTTGGTGATGTATGGCTCAGCGTTTTGCAGAAAACTACAATCTTTGGTCAGATTTGCAGTGACGGGACAAAATTGCAAGGTTGCACAGAATTGGCAGGGATTGGTTGAATTAGCGTTAATTGTTGTGATCGCAGCTTCCTGAAGGGACTGGTTTATTCCTTCAGATAGCCCGCAGTTTGGGATTTCTTTTTCAAGGACTTTTTTCTCCCCCATATTTTGACAGTGGCGTCGTTCTGCATGTGCAACCAAATGTTCCACATTGTTCAAAAATGGTGTGTTTCGGTGTAAATGTCTCAAAGGAAAATATGGCAGTTTTTTTTCCCAATGGGGGAATATTTTTTGTAAAGGGGGGTTTCTTACTTTCTGTCACCAAATGTAAATAATTTTGTAAGATAAATTGCAAAAAGAAACTATAATTACTGACCTGTGAAATGTACAGTATTTTGTGTCATGGAGACTTTTTTATAGTTTTTGTAATAAAAAAAACAGATTTTGGATTACAAAGAAGCATTTTGTGAAGCTTTGGGTACAGTGATGGCATGCTGTTGAGCTGTTACCGGTCTGATACTGTTGAGCTGTTCTGTTGTCTCGTTACTTTGTTGTTACACATAACAAGGTATGTATAGAGATGTATTAAAAGTGCAGATACTTTATAATTCTAAATAGTCCTGTTTCCTCGTCAGTAATTTGCAGTAATGTGTGAACCTTAACGGGGAAAAAATAAACCCAAATCACAAAATGTCAGCTTTTGTTGTCAATAGGGTGACAGAGAGAGGGCTTGTTAGTCAAGCTGCACCTGTGGACCAAGTCTAAAGAGTTACACAAGAGCAGCATGTTAATGACACTACATTATTAGTCGCTGTTAGTGATGTGAAACAACATATCCAAATTTAAGAAATGTAACACATTGAAATAGCACATTTAAGGAAAAGTGACAAGGCGCCTTTCAAAGTTGATCAGTTTATTCTGATGCTGATAATTTAGACAATGGTCCTTTCAAAATTATTCTAATGGTTACAGATAAAGACGTTACAATGACTGAGGCTGGCCTACCAAAAGAATGAGAGAAAGGTGTAGGGATGGGACAATATACATTATGGCGATAAAAACATTCAGATAAATGTATCTTGGTGAATTCCCAGAATTGTGATCTTCACATGGTTTGACTTGAAAAAGCTGTCTAGCTCACCAGCATACAGTCTTATATTTGTTTCCTGCTTTATTGTCACCATGGCTGCAGGATCTGCCTGTTGTATCCCCCACAAAAAATAAGTTAGGACGTGTGGAAATCGTATAGATTCCAAAATAAAGAACAGGAAGCTGAGGTACAGATCTGATGCAATGTGTGTTTAACAAAGTGTAAACTGATTCCAGTATGTTTCAGTTCATTTTAAAAGTATATGCATGTACATTTTCATGATTATCGTGATAATATCGTGTATTTCATGACATGCAATCGTCCCATGCCTAGAAAGGCATTTACACCATAAAGGCTTTTGGGAAGCCCACCTCAGTACAAAGTAACATCTCAAACCTTTGTTCAGGTCCTAGTACTGCCCCTTGCTTTATTCACACTCACAAACAAGAAAAGACAACTGAGGAGTCAAGTTTGAGATTATTAGAGCTTTAAACAAAAGTCTGGAATGATAACATCAATTCAGATTCAGTACTTCTCAATGTGTGGATGGATTTTATGTCATAGCTCACCCAGAAAAAAGTCTTGGTTTATCAACACATCACAACTTCTTATTTCACCTGCTTCTCTTCCAGTTAAGATGGATGGCTGTGAGGACACATGAAAGTCTATGCCTGTGATCTGGTGAGTGTTTTTATTATCGACTGAACTGACTGAGGTGACAAAGGAACATATGATGACAAACTGAAATATTACTGTAAAGACTGTCCTGGGCCAGACAAAGTGTGCATCTGTTAAAAACTGGTGGATATTGTCCAGATACAAAGTTCAGTTCAGTTGGACTCCTGTCTCTTTTCGACACCTTAAGATGGAGGGGGGGGGGGGGTCGGGTGGGTTAATACGAGGACAGGCTTGTGGGAAAAGGGTGGCAGGGTGCCTCAACCAGTCTGTTGTACCTGAAGTCATCCATCGCCCAGGCAACAAAACAAATCCCACTTTGTCGCAGATACATTATAATTTCTAGGGGGCTTTGGCCACGCCTACCAACGCCGGCCTGAGAGTGCGGCCGTGGAGCTTGTAGCCCACCTTGGTTACTATGGCAACGCTGCCGGGCTCCTTGCCCTCTACGGGGGCGTGGAAGAGGGCCTCGTGCTCGTAGGGGTCGAACTTCTGGCCCTCGGGGTTGAGCTTCACCAGGCCGTGCTTAGTGAACACCTTCTGGATCTGGACCTCGGTCATCACCAGGCCGTCGTACAGGTTCTTCAGGTGAGGGTTCTGGCTCGTCACCTCCTCCTTGGGCACGCTCTCTGTGGCCTTCTCCAAGATGTCGGCCACCTCCAGCAGGTCCTTACAGAATCCCTGGATCCCTGTGACAGAAGGAAGTTAGAGTATTACTCACCTTACTTTAAATCTCTGACTTTGCATCATAAATGTTATGAGTGGCAATTACAATGTTATGGCACATTTCATTCCCCACAGTGTTCTTGAGTCAGCTGTGATAACAGACATTGCCTTTAGGTGACCAGACTATCTGTTTTAGGGTTTAGGAATAAGGATGCAGGTAAGATGCCAAGTAACTCCAGCAAAAAAGAATGAAGCACAGTTTTTTCCGGAGCCGATGATAGAAGTAGCTGAAGAACGAGAGATTTGGCTTCCTTCTCATCTCTGTTGAGAGCTGCACATGCTCATTACCATTCGGGCACCCCCAAGAAAATGTGTAAAGCCAAAGTTTATGAGCTGAAGGGCAAGCAGGCATTTTCAGTTATCCTGGAAGAGAGTTTATTTTTTACTTTTGTATAAATTTGTTTTTTGAAATGCCAAAATGTAGCCTGGCAGTGGCACTAACAGAGTAAAGTCAATGAATTAACTAATGTAATGCCGGTGAACACAAGTAGTTTGCTAACATTAGCCACCATGAACTACTGGTCATACCAGACCATGTAGGGCTTAGGCAGGTTTAGCACCCACCTATATACCTACCTATTAAAGTGCTCAATATAGTACTGCTTTTCAAAAGGAAAATATACACAGAAACATGCTGAACAAAACACAAAAAGCTTCTGAAGCCGTCGTCAGAATCAGATTTATGTGACATTTACATTACATTCTCTATTTGATTGAAAATTACCCCCCCCCACTATCAGAAAGCTGGAAAAACTGAAAACTACAAGTTACACTTCAAAGCAAATAACAAGACTGTACCAGAATGTCATGTATTCATATTCAAATTGGAAAAAGGTCTCATTTGCTTTTATAAAAATCAAGAGCAAATACAAGTTTAAGTTAACTAAACCAACAGCTGCACCACTGCATAAAGACACACAGTTTAGTCAAAATGCTGAAGTTGCCCTTTTGTGACATCTAGTGATTGGAACATACAACTGCAGAATATTTGACCGAGACCTCAGCGAGGAGGTTCTGCAGGATCTACCCGTGGTAAGGCCAGTATTAGGTAGTGGATCCTGGTCAAACGTGAAAAACGGGTCATTACCGTATAATTTAGCGTCTTCTATCATCTTCTGACTCCTCGTCCTGAGGTTCTCTGTATCTGCTAAGGCCCGCTTATACTTTTCCTGGAAAGATAGAAACAGAAAAAATAAATACAAATCAATGTCATCAACATTATATAATGAAGCTCTGGGCTACAAACTGTAATTGGTTAGCATTTCTGTGGAGTACTATAGTATAGGTTGGTGTAATGACAAAAATGCCCCACAATGTTAAAGCCCCTAAAGTCCAAGAGTCACTTAACAAACAGGTTAAGGGGAAATATGTTTGGCTAATTCTTTGGCCTACTGTTAATATCAGAATAATGCAGTGAGAGACTTACTGTCATGTCCTTGAGCTGCTCCTCCAGCTGGGTCTTCTCCTCCAACAGGGCTTTCTCTGCTGCGTTCTGCTCCGGCTTCTCGGCCTCCTCCTCTGAGCTGCCGTTCTTCTGCTGGGTGGCAGTACATAACAATCTGGGAGACGCTCTGGGTGGAAAGGATACATATAATCAAAAAAATCATTCATTCAGTGTTGGCTGCTGCTCACTTTCCCTGACTTAATTATGTTCCGGATCAATATTCAGCCCTCAGTAGCCTTCAGTGTAGGTGCTCTCTATCTAATAATGTCAAACATTTCTCTGCTGTGTGTGAACTATTCCTCAGTCAGCTCACCTTAACACTGACATTATCCACCTGTGAGACAACAAACAGCCTGTCTAAGCCTGAACACTCACTTGCACACAGATGTATGTAGCCAAATGAATGCAGAAATGTGTTAAGGTACATTTCCTAGAGACAATTAATTGATGAGTCAAGTTACTAATAAAGATACCGTAATTTTGATAGCTAATTAACCGTTTGGTCATTTTTTAAACTGAGTTAAAGTTCACTGGTTCCAGCCTCTCAGATGTGAATACTCTTTGATTTTCTGTCTTCCATGATAGTACATTTCAGTTTTTGATTGCTGGAGAAAGCCAAACATCTGAAGACATCACCATGGGACCTTTTCCTATTTTATAAACCAAACATTTCATTGACGGATTGTAATTTGTTTTCAAATTCTGTTACATCTCCTTCAGCACTGTCTCAAATTGCACTCAACGTTCCGAAAACAGCGCTGCATTGATAGAGTGGGGTCAGTGGTGTCCTCAACTCTAAACTGTATGATTAAATACAGCTTTATATGTATATACAGACAGGTGGAAAAACCTCAATGAGTGGAGAAACAGTGACTGAGACGCTTTCATATGGGGCAGGAGGCTCATTGAATGGCTGGTGGACTATGGAAATGATCCCATCTGTACCTGCTGTACATTATTATTATTACTTTACTTTTTGGTTCTTTGTTCAGACCTACTAATTGATGCTATCAGACAGCTTAATTTACACTACTGCCAATTGTGCAACTGCCAGTAGTACTCACTAAGAATGTTGCACAACTACCCTAGATGTCATTCAATGACAAACCCACACTTACATATATATATAGTATGTAACCTTGTTAACAACTTTTTGAGCAGCATACACAAACAAATACCCAACAATACCAACAATTAACCCATGCCCCCCACCCATTGGGAACTGGCCTTAACAGAAGAAAATAAAGAAAGTAAGATTTAAAAAGAAGATATAAAAGAAAAAGAACACAAGAAAAATAAAACAAAAACTATATATATAAAAAAACCTCAATAACAAATGTATTTTGTTCTGAAATTGTTCTCTGTAATCATTGTGAGTAGCAGAATAACCTCTTTCACTTATGTCATTATCTCTCTATCCAACAGAGTAGTGTGGGGACATGAGACCAAACTCCATTCAAAGATTCATTCAATGTCATGTGGAGCTTTAGGCAAAACGAGGAGATATCCGCCACAGATACACAATTAGCAGATTTATGAATGAGTTTGGTTTGGCTTGGCTTTCGATCACGTTAACAAATTCAACGCGTTATGAAACGCGCTTAAACATTTTAATATCTGAGAACACACACACACACACACACACACACATTAGTCAAACTCCACATAACATACAGCCTGAAGGTTAACTTACCATATTAAAATGAATTATTAAAATTGAACTTACATCACTCTTCATCATTGAGGATATGTCACGTTATGTCATCATCCTCTTTCTAGCAATGCCATGCTAACACTGACACACACATTAATACGCTGGTTAAACTTAACAGTTTAAGCCAGGTCACCTCCAGCACGTCTCAATAGTTAACGTTAGTTTACGTCTGTAAGATTCACATAAAGGTCAACGTAAAGGACCACGGTCTGTTACGAAAGCTAACCATGCTAGCTGGCTATAGCTGCTACTACCACCGTCCCCTGCATGTCAGCAGCTCCTCAGCCCGCCAGAACAAGCCCAGCACTAAGAGCCACTCTTCACTTACAAATGTCACCACTGAAGTCTCTTACCTTATGAGCGCAGGCGAAGCTACAAGAGAGTAGCTCTGTCTCACTGCTCGTACACACAGGCTCGCCATTTTGCTCTGAGCACTGTGCATGTAAAGCCTCCTTGTAACACACGCTGACGGGACGCACAACGGTGATGGCAGCAGCGCACGGTTTTAGCCAATCAGGAGTCAGTATGAAGGACACCTCTCCCAGTTGACCAATCGGATTGAGGGAAGCGTTTCGACAACGAGTTGTAGTTTGGTTGAGCTGAAGTTAAAGGTGAAAGGTGCACATGTGACCAAGGACGGTTTTTAAAAAGCCTTATCACCCATAGACATATGTTATCAGTGATAAATAAACAACTTATCACCAGAGCGGTTACTCACCCGTTGGTTTATTCAACTCCAACTAGTTTGCTAGTGAACATTCAGGCCTTTAATGTTCTCCTGGTGGGTAATGTGTCAGTTAGTGTTGTAGTATTTGGTCCCCTTGTTACAGAGCATTAAAGCTGCTGCATTAAACTATTAGCAACAACATACAGGTACAGCTAAAAAAACCAGTTCAATATTTTTTGTCAA
>NW_023339984.1:2724556-2733911 GCF_004916995.1 Morone saxatilis | reverse complement strand
TGATTGACAAAAAATATTGAACTTCTTGACGATATTTTTTGAGCTGTACCTCAACAATGGTTAGAAAAAGCCCTTTAAGAACATTGTCTGTTGTCACATGCAGCAGACACAGCAACATAAGCATTCATTTGGAGCCATGTCTCTGGCCAACTGACAGATGTGAGTCTTATATTTACCCTCCTTTAGTGTTGTCAGCGACTCTTGAGACAAATATTTGTTTCTATAGCAGCTAAATGCTCCCCTTTCTTCACCAGCAAGCTGCGTACTGTGTCTGACTGCTGTTGGGTGTTGGTAGTGCACAGTGGGTTTATGTGCTGCAGCTTGAAACAAAGAACCTAAAAAGGCAAAAAAAAGCCCAGTAGATTTAAGTTAAAGTTTAAGTTTAAGTAACCCCAGTTTGGTTCTCTACATGGAATCACTGAGCTGCAGTTTTTCAATTTATTGTCACCTTTGGAATGAATTTGCTAATCCAGGTAGTCAGAAACTATGCATGTCCTCGCATGTGTAAAATAAAGTTATGTATATTAGAGAAACAACTGATAAAACATTGTACATGTGTCATTTCCAGCTACTACCTTTCTTAGGATTAGAAAATAAAGTAAATGTTGTTAAATGACCTCCTGGGTTTTTTCAAAGGGTACCAGGGGTTTGCATTCAGGAGAACAGATGCTTAGCTCTGTGACTCACATGTAATGATAATATTGAGCTACTGTAATCCTCTGTGGGTTTGTCACTACAAGCAACTCCTTTCACATTACACATAACAATTTCATTCCTCAGTGCAGGGAGATGCTAAATATTTCAGTGTGCTAATGGGTTTGAAACCAGACTGAGTTCTATGAAGGTTGCATCAAGTTCTAATGCTGCACTATTTTCACAGGGATTGAAGATAAACAGGTGCTGTGCCTCCAAGTGGAATATATTCAGGAGATAATCACTGTATCTGAGTTAAGTAACAGTGCATAGGAAGCGAACAACTGCAAATGGTTCAGGAGATTTTTTTTAGAAATAACTTTCACCCAATTTATCTGGCAGAGAATAGATTGAGAATGACACTGGGTAAATTGTAGTGACAATGTGAAGAAGGTGGTCCAGGCAAAGACATATGGTAACTATGTTAGGGGGACACGCAAAATACCACACAGGCTGCATTATATACTGTTCTTCAGAGGCAAACTAGGCTAAAACTCTCTC
This sequence comes from Morone saxatilis, assembly GCF_004916995.1. Taxonomy (NCBI): domain Eukaryota; kingdom Metazoa; phylum Chordata; class Actinopteri; family Moronidae; genus Morone; species Morone saxatilis. The sequence continues at coordinate 2,732,717 of NW_023339984.1, read as the reverse complement.
AGTGTATTAAACAAACACCATATATTGGTACATACACACACACACACACACACACATATTTGGGAAATGTCCAAAGATACTGAAATTTTAGAGGTAAGTGAAAGTTTAAAATACTTTATTTGAGCCTTTTCTTTATTTACTTCTACTTCAGTCTGGAGGGAAATATTGTAATCTTCAATCCACTACATTTATTTGACAGATTTAGTTACTTTACAAATTTTGTAAAGTAAAGATTTTAAGTGTTTGTCATAAATGAAACTATCCATAACATACAGTATATTGATTAGTCAATGTAATTATTCTAAAAATGAGCTCCACCTCAACCAACTGTAACTGTAAAATCCTGCTTTTATATGAATGCATGACTCATTATAATGTAATGATATCATATATAATAGTATAACAGTCACAGGGGACATCTTTCTGCATTGAGTACTTTTAATGTTTTAGGTACATTTTCATGATTATACTTATGTACTTTAAGTAACATGCAATACTTTTTCTTGTAACAAAGTATTTTACAGTGTGGTTTTAGTAGTTTTACTTAAGTGAAGGATTTAAATACTTCCTCCACCACTGGTCTAAGGTGTTTAGGAGAGCATATAGAGGATATAATTTGAGTTTTTTTTTTAGAGCAGTCACAAAGGATGAAGCAGAACTGACACAGGATGCTGGTAAGGACTTGAACTCCACCTGGGAACTGTAATATATGTGTGTGTGTGTGTGTGTGTGTGTGCTGATATGTGAGTTGTGACAGTCAGATTGCCTGTAGCAGCCCTTTGAGCCCTTTGAGTGACACTCCGAGTTATAGCCCGTTCATTCACAGACGTGTTGTGTTGTCTTTCTCTCTGCTTCACATCAGCTAATCAGCCTCACCGTGGATGAAAAGAGACCTTGCATCATCTTTCTCTCCCTCTTTTCCTGTCACTCACACACACACACACACACACGCACACACTCCAATCTCCTTTTCATTTCCCGTCTCTCTCTCTTTCTCTTTCTTGTCCTTTCTTTCAGTGCACATCTGACAAGGCGGAGCTAATTGATAGGCATGCCATTTTTCCGTGCTCCTTCCCGGCCCTGCGACTCCACCTGTTCACACATCTCAGTCGCTGGCTCAATGGGGGAAAAAGGGAGGAGGTAAATTACTCCTTTATTTTGCAGTAAGCGGAGCAGACAGGTTGGCACTTCCTCATTAGGAGGACGTTTGTTTCATGAGGTGAGGCATGGATCTCTCTTGTTTCTGCTTTGATGAGGTCTCTGAGTCAGACTTTGATGTCTGTCATTAATGAACCTCTTAAAAGACTTCTGATTCGTGCCTAAGGAGAAAAGGACTCGGGCATCGTGGTAGTTACGAAAGCGTACAAGGGTCCTCTGTCTCAGACTGGCACTGTTTGTTTATGCCTCTCGACCGCAAGTTGAAGCCTTTTCAAGGGCATGTTCTCATGTTGTTGTTATAACCAGGTTTGATTTGAATTCAAAATCTGTTATTGAAGTGAGACAACATGGGGAACACAAATCAGACTGTGAACAGTCGCATAATGTCTTCTGTGGTTTTCAAAGAGCTTTGTCAAGTCAAGAAAACAATCTGATGATCTTATAACCGTTATCTCAACAGAGACTGTTCTACAAACTGATGGTGTACAGCAGCTCTGTGTAGAGTTTGACACTAGGAGGATGTATTCTACATACATTCAACTGCTGAAAAGTGGAAAACAAAGCCACTGATGAAGTGTGCTGGTTCAGAATCACTAGTCACTTGCAATCGTATGCCTGGCTGCCAAAACTCATGTCATTGGCAATGGCTTGACTCTTCCTTGAACCTCTTTGGGCTCAGTCTTGACTCATTCTCGACTGGTCCTGGTCTTGGACTCGACAAAGGTGGGCTTGAGTACAGCACTGGTGCTGCCCAGCAGAAATGCACACATCAAGTCAACACTAGCTTTTCCCTTCTCCATAAATGGATGTAAAGATTGGGCAGAGGACACACAAGGTAGGCTGTCCCTGTGTGTATCTCTCACACTGCCAATATTGAGACTTTTAGCCACTCTCATCCACTCTTAATGTTTGTGTTCTCAATACATGGTGGCATCAGTGTGATACTTCGGCATATGTCCATGTGGTAGAGACGGCGCACACACTATCACAAACTATACATTTAATAATACATACTATACATTAACTTTTTTATCATCACACAAGAAAATATTTGGTTGATTTCACCTCAAGGTCCATTTCTTGAGGTGAAGCTTTGGACCATATCATATTATCTTCAGCAGATGTTCTCAGATCCCGTTGTCATGGAATTCAATGTTTTTTCTGACTTTATGTCTGTGTTGGCTTAAAAGTTGAGTTTGTAACTTCATTCATGACCTTATAAATCTTTACTTCTTGCTGATGTTAGTTATTATTTTGAGCTAATTTTCTCTCCTATGCTTGGTGCTGCTGTTACATAAATGTAAAAGTTAATTAGAGTTGTTTGTGAGGATTTCTGTGTATTCTTCAGTAGCTTATATAAAAAAAACAACCCCAAAAAGCCCAAACTACACTTTCACCTGAGACTTACTTGAAAACAAGAATATGTTTGAAAACACTGCTGTGAAAGGTCTAATCCCAATTTACCTCACTGACCCTATCCTTACTTCAGCCTTTTTCCACCAGTGTTTGGCTGGGGACGTGTTTGTTGGGTGCTTATCTGGGTTAAGGAGTCCTTATGAATAGTCATTGTGAGCTCTCAGCCTCGGGGATGGAGCGGCAGACAGAGCTGTCTGTTTGTTTACCAGAGACGCTGAACCAACTTGCCTAAAACCCAATGTCATATAAAAGCCGGAATGAGGAGGAGGAGGGTGTCTGACGGATGGCAGACACAAATGAGTGAGGGGCACAGACACCGATGGAGAGGAAAAAATCACATCAAAGCCTGCTTGTAATGGAAGAAAGGTTGAGAGCGGCTGGGTGGATACAGATTGTTTGAAAGTTTTTTTTTTCCTACCACGCAAACTAGAAGACAACATATTCAAGGTTGTTCAATTATTCATGTTCGGGGATCTTCTCCAAGCCCTTTGCCTTCTCATCCAACAAGACTAACAAGACCTTCACAGTATTACCAGGAGGATGTTTGTTTACATGGATCAGATTCAGAGCAGGAAAATAGCTCACTGGGGTCAGATGATTGCCACTGCTTTTGAAGGGCTTGGTGTGCAGACCACCAGCAGGGGGCACTCAAAACACACCTTTTAAGGAGTAGCCCTGGATCAGTTTAGCTGATATGAGTGAGACATGGCAGGACGAATACATGCAATAAACAACAGAGCCCGGAGGGAGGCTTTCTCAGTGTTTGTGACATGAACAAAATAGACCTTCATTCACCGTTTTCTTCCGTCTCTCTGAGACGCAAGCAGCAGCACACTCACAGAGCAGAAAGAGACCCTGTCACCAGCACTCTCTCTGCAGCCCATCATTTTGAGTAATGGAGAGGGAGAGTACTGTAGTACGCTGAAATGAAAAGGATTTCTTCTCAGTTCATCCTTAATGAAATATTATTTTTGTCCAGCTCTAGGCTCAGTGACACATCTGTTATGTACAGTTTGCATAAAAACGTACACACATAAAATTCATCTCAACTGTGTCCTGCACACCAAAAAACCAAAACCACAGTAGAAAAATATCTGAGAAATAATATCAGGTTGGAATTTAAGCATATTTTAATGGATCATTATCATCTAAACTATAGCCGATCATAATTCCATCCTTCTTTACTGAACCCAGCTGTTTTCTCCGTCTCACACTGCTAGTATTGCGTTGCTCTCTGTTACCACAGCCGGGCTCTACGGCACTAACAGTTCTGCTGCAGATGTGAGTGACAAAATAAGATATGTACTCAAGTCAGACTAAAAATGATATAGTTACAAAAAGTGGAATTGATAATAATATCTGTATTTTATTCACACTTTTCAAAACAGTTACATTGTAAAAAAGAACATAGTGTACAGTTTCTCTCTCTCCTCAGGCCAAGTCATTTCAAAGTCTGTGAAGGAACATTAACTGTGGAGAATGAAAAGAAAAGCATCTGAGGATCTCAGGGTGCAAGAGGGGACAATAACAGGCCATAAATATAATTCAGATACCTCAGATTCTCAACTAAAGACTCCGCTTTAGTCGACACAAAATGAACAGCAACATGGAACACATTCAGTTCAGATTGAATGATTGGAAATGTGTCACAGGAATAACATGAAGTTACACTGAACCTGAACTTAATGATATAGTGTATGTTCATTTTTTGAAAGCATTGATTATTTATGTAAAAAAAATAAACAAGTAAGATTAAGTGATTAAGACACCTTAAGCTAAATGCTCGGATCCGCATGCTAACATGCTCCCAACGGGAATGCTAACGTGCTGATGTTTAGCAGGTAACGTTTACAATGCTCACAATCTTAGTTTAGCAAGCTAGCATGCTAGTTAGCTCTGAACCCAAAGTACCACTGAGGAAGATATACTGCAGTGACATGAATGTTTGCACCAAACATTGTTCACAGAATAAGTGAAAAGTGGTGGACTGACCGACTGACAAACCGACACTGCCATCCATACAGCCATGTTTCATATCATGGATTAAAGGCCATTCAATTTGGCAAAGTACATGATAACTTTACAGACTTTACAGATTTTTTGGTCTTGACTTGGAACTTCTTAGCCAAGACTTCAGATTAAACATGGAAAATAATGACATTGCCCCATCTCTCTTGTATTGTATTGTAATGGGTCTGTTTATCACTAAACCCACATAGACCTACATGACAAACTGAAGATAACTGTGAGGTTGTGTGAGGACACTTGCATGTGGATTGTAGAAATATGTAAACCCAAGATGGCCCCTCCCCTGTGAGTCTTCCTTCCTCTGAGTCTAGCTGAAGACCCTGGGCTAACCTTGAGCGTGGAATAACCTGTGGGAATAATAATTCACTGCTACATTTCTTGATGTGACAGCGCCGGCATCTCCGTAGACTAACATGCCAGGCTCTGCACTCCATCCACCTCAACACACACACACCCGCACACACACACACCCGCACACACACACACACACGCACACACACACACACCTCTCTACCTCCATCCATTCTCTTTTCCCAACCACCCTCCCTTGACAACAATTAAGACGTTTGCCTTGCACAGTAAACAAATCTGTTACAATTAGCGTTGTTACAGCAGGGTGCGTTTCTTGAGCCTACCTTGGGCCCAGGGTGGTGGCGGTGGGGGCGGGCGGAGCTACTGGGAGGCTCTTGCGCCTGTGTTCAGATGTTTAGCTTCGTTGAAAATAAATCCCAGGGGGAGGGTGGGTTTGATTGAGTGAGGGTTGTGGGCGGGAAGGATGGTGGAAAGTGGCCCTGCTCTCTGGGGAAATCTGACAAATGGAAACGTATTTCCATTCCCAAAGCAAACATTTACATCAAGCATGTGATGTGTTTATTGCTGCAGTGAAGAGGCTTTAAAGATGCAGAAAGTTAACGGTGTGAAAGCCTTTTAAAGGGCGGGAGAACGTTTTTATCATCATATGGCAGAATAACTTGTTGTCCTGAGTTTTACTGGAGACTTTTATTGTGCTGACATGGTCTAAATGACTTTTACCACCAAGTCCTTCTACTGGATCACTGAATACATGTACAGCATTACAGATATTTTTACATGTTTCTTTAACAATAAGATACCAACAGGTAGTTAACATGATGATCTAATTTCTGTTTCGGAAGCTTTCAGAAACAAGAAGATCCTCCTGTGAAATACCTGTTTCTACTAAGGCACCAAATGAAAAGGGTAAGTTGAAACTAATGGCCCTATTAATGGTTAATAAATCATCGACTGATGCTTTATATATCGGCTGTAGGCCATTAATGAGAGTAAGGTTTGGGTTACCAAACTGAAAATCTCTTTGGCGAGTGTTTATTGGAATGATTCAGTGGACTAGTAGACCACTTGAGTCTGGGGTGGGGTTTGCTTGAAACCAATATCGGGAGTCATTGGACGAATTAGCCTCTAGGGGCACTACAAAACATAAACCAGAATGCTTCCGATACTGAAATCTTCCCTTCCCTACAGATTCCTCATTCATATGCAGTGTTAAAAAATGATTAAAAAAAGATTAGCTTAAAAATGAACTAGTTTGTACAGAGTGTAATTGATAATGTTTTTGCATTTTCTGAATGTCTTTCTGAAGCATGTGATAGGAGGAGAAATGTAGCATATGACTCAGACTCTATATGGATTGTAGACGACTAGTTTATGAAGTGGATCAGATATACCGTGGATAGTATTAATGGATGAGGATGTTTTTATGTAGTTTGGATGTTGTGTCTTGTGCTTCGGGGAGCTGTTTTTTTAGTTTGTGTGTGTTCCTTTATTTCTAATTCCCAATTATGAAATTAATCATTGGCAACCAATTTTGCATTAAAATGATTAAAATGAGTATCAAAGTATCGATATCACTATTTTACTTCACAAATCCATGAGTCAAACTCCACTAGTCATACCACTCAGACAATAAGAGGAACACATACATCCTCCTCTGTCCTCATAGACGGGTTGAAGCAACCAAAGCTAGCACTTATAGCTCTGATTAGCCCATCATCCTTGAAGGTTTATTGAAGGTCAGTGTGATTGCTGTGAGAATTAAACCTGTCTGTGACGCAGCTCTGCTCATCACTCAGCCTCATAACACAACACTGAACCGCTGAAGTGGGTTAGCACGGGGCATATTTGGTTAATAATGCAGTTTTATCTGCATCATTATTTAACATGGAAAACAGCATCCACACACATATCTGGCCATGAATTTGAGTCTTTTCCTACCCTGCCACATAGAAATAAAAAAAACACATTTAGAAATGTTCCTTGTAACTGCTGGCCCACAAATGAATCATTCAGTTCACTACTTAATTAAAAACGTAGACATTATGACTGTTGTAATTAAACTCTATTAGCATACTATCCACTTGAGATGTAAACCAATATGTGAGTGTCTTTATAAACTGATGTGACCTGACTCTTTGCAAGTGAACTCAAACACAAGGGTAGAAACTCAATATGCTTCACCTTGAATTGTGTGTTTTAATATTTCCCCATTGCTATGCAAAAGAAGCGAGTATAAAATACATTTGTCAGTATTGGTCTGTTCAGTACAGTTATTTACAGAGCAGGATGTACACGTAGCTATGCATGGAGTCGTGAACATGAAAATTCTCTTGTACATTTGTCCAGTACAAGCATGCCTGCAGCATTGTTTGTTCATGCACTAGTGGCACCAAGGGACACCGAGGCATTCAAAGATCCTTGTTTCTCGCTGTCGAAGTGTGTATTCAGCAGCCAGGGTGAGTTATCAACCTCGCTGCTTTTAATGTGGGATGACAGAGTGTGACTGCGGGGGCACAGGGACCTGTTGGCAGGGGGGATAGAGGAGGGGACAGCGGTCCCTAATTGATGGTCACACTTTTTAGTGTGACCATCAATCTCTTTGCAAGAGGAGATATGGAATACTTGGTGTCTGTGTGTGGTTAAAGGTTTGTGTGTGTTAGCGTGTATCAGTGCATCCTGAACCAAGGTAATTACTCCTCAGGAGTTCAGTGGGGTTAATCGCTGGCTGCCTCTTTATATGGGTTGAACATCTCATTTGAAGTGTTTGAAGTATGCCTTCTATTGCGTCAAGGTGTGTGTTATGCTTCACCATAAGGCCTTGAAATGATCATGGCCATTAGAAAAATATATCAAAAAATACTTATTGAGTATTTTTTTTATCATTACCTGCTTCTTTCTTTACTCGTGTCATCTGTGCAAATCAATATATTTGTATTAACAACGGATCAAATGCTTCTGTGTAATGTGAAAGGCATTCTGCAGTTCCTGTCAGCTCTACAGAGCGTTATGTTGTCTTTCAGCTTTTGTTTTGGTTTTCTGCTCCCATTAACCTTGTTTACAGCTGTCTGTTTGCTATTTGGTGTTGAGGAAGTCCCATAATGTGGGTTTATCAGCAGCTGTGGCTCAGAGGTAATCGGAAGGTTGTTGGTTCGATCCCCGGCTCCTCCCGCCACATGTCGAAGTATCCTTGAGCAAGATACTGAACCCCGAATTGCTCCCGATGCTGTGCATTGGTGTGTGAATGTGT
>NW_023339984.1:2721159-2724456 GCF_004916995.1 Morone saxatilis | reverse complement strand
AGCTCCTAGTCGAGGAGGTGCGAGGTCGATGGCCCTGTCAGCGCCAAACAAGCAGGACAGTTGTACTTGTTATCAGTAGCGACCCTTCCCTGCGGTCCGAGGCAACTGCCCATTGTATGGCCGTTGGGTTGATTGATTGTTTGCGTGTTTCGCGGGTAGTCACCTCGCACGGGATAGATTAGTGTTCTTCATCAGTAACAGCACGAGGTACACGTATACAAAGGGTGGCTCTGATGTAAATGATGGGATGTAACTGCTTGGCACCAAGGAAGACAAGGTTTGGCTTTTCTTAAGATCAGAGGGCTTTGACCTGATGGTGTAACAGTTGGTTGTGTGCATGGACAGCCACTGGTATCTGCGAGTGTAAGCATCAGGCGTGTGAGGTGTGTTGTGGAGAGTGGTGGAAGGTAATGGAAAAAGTGGGAACAGGACTGCTCAAAGACCCTCAGTGGCCCAAAAGTGCCATGTTATAGTGCGTCAGTCGAAACGATACAAGGAGTTTGTTATGTGGTTAGTGAGGAACGAAACTGTCGTGGTTGTGAGTCAGCGATTTGTCGAGTGCGGCGCTGGACGCAATGGTGTTTTGTTGAAATGCTGGAAAACGCAAAGAATCGGGAAGATTGTGTGTCTTTGTGGTTGAAGAGTAGAAATCAAACAGAAGCAAGAAAAAATTTTGTCGGTTGTCTTCGTTTGCGGGAAAATATGAAGGGAAACACACAGTCGTGTTTTGGCTCCCTGAGTGCATTTCTTGACTCTGGGATTCAATCTCGAAAGCGAAAAATGCCAGTAGGCAGCAGAGAGTACGAGCAGAGCGGCGTATACTGCGAGGTACCCGGGGGTCGCTATGCATTATTTAATGCCCACCAGGTCGGATTCCCCGTTGTGAAATCAATGAAACAAGGCGGTACAAACACTACCGCTTTTGTCCACAGGGGCTGCAAGCAGCAACACAAAATGAAAGTTCCTTGTTGCTGCTTAAATCTTTGGTAACTTGATTAAGATTAACTTCATTAAAAGGACTTTAAGGCAACTCATGCATATGCGCTAACCTTTCTTAGGGTTAGGGCCCAATGTCAAAATCTACTTTGAATAGCTGTGATGTTTCAGTTGATATTGTGGCTAAATGGTGCACATTCTTAAATACATTTACAGTTGAAGGACCAGTGTATAGGATTCAGAGGCATTTAGCAGTGAAGTTGCAAGTTGCAACTATCTGAATACCGCTCAGGCTTCAAAGTGTGCAGGAGAAACTATGGTGGCTGCAAAACTCACACTCAACACAAAAGGCCCAATCTAGACTCAGTGTTTGTCTGTTCTGGGCTACTGTAGAAACATGCCGGTTCAACATGGTGAAAGCTAGACCTTCAGCTGCCGAAAAACAAAACCCATAATATAAAAGTTGATGATATTTAAAGCTGAGCTCTGCTGCAGACAGATACTGCAGAGTTCAACATAATCTCTAGGAGACGTGTTGGCCATTATTATTTCAGCAGAACCTCTCCTAAAAGAAAGGATTCTGGTCTTACTGACCTACGAGTAGTATCAGTGTTGAAAAGGTGATCTTTGTTAATTATTTACACGTCAGAGTCCTTCTGTTGTCTGCTGCTGGTTGAGAATAAACAGGGAGAGCATTGTTGTTGGCTCAACTGGTCTCAGATCAGTGCGCTCAGGTGTCCAGAGTGCCAGAACAGGAGCGCAGACAGTTTGAATATTTGATGGCTGTGAGGGCAGAAGGTGCAGCAGTATTACAGAAAGGCAGAGGTAGAGGAGCATAGAACATAAGAACACGTTTTCACAATAATGTCACACTATCATAGGGATTCTGTGACTCTGTGAGTTTCCATTTCTCTCCGGCCATATTGAAAACTTGAATTTGAGTAAAGTTTGAAAACAGAAATACTGTATTTGGCAGAGATAAACCCCAGCAGACTAAGTCGAAGAACTATATCTGGGAGAGCGATGTGAGACGGCCAAGGAAGGGGCTCGGCGTCAAGGATTTCCAGGATGCTTCAAATAATATAACATTTTTAACAAAATAGTTCAACAGACAACGCTGTAAATAATAAATGTGCCTGGAAAATGTTGAATAATTTAGTCTTCATTAATAATATGTAGCCTATCAAAATGAGAACTGTACCTACATGATTCCTACAGAACTCACAGATCAAAACACAGCCAAGTTATCTAGATGATATGGTAGGACTTGAAATTAAAAATGTACTTGTGATCTTGAAAATGGGTTTATATTCTGCTTTAAATCTGTTTTCATGCACAAATGAGGGAGGACAGATGATGGCAGGGTGTGCACCCTCTATGACCTCTATTGCTAGCATAGTGCCTGTAATTGCACCTCCTAAACTGGAGCTTAAGGTTAAATATTTCATATCACAGTTGGAATTGTGTGTGCGTTGGAGCGTGTGTAGGCGGAAAGTGGGGGGAAAGGCCGCAGAAATAGTGAGTCTGAATGTAATCTGTTTTAATCTAAATGACAGGCCCAACACGAAAGTCAATTAGGGTGGGAATTAAATAGAAAATGTAAACTGCATTTGTCCAATGCGCGTGTTCACCCAGAGAATTCAGACTGCCCAACCCGGTCTCAGTCCCAAGTGGTCAAATGCTGCAGCTTGGTCTGTGGCTCCAAAATATGAAGCAGTAGGTATCCCTCTAGCGTTAATTCTGGACACCCCCTCCATAAAGGTCAACTGACGTCGTTTAAAGAGCAACAAAGTCTGCGTATGGAGGTGGTGGGGTGGATGGGTGTCTCAAACACACACAGAATTTTAACCCAGGAGTCCAGATATTATCTATTAATCTACACCGAATATGTCTGCAAAAAAAATTGTGGCAAGTAGACAAGTTCTTCTTGTTCTACAGTATAGTAATCCTACATGGTAGTATATTTTAAGTGTTTGTCCACTACTTTTGTGTGGACAAACACACAAACTGCTCCACCAAATAAAAATCTACTCAAAGAGTCTAAGCAAACCCATTAAAAAACTCTGTGAATCAGCATTTCATAATGACAAATGACCCCAACCATGTCCTGAATAGTGAATACAAACTGTTACCGTCAGACGAGAGATGCAAGGTTCCACGATTCAATATGGTTAGACTGAAGCACTCTTCTGTGCACCAGTCAATATGAAGCTAAATCCTAGATCCAATGTACACCGAAGGGCCTATAATATCTAACATTTCCGCATTAAAATGTCATTAAAAACTCTAAAGCTATGTTCTATATGTAGTTGAGTTGTGTATTTAAATTATCACAAATGTTTCCAACAATGTTCGAGGTGA
>NW_023339984.1:2689248-2721059 GCF_004916995.1 Morone saxatilis | reverse complement strand
TATGCACAAAGACAGAAATATGTATACACTGTCTTTTTCCAGCAGATTTATAAATCTAAATAAATCTCAATCATTACAGAAATGAGCGTGCCGGCACAAGCTTCATTTCCACTTCCACAATTATCCATAAATGGATGTAGAAACATCCTTAAACAACCGTTTGCATATTGTTACTCGTGCCCACTCATTCGTCAATGAAAGGAACAACAAAGAAGAAAAAGTGACTGTGTGGCATTTGTCTATAATGCATGGCTGTGGCTATTTATAGCACCTGTACCACCAACTCATCAAATATAAAACCATTCATGATATTTCAGTTTGCATCAATTCTGACGTCCGTGTACCACCTCTGAAAATATCAGGCCCTCTAAATACCACCATTATAACCAATGTTAAAATACAGCACTGTAGACCGACACTATTCAGCTGTCAGAAGGTTATCTCTCATTTCTAGTTTTTGAACCATTCATTTTACTTCTGCCTATTATCTTACCATCACATTTTAGCTCATAACTACTCATGGATGTATGCACTGAAGGCAGCTTGATAGTACATAAGTCAGTTGTACTAACAGTGTGCAGCCAACAGAAAAACAGAAAAACTCAGTTTTTTGTTCCCCTACTTATAAATGGTAGTCAGGGGAACCAATTTCCCGATTTTGGTTTTCTCATTTCAAAACAAAAATCCATTGGTCACAAAGTACACTGACCAATCGGTACTAAAGACAGTTTCAGTTTCATAACTACTTACAAACTCCTTGTAGTAGGTTTGACTGCCGCACAGTGAAACATGGACTTTTGGGGCCACTGAGGGTTTGAGCAGTTGTCCACTTTCCATTATTCCACCATTCCCAAAACACATCACACTGCTTGTAACTGCAAGATACAGTGCTGTCCATACAAAATGTTACCATAGTCAAAGGCCCTGCAGTCTTAAAAGCAAACCTTGGTCTTCCTTGGTGAAGCAGGTTAATCCCATCAGTTACATAGAGCACTTTGTATATGTACTGTGCTTTATGATCAGTAAAACCTATTATCTGCATGATAGAATACAGCAAACATCAATAACAAGCATCAATGGGATTTTGTGACCGCAGATGAATGTCAGTATGAATAAAAGGTAAATTCTTGTTGTTTGACCTGAAGAGGCATCAGACCCCTGCCAATCCTGACCTAGGAAGTCATGGGTTAATCCTGCCTCTACCAATAATTGGATAGGAGGACAGGCACAGAGGAGAGCTTTTACTTAGTGGGACCAAATGTGAACTATGACCTCTCAGCCAGCTGGCCACCAACACGCAGGCAGTGAGGCAGTGAGGAGCCTGAGTGGACAGACAGTGTCTCTTTACAGAAGGCTTCCAACTACTTTAGCTCATCTGATAGTTTTTATCTTTTAAATTGGGAGCAAAGATCAAATAAGACATTTTATTTGAAAGCTGAAACAAAAACTAACCCAGAGAGGATTTTAGGGGCAACTGCCTTTATGATTAACTGATGAACTGCAGAATTTACAGTTATCCCCACAACCCCTCTAAGGTCATTGTTTCAGCTGCTCACAGAAGTGTGGACTAGAAGCTTAATCAAACTACTCCTCATTGATGGGCTCTCCAGGATCTGTAGTTGTTTCCTCGTGTCATTTGGGATTCAAACTGGCAGTCAAACAGATATTCACTAAAAAGTCTGGGTTAATATAACGCAGGAATGACTTTATCCTAGACCAGGATTGTCAGTCCGTTTTCAGTCCCTCCAGGATTTTGCAGGTTTTTTGTGGAATTGTTACAGCCTAAAATGTCTGATTTCACAGCAGCTTTTAATTAATTGTGATGCATGTTGTGACATTTGTTTTTGCAATGAAATTGCAGGAGAATGTGAAGATTGCCAAAATACTTAAAATTACAATTTATTTTTGTATTATTCATCAACAATTGGAGGTTACTTGTTCCAGTGAGAATGAAATCACACTGGAGGGTAAATGTGAGACGTTCATGTGGCAGGGGGTGTGCATGGTCTGCATCTTCAAACATAAACAAAGAGGTGAGTTTGGTTCCATGATACAAGAACTTCACCAAGTATGGTTTAAGATTTGCTCACACCCTTTTGAGATTCATATTTTTCCTGGATGATTGTGCCACAGCAACTGAGTAAGGCCACCTCTCCAGACTCCTCATATAGAATGATAATCAGTCTTTAAATAAAAATGTGTTATAATCTATGCATGTTGGAAATACGTCATCTATCATATTTAAAACGTGTATCCTCACGTGGTGACACTTTCTGAAGATGAAGAGTAGTTTGGTGGCGGGGCGCTGCAGCTGCAGGACAGCAGATGGCACCGCTGCGCCGTCCTGTGGATCCCGCTTGGCACAGAGACGCGTCCACGTTGTTCCCACTGTCTGCCTTCGCTCCAGTTCCCCTCCCTCCCTCCTTCCCTCCCTCACTCTCTCTCTCACTCGGCTTACAGTATACACCTATCTATCTCCCACAAGCATCAGCAGTCTCTCCATCAGTCTCCGCGATACGAGCGGTACTACGGCGCAAAGCATGGCATCTCTGCGCCCCGAAAAACGTGTCTCCGCTGCTGCGCACCTCTGCGTCTTTCTGTTGACCGTCTCGGCCTGGATGGCACTGCCGGGACCCGTGCGTTGTGACAGCGGGGCTTTAAACCGGCGCGGCGGGGAGCACCGTACGTTTGACATGGGCGGTGGAGACGGTGGCTCCCCGCCGGGCTTACCGACGGACGGTGTCGAGGAAGCCGTCGGCGCGGAGACCTCTCCCCGCTTCAGGAGAGCACTGTCCCGGGAAAAACAAATGTCCCTGCTCAGCAGTTCGTTCGTGCTCAAAGGGGATGCGACCCACAACCAGGCGATGGTCCACTGGACAGGAGAGAACAGCAGCGTAAGTAGCCTACCCCCCTCCCGTCCCGTCCCGTCACGATCCGCTGGTTCATGCACCATCCCTACCATACCCCTCTTTGTCACCTTCCACCATCCATCACTCCAGCCACATCACCAGAAACAAGTTATTGTTCTCGCAGGAGGCTGCAGACGCACACTGCGCGGCTCTCGGAGACAAGGAGGCGCAGTGTGGTTTTTACGCATGCAGGTGGTCCAGCTGGACGCGCGGTGGATGTTGTCAGGCGCTGGTCTTTGTTGAAAGATCAGGACTTTTTTTTGGGACGTTTTCATGTCAGTGGCCCCACAAATAGACATGGACACTCTGTCGCCTCTTCCATTACATCACATGGTGGCCCAGGTCCATGAGCATCTTGTTACTGTCTGTTTACGCTGCGCTGCGCAGGGAAATCACAGCGTTCAGTGTGAAACTTCTTATTATCTATGTCCTTTGTTTGAACTTCCTTTCATATTTTATTGCTGTGAAATGAACACGCGCATCATTTGACTTGGGGAACCCCTTTAATGTTCAATTAGTGACCCGGGGAAGGTCCCCTGACCCCACTTTGGGAACCACAATAATAACCACTCATGCCGCTGTGTCTGATAACATTCAGAGGGAGTCCAAGGACGCGCCTGTGTGCGCACAGAGCCAGTGTGGTGAGGAGGAGCGCGCACTAAACAGACAGATCGGTGCTTGATGTAGTCACACGAAGCCATGACTAAAATATTGATGGAGCTTTTTGTCCATGAATTTTGCAGTGCCTTATTTATTTGTGGTTTGGAACGTAATTTGTCTCAGATGAAAGTAACTTACTTTGTATGCCTTTACTGTCATGAATATTGGCTTCAAAGTGTATTTGAGACAGAAGTCTAGCACAACTGATACATTAATCCACTAAAGTGACCACTGAATTATATTGTATTTTGGGCATATTTAAGTGGTTACTTTGGAGGAGACAGAAGTTTTCTAACTGTATGGTAGTGGTTTTTCCTTAGGGCCGGGTCAAGCCAGAGCACTACACTATGTAAACAAGAGCTGTCTTTGTGATGGATATTGACAGACGCCAGGGGGGATTTGAGTGGTGGTGTCTGGTGGAGACATCACTTGCAATCAGAGCCTTTTTGTCAGTGCAACACATTGCTGTTTTACTGGCAGTGGCTGCAGGCGGCTCTGCAAAAAAAGAAAAGAAAAAACATGAAAGAGAAAATAATCTGACCGTGAAACAGCCAGCAGACCTATTTTGCTCGAATTTGATGGAGTTTCATGACAAATCGGTTGGTAAATAATGTAAACGGTGACATTTGCAGGTAACGCTCCACTTATTGGATTATCGACAGAGGCAAGAGAGATTGAATTTAAAGCTGCTCGGGGCACCTTTGCTCGTTGGTGGGTCCAAGTTGCAGCAAGAACTTGAAAAAGTTGATTTTCAGAAGCCAGAAATCTTCTGAATTTGCACAGTATGCTCATATTTGTTGCAAGAGAGAGGCAGAGGATGTGTTTATTTCAACCTAGACTGGAAATAAAGGAGTTTACCACTGCAGCTTTACAACTGAACTTGAAGGACCAGTGTGTAGCATTTAGTGGCATCTAGCGGTGCAACTACAGATTGCAACTCCCTTGCCTTACCCTCCCCTTAAGGCAAACAACCTAATCTAACCAAACGCCCTTATCTACAGTCAGTGTTTGGTTTGTCCCTTCTTGGCTACTGTAGTACATGGTGGTTAAACATGGTGGACTCCGTTGAAGGCAACCGGTGGCATTCATTACAGGATAAAAGCATTCTTGGATATATTTGTGGAAACACCATCTAGGCTATGCCTGGAGCCTCTGAGTGGGTGTTTCCCAGGCAGAGATTGACTGAAATGTGAGGGCTGTTGTTGCTATGGCCTACCAACATTAGCCTTTACATAATGTTTATGGTCAAGCTTCTGTGATGATTTAATCGTCTGTCCCTAAACGACATTCGACATTTTGGGAGGAGCCGTCGTGCTGTTTGTATTCTGCTCCTGGAAAGTGGGAGCTAGGGAGTTAGATTAACTGGTGTTCACTCTTAAAGTGGAAGCTAGTTAGAGTAGCTTGCTAATGTTAGCACAAACTCCTACTAGATGTCAATTTTCAGCACTGTAACGGCAAAAAAATAAAATAAAACTAAATGTACCTTTTTTTGGTAGAAACACCAAAAGATACACTGATTCGTTAGTAAAAAAGAATTTTGATCTCAGTTCGACTTTAAGGAGCACAAACTTGATACACTCAAACTGGCCACAGTCCCTTCAGAGTTCAAGGAACCACAATTTAATAATGACTTGCGGGATTCGAGTGCTTTGGCATTTAAGACTGGGCATTTAGGTAATAAAAAAAAAGTGACATTCTCCCAATGGATTCCGGCCTTTCTCGTGATGAACTTGCCAGTCTTTTTTTTATTGCGGCGATGAGTCCGCTGGGATCCTAGTGCTCTGGCTCTGCCAGTCATAGGAACTCCAAGTTTGACTTATCCTCAGTTAACTTGGCGTGGGTATGTTCTCCGAAAGGTCATTGGGACGGAGTTCATCCCAGCCTAATAAACACAGAGAAATGGTGCCATTCAATTTCCCTAAGGCTGACATTTATGAGCGGCGTGCAGATTGATGGGTGGGAAAAATTAATCTGTGCCTCCTCTCTTGTTTCATCATTTCATTTTGGAGTCTCAGAGGTTCCAAATGTGAGTCACCGATGAGAGGGTCAGCCGTGCAGTGGACTTCAGTTGTCACATCTGTCTTAATGATGGGTAATCAGGAGTGTAATAAAGACCACCTTAATATAGCAATTTGTCTCAAAAGTAAATTTCACTTTCAGGGTAATCATATCATTGCATCATCATTTTAATATGTGTATGTTTGTTTTCTGGCCAACTCCCCTCTCTCAATAACCTGCAAAATGTTTTGACAAGAGGATGAATTGTTAATCTAGCCTTACAGTAAAAGGGTTGTTGAAAACAGCTCTTGTGCACTCCCCTCTGTCCCCATAGCAGCAACAGTCACTTTGCTTTGGCAAGCCTTGATTGGTCAATTGATGGCTGAGAGCATGAAAGAGCTTTCCCTCAGGCATCCTCCAGAAGGTGTCCTTGGAGAGCAGAGATAGCTGGTGAAGTGTGTATGTGTAATGTGTGTGTAAGGGAGTGTTTTAAAGTAAGAGCATGTAGCATGTATTCAAGGAAAATAAATGGATGTGGAATCGAGATCAAAATACAGTCCAACAGTATGCCTGCTTTCCTAGCAGGAGATCATCAGGACTATTAAAAATCCAATACTGAGGAGGGCAAAGGTCACAGCCACAGCTCTGTGATAATATTCATGAACCCTAGAATAAGTAACCAACAGAGAATTAAGAAAAATAACTGAGAAGAGAGGAAGAATGGATTTTTATGTCTTACCCAGCTCATTATCCATCGTATTTTGTGTCTGTAATTGGACATATTAAACACTGTATGTACAGTACATCTCTCATTAAGTAAATATCAAAGAGGCAAAAAGGCAGCAGGCTTGTTTTATCACTCAGTTTCAGGCTGAAGGAATCCCCTTATCCCCGTGGGCTGAGTCATTTCTCCATGTTCAAATGAATGATTTAAACCTACCTGTGGTGCTATAATGGTCACTGTGATGATATTTTGAATTGCTTTTTACAAAGACCTACTGTCGGTTGCTATTATTAAGGAGAATATTACCTATTTTACCAAATATTTGAGGTAAAATGACCAAATTTTCCTTGCAAGTCGATAGATCTTATCATTCCTTCCTCTCCTCCTTCTACTCTTTCAAACTCCACAACCCCAGTTTGAAAAAAATGATCTTAACTCAAGATCCACTAACTAGCTTTTCATGACAACTGTGCAAACGACATCAACTGATGATGAAGACCATGATATGTGGTTGAAAGCTTGAATCAAGATTATTTTGTGAAACCATTGAACCATTATTTCCACAGTCAAGAATTACCTTTGACAGCATTGTGTTGTGTTGAGTCCTTGAATTAGTGATAACTGGGCCTGGAAAGTCCTTTCAAAAGTCCTTGAAGTTAATGT
Organism: Morone saxatilis; assembly: GCF_004916995.1. NCBI lineage: Eukaryota > Metazoa > Chordata > Actinopteri > Moronidae > Morone > Morone saxatilis. Next base: position 2,714,105 of record NW_023339984.1, on the reverse strand, counting down.
TTAAGAAATTGGAAACCCTGATACTTTTTTCACAAGCTGAGTAGTACTCTACAAGACTAGCAATGTTATGTATACGTTTAAATCCACTGTGTACAATTTGAAAATGTCTGATTTTGGCAACTCCTAATGGTGATATCAAAAAATACAGTGACTGCCCCATATATCTAATTATAATGGCCTGAAAAGAACACATAGACTGCACACATTTCCACTGGGATTATCTCGACTGTCTACAAACAAACAGTTATATCAGAATAATTTGAAACATAACATAATAATTTTTCATATAGGCACTTTTAAATGCTGAGTGTGTACAAGTGATTTAAGGATTACAAGTTTAAGGACATTTCAGGAGACTAGAATATTATTTACAATGAAAAAATATTTAAAAATTCACTGGCACAGATGTAAACATGCATGCATATGGAGTTAGTGAGTCCCGGAAGGCATCCTGGGAATGGACAGGAGGCTGTATAACATGATACCAGCCGTACTGAATGAAGGCTCCACCAGTGAAAGTGCTCTCTTTGTGCAATTCTCTCTTTGTGCCTTTCTCTCTCTCCTCTCTCAGCGTTGTTGACCAGCCTCAGGGAACTCTGAGCTGTGTTCATCTTCCCTCTATTTCTGTCTCCTCTCTATGGTGACGAGCGGGGACACCTTCTGCACCCATGTGTCTCCGATATGTGCATTTGTATCGCTGAGGAAACAGCCCTCAACACATAATAGGGTTTCTCTCTCTTGCGTGTATTGATTGTTTCACGGAGAGACAGATTATGCATTGGTATTGCGCTCACACCTTTTTTAAATTTGCGAGTGTGTGTGTGTGCTTGTATGTGTGTCTTGCTGATCCCTGGCGGCCTGTCCCACAGTAGCCTAAGTGATTAATGAGCGGCAAAAGGGGCGCTGACAGTCCGAACTCTCGTCCCGCCCTCTACCCTCACAGGGGAATTGTGGGTAATTCCTGCCACTTCCTGGTTTAAGAGCTCTCCTGGGTGGGAATAAATGAAAGTAGAAGAACTAGCATCAGTTGAAAGGACCTGGCTGGAAGACAAGAGCCTGATATATCGCCAAACAGCTTATCAGGACTAAAGATGACGTTTGTAAAACTGAAATAATATGGTCAGTCTCAATATTAAAGGTCAACTGCATGCTGGTGCAAGAAAAAGTCAATGGGTCAGTAGGACTCATCTTGTGGGGACCATGAATCCATTCAGTAGTCTGAGTGTTGGACCAACCGACTAATTAGTATTACTTATAGATTAAGTTTCTAATTAGTAACCTAATGTACTGGATTACAAACAATGTAAATGTCCAATGTAAACATCTGCAATGCTAATAAAATACAGTTTGCGTATTCAGCATTTAGAGTTAAATCAAATTGATGTCAATTTACGCATATCACATTACACAGTGCTCCACAATGCTGCCTGAATGTGTTGCACTAAAAGCAGCAGCTCACACCAGTGACTTTAATGGCTACTTTCAATTCACTATGTCCTTGTTATCGTTGTTAGCTGACATCATCAGTCCTAATATACAGTTGTCATCACTATTGCCCTTCTTCTATTCATGGTGTTGAACTGATGGTTCTTTACAGTTCATTTCACTTTCTAGCTGTGAAGAATATACGGTGATACAACCTTTTACCCTCCATTTTTCCCTCCATCCCCTCAGGTTACCTTGCCAACATCACCGTCAGATCACAAGAATCGTTTTAGCCAATTAGGTCAAAGGATTAACCGCCTGCAGCATACATCTAATCTAAACATGGCATTGGTTGAATTTAAATTGAGTATTTAGAGGGAACCATAATGTTTTATAATAAGGTGCTTGCCTTTATTTGCATGGGAAATCAAGGCTCATGCAGGTATTTGCACGCACATATAAGCTGTAACAATACAGAGCCATGCTCTTTCTCTCCCCAGTCACACACACATGCACACACACTATCTTGGTCTCCAGGGTCCTGACTTAATGTGAAAGGCATTTGTTCACGCTTCACATACTGAACAGACAGTTCATTTGGCCCCTGGTTGTTCTGCGGTGGAAAATTGTTTGCACATGTGAGGAGAGCCTTTCTCGTCATTTATCTTGTCTGCCCTCGTTCATCCTGCTTAAAAAGACACTCCAAAACCCAGACTGTAAATCATCAGACTTGTTGGCTTGGTTTTGCTCTGTCTCTTTTTAACGTGAATCCAAATTACAAAGTACAGTAACACTACAGCAGGCTTGCCATCCAACATGGCCGTCAGGACACATGTAAGCACAGCTCAGTGTCTTTCCGCAACATCAGATTGCTCCTGGCTTCCTCTCATTCATGATTGATGCCTGCTATCCATTATGTCACTATGAAAGCTATATCACTGTGTTACATTGGAAAATGCACATTTTCCAGTTAAAGGAAAAATGCACCCAAAAGAAAATTGTCAAATGACAAAAATAGTCTCAGTAGAGATTAAACCACTCCTGAAGCATTACTCCTCCTCTGAGTATGTTTGAATCTGATATTTGTGCCAAAATAGCGTGGTTAACTTTTGTGGACATTGAATTGCTATGAATTATACACAGAATTATTTTGGTCTATTCAGCTGTTTTGTAGTAAGCTATTCATTGGGCTGTGGCTACATTCGTATTGTGTTACTACAGTATTTACTTTGACTCCAGGAATATTTGGATATATTATTTTAAATGGGTTGTCTTCAAACATGTGTTTCCAGTAGGCAAATAGCACTAGCTGTTGTAGCACTGTAAGCCCTGTATATCAGCTAGCTACGACTGTCTGAACGTAGCACACTCACACGAAAGTAGAGCTGCTCCAAGACTATTCATGTGCTTTGTTTAAAGGTGAGAAAGTGTATACACACTCCATATACATATATATTAATTCTTTGTTAATGTGTGGTTCCATATTTTATGCTCAGGAGGATATCAATGTTAGAAAAAATTTGTGTTGTATTGTAGGTGAATGCAGTACACAGACTGTATGGTGGTGTTAGTGCCAGCTACATGAATGTAGCACAGTCACAACAATGGAAAACACTGCGTATATATTCTATGACTAACTAACTATGCTAACAGTACATGGCACCTCAGCCGCCATTTTTGTATGTAACACCGGCTTGTATGCTAACCATGCTAGCAACAAAGCTGTGTCTTTAGCCATGTTTTGTAAAAAAAATATGACTGTTTGAAATGTACTGAGCCCACAGACTAGTTTGAGACGTTTCTTTTGACATTTTGATACCTTCTTTTCCAACATGAATGATTTTGAATTTACCTTTTTTTTTAGTGTTTCAGAAAGGTCAAAACTTCCTTACCATTAATTAATGCTGTACTAACCAATTGCATTAGTCTTAGTGTCAATGGAGCATTTTAGTGTTTCATGATGTCTCAGTAGTTTTTCATGTGTTTTAAGTGTGGAAACTGATCTTTCTAGCCTTTCCAAATTCGAACTGAACAGGCCTGACATGTCTAGTATAAACCAAAAATCAGTCTCAGCTTCTAAAACCCATATGAGTGAAGTAATCAGGCTACCTGGCACAGCAGACTGTGCAGTAAGACATGCATATATCTGTGTCCTATCTGTTGGCAGGCTCGACACAGACAACAATAGCGAGTTAATTGTCTGAAACATAAAAGCACTGTGGATGATGGAGCTTATCCGTCGATAAGATCTTCATCCAAAGCCTTTCTCTTAGTATGTCCTCAGTGTTGGCACGGGACCGCTCTTTGCCACTTGGCGGTAGGTAGCGTTTGTCTCTTCGGTGCCGTGGTTGCCTTGCTAACGAGACCTTGGGAAAGTACGCGGAGCAGTGTGCTACTGTAGTGTTACTGTCTAATTAAGTGTTTAGTGATACCAGGCGGATGCTGGCTTCCCGGCAGCAATATAAAAGTATTGAGACACGTTTGTCTCGCAGGTTGTTCGGAGACAGCTGGCAGCGGGGATGAGAGATTGTTGTCTGTTTGTTCCTGCAGTGCTGGGTGTGTATGAGGAAGAGGTGTGTGTGTGTGTGTGTGGTCTATCGCTGACCATCACCTTCTCTTCTCCTCCACTTCCTGTCCTCGGCTTGGCAAGGTGGAAACCTTTAAGGCAAAATTACTCAATATAAGCATTTGTCTTTGTGTGTGCTTGTTTGCGTGTTTATTGGAGGTGGGGGGTCCTGGTTACCAAGCGACAGCCAAAACAGCTACTTGGCAGGCTGTGGCACACAAGGAAGCCCCTCATCTGCTTTGACATCGCAGGCGTTCTCCGAACTTTCTTTCTTTTTGTTGCGGTGCTAAAATGTACCCATTGTTTTTCCAGTTTTGTCCCTGTGAACACAGGGTTTTTTCCCCTGTTGTTTTGTGCTCTCCTCTTCGTCTTCTGCTGTTTGGCTGCCATGGTTGAAAGTTCCTGCTCATGTTGCCCTGGCAACCCACATTGGGATCCTGTTGGGGTCTTCCAGTGGTTTGGTTCCTGATCTGAATTCAGAGCGGCCCCTCGCCTTGCACTTCTCCCAGGTCCTGCATTTTTCATGTATAGCTCTGGCATGAGTAGAAGCCATATAAGTCATATTGTCGGGGGAGATCCTTGTATCTCCAAAGGTCACCGTTCCAGGAATATTAGGAAGTGAAGCGTGCTTTTGGGCTGAGCATGTATTTATTTGCATTTGTCCTGTAATTTTTGTTTTCTTTTATTGACGCTCCTGCCAGCCCATTACTCTGTCTGGTGTCCATCCAGTCAAAGGAGGAAAACAGCCTGACAACCACTGATGGAAGACTAAAATATTTCCAAACTAAGGACATGTTGAGTTAGCCAGCTGTTACTAGCTCACTCAGTTGCTGACTGCTTCCTGTTATGTTGTAGGTCCAGCGCAAGATCTGCCTGTACGTCCAACTCATAGAATTCTAAGAGACAAAAATATACGGGGTATCTACTACTGGATATCTTTGTAGAACTGGTTAATTACTAATTGATTAATTAATTAGTGTAACATGTTGGCTATGCGTTATTGCATATTCATTCATTTTCATAAAACCATCCGTCCGTCAGGTAGCTGATATGTGAATTAGGTCAGTATCGGCAACCGATACCGTTACTGATCGGTCCATACTAATACTAATTTTGTATGTAGATTTATGGTTCCCAGAAGATTCATTCCTAATAAGTTTGGTGACCTGGTGACCTTTCTTGGTCAAAAGCTTTCTTTAACCAACATCCACGACACAGTAACCCAGAAAATAATTACAGGACATTGAAAGATGTATGAAATCTCCCTGAAATGTGAAACTTGTATTCGCAGTCCCAGAGCATACTTTTTGGTGACCTCCTTATCTTTCCTCTAAAGCCATCATCAGGCCAAAATGACAATACATAATAATAACCAGATTGGCATGAAATTGTATATTTATGCTACCCAGAGGATAATCTTGCCTTTTTAAGCACAGAATTTCCATTTGTCCTAAAGAAAAATCCTAATCTTTTTACAAGATTGCCCTAAAATTACACAAGCATATTCATGCTCCCCAGAGGATAATACATTTATCTTTTAAATACTGTGTGAGCTTTCCTTTAGCATCACGCTGTCACCTTTCCACACAGAATATCTCATAATCTATAAGTATAAGTGTATTTATGCAAATTATTATTTTTTTAATGACCCTGTGACATTTCCTCTTGTGGTACCCTCAAACACACTTTACATTGTTAGCCACACAACTGTTAAATATGCTGTATATTATTTGTTCTGTCCATGTCCTGACAATAACAATATGTAGATATGTGCAGGCTTGCAGTATTTGGCTGTGGAAATATGGTTGTATGTGTTATGTGTGTGTGTGTGAGGGGGCGGTGTGAGATGTGTGTGTGACTGCCGGCCTGCCTGTGTCTACTATAGGAGCAGTGGGAAAGCTCTCCCTATAGAGCCCCTCAGAGAGTTGTGAAATGCAGACCCAGCAGGGTTTCTCCAGTATTTCACCTTCACAGCAACACATTTAGAGATTGGATCTTCTTCCCTCTGCGCTAAGCCGTCCCCACTTTCTATCAACCACCCCCCATCTGAACCCCACCTCTCACCGGGGACCTGGGTATTTTCAGTTTCCATCTTAAGCCAATTGCACAAGAAACAGCATGGAGCCTTCCACACGAGTCAGGCGTCAGAACAGAGAAATGGATACAGATATAAAACGGATTGTCCATGTCCTTGGTTATGATTGGCTGAGGCAAATACAAAAATACACAGTAAACACACAAAGTGGTTTATTTATGTTTTCATGATATCATATCAGAACTCATGGATTTGACTGAAAAAGGATAAGTTACAATAGTGAAGATTTTTAAAGCCACACTTGTGGCTGCAGAACATTTTAATGTTAACTTCTTATTATAAAAATCAGCCACTTAACACTCATTTTAGATCAATTAAGAGGACTTTGCTCATCTATAATAACAGAATATTTATTTTAAAATATTTTCTGTCTTTACTGATTTGAGGTTTTATTCAACATTTATACTTACATGGGTGGAATTTTGTAATCACACATAGAGATCGGGCATTGCGTCATCATGTGAGCAGTATTTGATTAATTATTTCATTAAAATCACATTTTCCTGACTCTTTTGCTAGAATGCCTGCTGCCATAATATGAAATAAATGATTTTGCTCTTTTCTAAAAGCTCTACAAACCACAGTCCCTTGTTGCTTTTATTCCCAGTCACTTTCTGTGAAGTGTTAGTTAATTTGATTCTGAACAGACCCTTTCTTATTCACAGGTAGAAAAAAATGTTTTCTTTAAAAATGTTGTTTGGTGACTGTAGTGATTTCATATGAAGCCGTAATCATTCAAAATACTGAGGCTCTTTTTATCACAGTGAATGATCTACATAAATCCATTTCAGCATGGCGCTAGAGACAACTTTTCTAGTAGTTGTCAGAGACCCGTAAAAGGTTCTGCTTTGGTTTAATGCTAAAGAACCCCTTTTTGGTTATTTAGGGAACCCTGTTGAAGAGCTGTAGTTGTCCCATGTTCCTAGTTGGCTGAAGTTTGTCTTGGAGCACAAACCCAGACCTACACTCAGCGCCGTCTACAGTTCAAAGGCAACTCTGCCACCCAAGGTTTAGCGGGAATGACATTCTCGGTCGCTGTGCCAACCTCACACACACCTACACACACCTACACACACATGCAAGGCGACTCGGAGCAGTAAAACAGGAATTAGCATGTGTTGACGGACGTGAAGCTTGCCAGTAATAATTCTTCTCCCTGGGAAAAAAAAAGGGCTGAACGTTTATGACTCATGTTGATAGTAATTAGAGCACCGGAGTACCAGGGGAGGGGCGGCGGCAGCGGTGGTGAGCGTGTGGGAGGAAAGAAAAGGAAAGAAGGGAAAAGAAGGAGAGGCCTCTTTCATCTAAACTCTGCATGTTCCTCCGGTGGTTTTTAACAAACGTGCTGTCAAAAACAGCAGTTGTTTCACATGAAAAAGACGAGGCCGTGCGCTGTGATCTGATGCTGGCAGCAGTGTAACATACTCTGCCGGGCTCTTTGCTACCTCCCTCTCTCTCTGTGTGTCTCTCGCCTTCTCTATCCGGTTTACTTTTGCGTGATTGAAAGGAGACGTGTGCTTGTGAGCGGGAATAAAGATGCAAAGCGGCGACAAATTGAATTACTGTTTGGAGTGCTGCTTGTCACAACAGTGGCGTCAGGTGATTTCAGTCTTCTGCAGTGTAAAGGGAGAGGCTGAGCGGCTCACAAAGATGAGGTGACAGTCGGCCGCTGGGGTGCTAAAAATAGACTTAAATGCAAACTAAAGGGGTGATTATGTGGTTTTTAAAATGCAGGTTGGTAATTTGAATGTGAGCTGTTCAGGTATGGATTCTTTTGAGTAAGTCTCTAAAGATAGAAAACGCTTAAGGCTCGCAGTAATCAGAAGATGAGATGAAGTTAAATGAGTGAAATGTTTTTGTTTTTTACAGAAGAATAGAACTTGTAGATGGTTGAAAATTTGAAATGCAAATAAGTGATAAAAAGAATGAACTAAGAGGACGGTAACAGATAAATCAAGATTATGTTTTTGCTGACAGCAGTTTAAAGTGAGGCTATAAGTGCAAATATAATTGGTGCGTAAGAAAAAACCTGAGGAGAAATGCCAGAAATGTGAAAAAGAGCCAAAATATGACAAAAATAAAAATAGCATGAGTAAAAAGAGAATACGAAATAAAAAGATGTTAGAAAAGGACAGACCTTAGTAATGCTGCCACTTACTGTTACCTGCCCACACTACACCAAATAATAAAGCTTGAAAAGAGCAGAAGTATAGAGCAGATTTATGGAAGCGCTGCATCTTTGAGTCCAGAGGGGGTCCCTTGCTGTCACTCCCCTCTCCATCACGAAAGCGGCTGTAAAAAACACCACAGAGTCAGAAGACACATTAGTTTAAGTCAGCCTGCTCACATGGAATTGATTATTAGAGTGCAAAATATATACAGAGTTGATATTAAGTTGTCCTGGCTCTGAGCTCGTCTTTCCCCACAAGGACACACAAATCTTTGGGGTCAGGGAGTGACGATAATAATGTAAGGGGAACGCAGACCCAGAGAAGTAATGCTATATGAACCGCAGCAGCAAGTGACAGTATAGCTTTCAGGCAGCAGGCCAATAGCTAAAGAGTGGGAAGAGGCTGTGCTAATGTCAGTAAGCTAATATGCTCACAGTGGCAATGCTAACATGCTAATTACCTTGTTCACCATCTTAGGTTTGTTGGTTAACATGCTAACATTAACTAATCAACACAAAATGGTGGCAGTAGATGAAAAGTCTGGTGATCGTCAAAGTCATTAGGATTCATCCTCTGGGCATCATGGGTATCTGTATCATCTCATGGCATCCATCCTAGAGCCACACTGCTAGCATGCCTGTACCCATATGTTCCGCTCTGATGTATCACTGACATTAATGAGTCAGTTTGTCCACTTCATGACTCTCTTCTTTTCCTACCTCATAATTGTCCAGGGTGCAAGCATTAGAATGAGCATGTATACACACACACACACTTCATAGTCTCCCTCCTGTCCCACCTCATTGTTTGATGCCTGTGTGTATTCTCAAGCGCTGTCACTGGTGGTCATACTTCAGTGAAGTAATTCTACCAAAGCGTCCCGCCTGCGACAGCCCTGCTCTGGGAAAGAGAGCCATTTGATCCCTCAGCCTCCTCTGCGGCTGAGCCGGCCTGTTTGTTATTGCAATTGGAACTTTTTCTTTTCTTTTTTTTTTTTCCGACCGGGAGAGCGAGAGAGAGGTGGAGGAATGAAGGAGTGTCGAAGCCTCTTTGGAATAACGCGTGTAAACACAGGCAGTGCATCACTCAGGTAATGAGATTCTCCACTCTGCTTAAATCGAAAGCCCCTCAGCACCTGAGGAGGACAAACAAACCCCCTTCCCAGTGCTCTCTTTCAGAAGCACACGCACGCACGTACATACGCGCGCACATACCTACACACACACATTCACACTTACCATATTTCCCTGTTTCTTTCTTCCCTCCCTTCCTTCCTCTCCCGTTCTCCCCTCTGTGAATTTGGACAGGCTGTTTGTATGCAAATATGTCATTTGGAAGACCCCCATGCCCAACTCACACTCACACACACACAAACAGAGAAAACCCCGTAGAGGCTCAGAGCTGGCGTGCTGAGGTGAACAACACTCCAGCAGGGCAATAGAGGAAAGCTTGTTTGCCCTTTTTTTAATTTATTGTGTGTATTCAACAACAGGCCCAACTGGTTCTCTCCTCTCTTTCTGTGGTTAATCCCCTTTTTCATTATCATCCTTTTCTTTTCATTTGCCTCTGAAAAACAGCTTAATGCCAAATGCTGCGAAAACACTAGCCCATTTCCGGAGTGTGGTGTTTCTTTCTTTCTCTGGGAGCGATGTGTAAAGCTGCTTTTGTTAAGTTTTGTGTGGGATGATTGTAGGTCATTGTTGGTCATGTCTGTGTTTCTGTAAGTTGAGGTCTTTGTGATGTACTGCAGAGAAACTTACAGCTCTACAGTATGACTCATCGTATCAGACAAAAGAAGTTTATACTAATATATCAGGCCAATAAAAATCTGATGTCTGATGGTAAATGTCAACCTGCCATTATAATGGAGATTGACGGTGTGATTTTCCTTAACAGATACAGGTGGGGCAGTCTGAACGAAACCTTATACACACCCACACTTCAAAAATTTGCATAAACACGACTACACTTAAGCCTACTGGTGATCAAATATGAATCAAGATTCTGTTACTGCATTGCCTATTTCTCACCTCAGAATGTAAAAGTTTCTGGGAAATGGTCTCCATGTTGAAAGCGCCAGATCCAAAACCAAGCACTGGCCAACTATCAGTTTTGTCACCCCCCCAGCCGAAGCGTTCAGTGGTCCGGCATCCATATGTGTCGTCGCCAGATTCACTGTACTGCACCATGAGACCAGGCAGGCACTAGATGTTTTTTGGAGGTCATGATTTGCCATTCTAAAGGAATAATAGGGTTTATTCCTGCACTCACATTACAAGACCGCTGGCATAAATATACTATTTATATAACAAGAAGATGTCAGGAGCGTTGGAGAGTAATTAAACGTAGCCACAACCCTTTCACATTAGGGAGGTAACAAGGGTTAAATTACCTTCAAAAGTAGCTGATTCCCAAAATTTTTTGGAGTAGCCAAATCACCTGTCCTATAATCTAGTAAGAACATGGCTATTATGTCAGAGTAGAGGTTTCAAGATGATGCAGAGACATTTCTACCTTTAAAATACATTCTTGGAGCAAATCAAATACTCATATATTCAGCAATTCAGCACAAACAGTAGCATGAGTCAGCTTTAAACATCTCAGAGCTAGGCTCAGAGTTCGCTAGGAGATCAATTTAGGAAATTATATTCAATCACCCTGCGGCCGGACCGTTTCAATGAAGTATGTACAAGATTGAGATGATGATTGGTCTAGCACAAGGACTCCAGTTGACATTGGAGCTCAGCAGCTGTTTAATCTATGGCACTTTTAGGACTTCTTGTCCATGTGGCTTTAAAGTTCATTTATGGAAATAGTATGAATGACGAATGAATGGTGATGATGCCATGTGATGTGGTCAAAATCCCCTGAAAAAGCTACTAAGTGGACCTAAAGCTAGGATTGTTTTGTTAATTGGACTGAATTGACTTTGTTTTATAGATGCCTATGTTACATGTAACTGTTGTTTCCACAGCATTCCAATGGCTATATTAAATGTCATTTAAAATTGTAATCCTGCTAAATAATCCCAATTTTTTTTATGTATCTGTAAGTTACCTGTTTTGTATCCTGATTACATAACTTAGTTTCATGTAATCTGTTGCTCCCCAAGCCTGCTTGTCAATCATCATGCCTGCTCAAAATGATGCATTTCCCAAGGCCATTGAACAGGTCACAATGAGTGAAGCTTCATTTGTTCGCTGGCTTTGTGAGGCTGCTGCAAAATTGCTTTTTACGTTACAGTTGTTAGACCTGATCCTTTAACAAAATACCTATATTAATATGTATGGAGTCTGATGCTACCCAAGAAAGCCATTTACACTAACTAAGCCACAGATTTCTGCAGTATGACCTTCTCTGAGCAAGTCTGCGAATCATCAGTACGGTATTTGGTCACTGCCGGACCTGACTTTGATTCTGTACCTGCAAAGCATAGCTTAGTCTGAGCAGCATCAGAACAGGAAGTTCATTAGTACACAACTGATGAAACTGTATTCTTGATGATGAAACATGACACTGTATCCCTCTTTAATGCCTATGCGTGCATGTACAGTATGTGTGTTGCTGTGCCACTGTGTCCGTGCCTGTTAGTCCCATTCCAGTGGCCCATGGAAAGAGGACATTCTTTTCTGCAGTGTTACTGCCTTGTTAAACCCATTCCCCCCACTCCCCTCCCCTTTTAAACCTCATTTTTCTCACAGCCCCTTTCAATAACCATTCCTTCTTTCTCCAATTCTCCAGCTAGTGAAAGAAGTAAGTCACTGGCCATTCACAAGCAAAAGTAGAATGTCTAATTGGTGTAAATTAAGTGCTCACTGAGGCTACTTTTGAGTGTGTTTGCGTACTTCATTTCTGTATCAGTTTGGTTGCTCAGTTGGGGCTTTGATTGTCAAACGTAAAAGATAAAGTGAACTCTTTTTTCCCCCCTTTTTCCCTTCTCTTTCCTTCATAAATCCTTTTACTGGAACTGGCGTCCAACATGGCTGCCAGTTTCCAAGAAGCTGCCCTTATTTCCCAGTCAGCTGCCGCCACTGGCCCAACACTCAGCATGTTTTGACACATTGGGTGGGGAGTATGTGTGTTGTAGAAAAAGGGGTGTTATGGTCCTGGCTTGTGTCTCTCTCCACATCCGTCACAATGGCTGCCAAAATCCCCATGACCTCATTCTCATTAGCACTGCTTCAACTACAAAGAGCTAGGCTGCAGCTCGTCGGCGAGGAGCACCGATCCTGAATGAACAACGCCTGCTGAATTCAAAAAAAGGGTTGGAGTTTTTTGGTCACCGCGGAAAGCGTGCACAAAGTCTGCTCTCATGTGTAAACATGGCGGATAATTATGCGAGCAGGTCTGTCGTCTTAGCGTGAGCTACAGGACCCCTCTATGGTCTCTCGAATTAATTACACTCCGCAGTGGACGCTCTCACAAAATTTGAGAAGTGGTGTACCTTGGTGAAATGCAGCCATGTGGAATGTTTTTAACACAGTTTTCAAAATCTAATTAATAAGTTGTAGCTCGAAGCTGACAGCAGGGATGTTGAGTCAAGGTTTGCAGACAAACAACTTAATAGGCGGGTAACTCTGTCGAATGCTGGCCTTTCTATCTTGCTTTTCAGACTTTTTATTCATTTAGCACATTTAGCAGGCTGTCTTACACCAGAGTTATATAAAAAAAATCCAACCTGCTATCTTTCAGATACTGCATCAGAACATCCTCAGAGTGTTGAGTTGAGGGTGTTGCCCCTTTTGTTTCAACTGTTTTCTTCATGCCTTTTGGAATGACTAAATTAGGGCTACAATCTTCTTAAAGTATACGTTTCTAACCTTAGGAAACAGTCAAGATAAAAAAGAAAATCATCAGACCTGCTGTTGGGTAGAGAGAAGATAAAATGGAAAAATGAAAGACGATGAAAAGGTACCCCAAAGAGGGGATTATCTCTCTGGAAATATCTCCATCTTCAAGGCTCCTCAGTTTCTATCTTTTTCTTTGAGGGGGGAATCTCCACATTTCCCACTGGTCTCGTCTGATTTTATGCTCTGTCACGAGAGGCCTTACCTGGGGCTGAAATCCATCTTGACAGGAGGTGGAGGCAGAGTGCATGAACTCGAACCATGCCACCTTTTCCTCCTGGCCTGTGACCCCCACCATATGCCAAGTCTGCATTGTTAAACACAGCGGCATCATCTGCTTATTCAGGCCATCGCCGCTGGGAAGAGAAGGCAGGGAAAATAAGCAAAGCCCTGTGGGGAATTTTGGAGGGAACGACCTTATTATGCGGGTGACGCTTTCTGTGTGAAATGCCGATTGGCTTTAATTAGCCCGTTGGCACCTGCACAACATGTGTGTCCCAATGGTGCCACATCCATTACTGCCATGACGATTCCTTATCTATCTGGCAGGCGGGATTATCATGAGATAAATATGAGGATGGGATGCATGATGTTAATGATGCCGAAAGGGGGTGAACACCTGCGTCAAATCCATATTACTGTATGATAGTGGGGGTTGGGAAACATCTGTATTTTAGGACTGGAATGGAAAGTGCAGTAGAGAAGGAAGCGGATTGCCTCCTTGTTGTCACCAGCTGCACACAAAGAGTTAATCGGCAGTTGTACAATAGCATTGATATGCAGATGAATTTCCCTCACACCACAGGGAAGGCTATAACAAATAAGTCAGGGCTGTTTCGCTTCACTGTGGACTGGAAATAGTCGCACATTAACTATTTCTTCCCACCACCTCTCATTCCTATATTTTGCCCTGCTCGGGCCCCATTATAAAAGACGTCTTCCGCTTGCTTTTTCAATTTGAGACACAATTCGCCGGGCGAGATAGAGTCCCGTGTCAGGGTACAAATCATCCCAGTGTGTCGAAGAAATTGAATTCCCCATGAATACGTGATTGGCTGTGATGTGGCCCCCAGCGTCGGTGGTGGGTGAGCACAGGGCGGTGATGCTGGGTCGCGACAGCTGCAGGGGCAAGCGTACACACACATGCCATCACACACACGCAGGAAGACGCACCTATATGGGATGACACGCTTATGTGAAACGGAACCCCAGAGAGTCACAATCACACACTCGCAGCAGGTCGCCAGCAGCTGCCTGTGTGTGTGTGACTTCAGAGCATGCTGCGCGCACATGTTGGCGCGATTACAGCCTGCTGCGTGTGTGTGTGTTGTGTTTATCAGTATTCCTGTCTGGCTGAATTTTTGCCGCCCCGTGTGCTGTTGCCCTCTCTCAATTGTCACATTTACAGACCACTTGTGGGCCTCTGTAGTGTAACACTGCAAACTTCAGTATCACGCCTGTCATCAGCCCTCATGCTAAGAGCCTCTTGAATTCAGCCCCTTCTGTCTTTTACACAAAGGATGCCATCATTTCCTTTGTCGTCCATGCTCCACTGCAGCGAGATGATATCATTTTCCCATGTATTTCAGGAAACAGTAATGAGCGTATATATCCAGGCGAGCTAATGCCTATCGGGCTCGTCTCCCATGTCAGACAATGGCTGGTGGATGAGTCACTCAAACACAAGTGCATATGATTGTACAGGCACATACACACGTCACAGGCACCAGCTACTTTAACAGACACAGAAACAATAACACCCCCCCCAGCTTTTTAGTTTGAATTCAGACAAGCAGCAGTCGTTTTTGAGGTGCTTTCAGACCACGAGAGGTTACACCCTTGGCCTTCAGTTTACTGCTGCTGCTCTCATGAATGTCACAGTTATTTTCCCCTGCCACCTGAGTTGTCAATGGTTGAACCTTTCAGATTGTGATGCAGACATGGGCCTCAAATTTAGCATTTCTAGAGAAGGGCCCTGAAACATGAGTCTTTATATAAAGCCTACAGACTGCCCAAAGACCGGGACGTCATTATATGCATCTTATTGAGGTGATCAGTTTATCAGTCAAAACAACAACCTCATCACCACAGATAACAGAACACTAACCGAGTCGAATAATGGCAAACATCAATAATCACCATTGCGTTAGTTTTACCAAATACATGTTCAGCATGCTGCTGGGACTTAAAACACACACATATACACCCACACTCTCCATGTACGCACAGTTTGATTAATTAATGCAGTTGAATGCACACTTGATCCATACAGATGTTAAATGGTACCTTGTGTGTCTGTATGAGCTGCCGAGAGGTGTGACAAAGTGTCTGTATTTGACGACCTGGGGATGAGAACTGATGGTACAGGTCGTTGGTAAGATTTAAAGCTAGCCATAGTGGCAGAGTTGTGCCCCCCCATCAGTGGCACTGGGCAGCAGACGCAGCAGTAGTAGTTTGCTGTCTAAAAGGATCTTTAGTGTTTTCTCCTTTCTGCAGGTGCTTTGACACCTCTACTCAGTGCACACACTCCCAGTCATAAATCACACTCCCTCCACTGTGATCCCTTGCTTGTGTCTTTCAGTTAAGCAAATTTTTTGAAGCGTTTTCCTCAGGGGTTAAAACAGGTGTCCAGTCGTTGCCAGATTTAATAGCCTATGTAAGTTGAGAACAGCTCTCTATGTTGCTGCAGTTACCTCTGCTTCAACATCGTCCATAGCAGCTTCATATGCTAGTTGTCCGTTGTTTGTGTGATTTGATAGGTCGGAATATTAAATTGAAGGATGATGAGCCTCTCTTTGTTAGAAATGTAGGAATATAATATAATATAATATCAATCCAGACCCTGGGAACTCAGCGTTTGAATGTAGCCACCAAAAACCAATACTGCACTGAAAATGAACTCGCCTTCGCAAAACCCACATAATATCCTATCATTATTGTTCCACAAGCATTTTAAAACATTAGTAGCAGAAAAACTCCAAACAGGACATTCCGTATCATTTTGGATTTTACAAAACCGCACAGCGCTTATATAACTTCCTGATAACTGAAAATGTACACTTTCATCTGCCCTTTTCTTCACATATTTCTCAGTTCCCTCCTTCTATCGCCATCTTTTTCCTGTTGTGGGCTTTGTGCCTTGTACCTGACTGGACAATGGCATGTAACCTGGCACGTATGGGAGACCAGAGAGAAAGACAAAAACAGCAAAAAGCAGAAAGGCATAGAGTGAAAGAGGGAGTAGGAGACCCATAGGAGATTCTGGTGATGCCCAAACACAGAAGAAGAGAGGGTTGTTAATCTGATAATGGCCCCTGGGCAGAATGACTCTTCCTGGGCTGCATTGTGGCTTCACACACAGTCATCTATCAGGCCTGGACTCTCCTGTAATTACATATTCTTCATGTGGATACAACTGGGGAGAGCGGGCGCAAGGGGGAGCGGAGAGGGCCGGTCAGCACATTGAGGCGTGGGATGATTGAAAAAAAGAATCAAAAGAGGGATTTTTTTTTTCTCTGAAGGCATTGAGATATGAGAGAGAGGGAGGAAGACAGAAAGGGAGAGAGAAAGAGGGTGAGGTAGGTACTGTAGGTAACCAGGCTGTTGTGTCCGCACTGAGATAAGACAGGACAGGATTTCAGAGGCGGCTTTCAGATGGCCCTTTCTCCTTTTGTTGTCGAGTCGGATGCATTCAGTTTCTAATGTGTCCTTCACTTTGTCGGCAGTACCTCAGGTGAACTTGAGAGTTACAGTTGAACTTTTTTGCATTTGATTGCTGCCCTGTCAATCAGCTGATGTACTGACTGTACAGTATAGATAATAACCTGTAGCTGTGTAGCTAACAACATACCTACTGACTGTATGCTTCAGCCTGTGTATTTCTTTGTGTGAAACATCAGACTCTTGACTGATCTCATAAATGACTATGAACTCCTGTTCGTTTATTGTCCTCCAGTTTTTCTCATTTTTTATGTCTTATCTCTTTAAAGTGAGTATTATTGATATTTTATATGAACAATGTATCAAATGACAATGTGAAAGCAATCTAACAAAGTGGTCTCTCGTAGTGGTGAACCTACAGAGAAATGTTCACCTGAATCCAGTGGCAGACTGTTTGAGGGGCAAGGGTGAAAATAATAAAAAGAGCATCATGTTGCAAAAAGTCGTAATGCATTTATGGTAAATCAAAAGTCAGGGTTGGGATTAGCACCCTAGAGGGCACTTTATCACATTTTCTCCACTGGGAGGGCACCAGAGGTCACTTTATCATATTGTATACCATAGGGGAGGGCGCTTTTGCTGCATTTTGTTGAACATGGGGCCACTAGTGCCTGAATCTGCAGCTACCCTCAGTTTTCTTCAATTTATAGTGAATTTCAGCTCATTATTTAGCTGTCCGACCCACAACTTAACTGTTTTTGTTCACTTTTAGGCTATGTTCACACTGCAAGCCTGAGTGCTCAATTCTAATTTATTGCTCAGATCATTTTTTATTATTTTACTTGGCTGTATTATTTGTTAAATGTGGCCCATATCAGATTTCACTGTGAACATTTCTTGAAGTGACCTGCATGAGGAAAGTAGATCTAGAGTGATGTAAAAATGAATTCTGAAATAACTTTTCAGGTTAAAACATCAGACCTCTATTTGATTTGGACCACATATGAAAGTGGCCCAAATAAGATTTGAAAAGATCAGATTCCAGTCACATATGAGCAAATAAAAATCAGGTTCAGGCCACTTTTGCCTGCAGTGTAAAGCAGCAGCCTTAGTGTTGTTTTTGGCGGCAGCAGGCAGCTGTTTTTAGAGAAATGCCTCTAAAAACCTACTGTACCCTACCTGCTCAGCACCAAACAGCAGACAGACACAGCTTGACTAACTGGTGAACACAGTGGAGCATTTAGCAGCTAAAGACCCAGATATTTCCCTCAGGAGTTGGTGGAGAAACACAAACAAGAAAAGAGAGTTAACAGAGAGTGAATATTGGACTTGCATTCATCAGGTGGACACATACACCACTCCAAAGGAAGGATAATGTTGCGCCATAACCGCTGGATTGTTAACAAGTTCACCATATCAACTTAAAAAGTAAAGATATGTCAGTGTGTTGTGTTCACAACTTGTTTTCAGCTGTTGCCAAAAAAACAACTGTTGCGAGTTTATGGAAGCATAAAGCCTCAGTATAAGCACAAATCTTTTGGTCAAGGTGAAACACTTGTAAGGATGCATTTTGCCTTAATGCCTAGAGTCTTTTTTCTGAGGTTTTAAATTTGAGGGTCAGGGCGCTAAAATACCCATCTCTATTGGCTTCAGCATAACAAGATCATCACCAGTCGTTTCACTGGTCAGGATGTAATATCAAGCTTTAACGGTTGCCATTGCTCCAGAAAAACAGCAGGTTTTACACATTCACTTTCAATATTGGCACATTCTGGCTACCATATATTATCTACTTCTTCTGTCCGTTTGACACATTCAGTGTGTGCTGGAGGGATCAAATGACACTACAGTGTGTGTTTGTTGCCCTCAAAAGTCAGATTCTCAGATCATCTTTACCTTTTAATCAGTTCAAACCATAAAAAAGGCCTTTGCTTCAGTCAACTGCATCTAATCTGTCCAGACCAGGTGAAAGAGTCCTGGATGTGACTGCATCTATTGGGTCCACTGTCCTTGCTCAGCTCGTGTCAAAATCATAGCAGCAGTTTAGCCCAGAGATCTGGTTTGATATTTTCAGTTAGATTCTCAGTACGCCGTTGATGTGCTTGTAGTCATTGGTTCTCCCATCACGCCTTTAATTTTGAGAGATTGTAGATGCACATACACACACATGCTGTGCATGCACTGTGCCATATGAGCCATGGGTCCCATGACCGGTGCCACTCTCTCAGGCCATGCTGAATTCCAGGCCAGACAGGGAGGAAGCAAAGTAATCGAATTGTCCTCAGTTGCTGTGACCCTCATCTGCTCTGGCCTACTCTGTTCTGTTTGTGCCTTCTATGTGAACCCTCTTAATCCAGTAGTACTGGTCCCCTTTCAAGCTCTACTTTACAGCCATAGCCTTTTCCCAGCATGAGCTGTTGTGTAGAGCTTTGTGTGTTGACCCTTAAATGGGTGCACATCCTGGAGAAGACTGAATCTCCTTTGTGAACTCGTCTACAGGGGTCAGATTCAGCCTGACTGGTCGCAAAACCGAACACAGAAGACCCAGATTGTTGTATATGGGCTGTTTCTAGACTGTTCACCTCTGAGGAGGATGTGACCCTGGAGATGGAGAGGTGGTAGACTGTCTGGAATACCAATCGCAAGCCTTCTTTCAAACAAAGTCCTCAGATTGACGAAGATTGTAATTGTGCAGTGAATGTTTGAATGTCTGTTTCTGGCATTCACCTTGCCTGTAATTTTCTACATGCACATCAAGCAATTTATCCACAGCTTGTTTTGTTCTGTGTTGAAAAAGATATTTGTGGAGGGACAAAAGAATTACATGAATCTCCCAAGTAGCTGAACAGCTGTGGAAGGTTATGTGATGTCATGTCAAAGGATTTGTGAGTCACACTGGAGAGGGAGATGGAAATCTGCAAAGGCTGACTGTCCTCACCTCATCCAGGTGTTTTGGTTGAATCATCTCAGCTGAGGAAAAAAAACACAATTTCTCCTTGATGACTTTTCAGACTTCTTTTGACTTTTCTTAGACTCTGCTGACCTTTACGGCATGCTCCTTTTCAGTGTCAATGGCGACACGCACATTGTTGCTCTCACCACTGTTTTTAACCTTTTGACTGGTGACTTGGTGTAGATCAAAGCCATCTGCGGCCCTTAGTGCTTCAGTGAGTCACTGCCTGGGCTGCGCTGAAAAGCAGCTGTCGTTGGTGCGCAGCTTTGTGCTGAGGAGAGAGGAAGTAAAAGGATCAGTCTTGACCTTTGGTGGAGACTGCACCGGCTCCTTCACAATGCCGTGGAAACTTAACACTGTCTGTGACATTTACTGTCTTTGGTTGAGTGTAGCCAGTGTATTGCAAAGAATGGAAATGAACATGAATGAAAATCAATGATTCTTTTAACATACAATATAACCTTTTTGCCCATTGAAGTGTCAGGTAAAGCGTTTAGGGTGTTGATCAATTCGCGGAATCATTTGTTGCCAGTAAACCCGTGTCAATCTGTGAGTCTATATTTGCTTTAGTATGACCACAATCATCTAGTCGCTGAGGGTGCATTAATTTACTACAGGGCTGAGTAATCAGGGGAGCACAGCAGATGTGCAGATGGGTCATCAAGCTTATCAGCTGTGAAAACAGCCACAGCTGAACCTTTCTTGGTTATTGTCCATCATCAGTCAGAAGTCAGTCAGTCTTTTTCCATGGCTCAGGGTAAACACCCATGGAATCTGAAAAAAAAAAAAAAAAAAAAAAAAAAAAAAATTATATATATATATATATATAAATATATATATAAATAGTAGAATCTAAACCCTGCCAGGTTGCTAAAACCCTTAAATTCCCCGAAAAAGAGATGAAAAAGAGATGTGACCAGATCAGTGGATCATTTGCTGTGTGTCTTTTTACTTTTAATTCGTGGAACTTTACATTTATCATGTACTGTGTGTTCATAGTTGGTCATACCACAGTATTCAGATATGGTCACAAATTATGAATTATGTCGGAAACTCTTACTACAAGAGATCGACCATTTATAGCAAATGATTATACAGTTATACTTGGAAGAAATGACTGTGCTCTGGAAGGATTTTGCTGAGTGAGCTAATCCTCCTTAATAAAGCTGACATGAACATTAAATCTTAGTTCAATCAACAATAGAAAATACCACACAAGGATGTCGAGGAAGTGGAGGGAGCTGCGGCGGCGAACAGCATTGGCATGAGCACAGTGAGTAGAGTTAACGGTCATAGTGCTTAGTTATAGCATCTGGGCTGTATACCTGCATGAATATGACTGGATTTTACTGGCCGCACAGCTGTGAATGAGCCAGTCATGTGAAGCATATTGCAAACAGCTGATGCCAATCATCATAGCTGTGAGTCATTTTACAGTAGCAGTTACTGAGGTGCCATTCATTGCTGAAATCCTTGCTGCAATCCTTAATGGCTAATGGTATCTATGGAAACTTTATTTGTGACTCAGTTTTAAAATATCTAGTTTATTTTTCTTAGGGTTAAGGTTTGTATAGCAGTCTTGTGTAGTTTCACTAGCTAGATCAGAATTCAATTAGGTACTCCGCTGACTAAAACTGCCCAACAGAGCAGCTTTGTTTACAGTACTTTAGGGTCATCTCTGTCTGTTCTGTTGGCTGGCGCTGACCCAGGCTAGAACTCTATGTCTCACATAAGCGTTGTCTCACATGGTATGTATCATCAAGAGTACATTGCCTCTCTTTGGTCCACCCTGGGGCAAAGCACCCCAGTTCATACAGAGGTCAGCGTGGCATTGTTTAGGGTGACATGGGGGTTAGTTGAGAAAAGGAGGGCTGGTGGCAGCTGCCATCTCCCAAAACAAGGCGCCTTCAATCCCCTGTGACAAGCTCCCCTTCAGACAATGGCTCTTTGTAGGAGCTGATACGGGTCTACCTTTAAAAGCCTACCTGTCCGGTAACACCTGTAATTAATGTGGGTGACCTTGGGGGCCATAGGTAATTATGACTGACCTGAGCTGTGATGATAGCGCCTGTGTAGTGACCCGGAAAAATGCTGGTGCTCCTTTGGTTGGTTGCAATTCTATGATGCAGAAGTGTATAGATGCTTAAAATAAAATCGATTGCAAAAAAGTATTTAAATTTAAATGGAAATTACAAGTTGTGTAATGTGTCTTGTCAAATGTTTTGTTCATAAACTGGGGGACATATTGTTCCCTGCTCCTGTTACGTGAAAAACACCTGAAGGGCAAAAACTGTAGGCTGCGAAAATGGCACATCTTGTGTCTATTCATTATCTTTTATTGTATTGTTGGTGCGTGCTGCCTGTGTGGGTGCAAGCATTTCCTGCGCCTCACTTCTTTCTGCTGGGTATTCCTGCCTCCTCACCAACTAACAACTCTCAGGAGTGTCATCACTCCTCGTCTGTACTTCATACCGGAGCAGAAAAGGCCCCATTCACACCCATGTAGAGTTATGTCCATGTATAGTACCCTATAGCTTTATCACCATAGAAACTACAATTCCTGCTATTGTACTGCTATCATTGCTTTCTTATTGGTATGTTCTATTCTGTGTCCAGCAGTAAAAGCTGACAAAGAAGAGCATCAATTTGAATGTGGAGGCATTTGAATTCCTCCTGCTTGATCCTGACAGTGATAACAAGCTGTTGCGGACAGAACCTCACATCGTTTGTGTTGTGCCATGTCCTCAGTGTGTGTTTGCCCGCGTGAAAGTGCATGTGAATGATACCGTATCCCCCCATGCATGTAAATGGAGAATTTGTTTAGTTGTTCACTGTGTTCGCCTGAAGGGGAAAACTGAAATATAGCACCAGTCAACTGTGACAATTGAAGAAATTGAGAAAGAGAGAAAGAGGTGGATGTGGAAAGAGGGGGAATATCTGACATGAATAATACACCTGCATTTCAAAAGAGGCTACGCTACCTGCCTAGACAACCCTGCTGATGCTCTAACTGTATGAATATGCTAGTAGGAATTAGACCATGCAGTTGCAGCTCCTGTGTGGATGTTAAATATACCATGTTGTGCGAAACAATAGAATGTGCAAACAGTGAAACCGTGTCAGACCTCTGCGAATGAGGAATCTGTCACCTCAGTCAGCTGAAACAGATATAAAAGCTGTCACTACAAAAACATGGAGGTATTCAGAAATGCTTTATTACACAATGAAGGAAAAAGGAAGTGTCTTCTACCAAATGCCATTTAAACATGCTCTTTTTATATATACAGTGCATAGTAGTACAGAAGAAGCATACTTTTACGACATCCCGGACTGTCCATCCCCTCATAAAATGCTCCACGAGGGATGTGCATAGGGCTATTACAAGGCTCTGGGTCCTCCAGATGTTGCCAGTTCCCATGGACTCTTAAGTGGCATTTGGCTCTTCGAGGCTTAATAATGAAGCTAATGACTGTCACTAGTGTTTGATTAAACCCCTGCCCCGGCAGCCTGGGGGCTCAGGTGTACTGGCTGTAATTAACACATGGTAATTAATTTACTGAGGAGGTGGAAGAGGATAAGGGTGCCCCAGAGGTTAAAAAAAGCATTTATTTCTGGAGATGGAATGAGCGATGTCGCAGCGCTCGACAGCAAGTCCGACAAAAAGGAATGCTTTCAAATTCTGGGCAGCTGAATCCTTTTAAACCTGAACATCGCTTACAGTGAATCCAATCCTCTGAGTCATCCCCATGAGAAGTCACTGCTGCAACTTTGCATTCACAGTCTGAGAAGTTGAGTTTATTTTGACTGAGAAGTTGTCGAAATTTGTC
Source organism: Morone saxatilis (assembly GCF_004916995.1). Lineage (NCBI taxonomy): Eukaryota > Metazoa > Chordata > Actinopteri > Moronidae > Morone > Morone saxatilis. Next base: position 2,690,561 of record NW_023339984.1, on the reverse strand, counting down.
GGCTGCGGAATATTCTATGCCTGCATTTGATAACTAAATTAGGGGAAGGGTCAGTGGCGATCACAGCACATCTTGAAAAGTTATTTTGTTCAGTCCAAAAAGACAGTATGTCTTCATTACAATGCAAATGGTTTCAAGCATTTTGTTAAATCAGGTGACATCATGATACTCTCAGAGAATTACGCCTCATTTCAGTCACTTGAAGCGTGAAATTATCTCGCCCCCACTGGCAGGTTTTGCAAAAAACAAGCAGCTCTTTTTAAGACTCAATTCAAGTCTCAATTACTTGTTGGCACGGACATTATTCGCAGTGATGCCTTCTTGCTTAGAGATACCGTAAAGAGCAGCTGGATATCATTACCGCAGGGCTCCACTCCAGGCCACAACGATAACCTCTGCATGGGATAAGAGCTGAGGGTCAAAGGTTATCTCCATTTTAAAGCCTTCTCTTCCCCTACTCCATAAATGACCCTGTGCCAATCACAATGTGTTTAGAATGTTAAAAGGCTGTTTAACATGATTGTGAGCTGACTTCAAAGATGTGTGTGTGTTCAAAGGCTAGTATCGATGGCTTTCTGCCGGGCAGAGAATTAAACAGATAATGCAGTGAACATTTCAATAGAAGCAAAGCTATATTGGAGCTATTATACTGAATTCACTTGCAAACTCAATCCACAGAGAGCCATTAATGTCTGAGCTTTCTACTACAGTTTCCTGCAGTCATACGGACCGGGTGTCCCTGTTCAGTCTACCGTATATCTCTCTCTCTTGCTCATCCTCTCACTTTCTAGCTCTTCTTCCACCCTTTCTATTTTCCTCTGAACCCTCCTTTCTCTCTCTAGATCTCTCTCACTTCTTTTCATTCCTCCACCTCCACAGTGACTCTCCTCTCCACTTTAGCTCCTCTTCTATCTCAGAATCTCTTCATCACATTGCTACTCTCATCATCCACCATTTCTTTTTCTCAATCTATCTCTTTCTTCTTCCTCATGGGTCTTCTCCTATTTCCATTACATTTTTGTGCCACTATCCTGACTTTTCTTTCTCTATCCAGGCATCGCTCTTTGATCGGGCACACACATATACCCATGTCATCTACACACACACACACACACACACACACAGACATACACACACAAACACACAGTCTGTCGTGGATAGATAAGAGGTATGTGGGGAGATTAGCCCAGGGAGTGTTGTCTTAAGCAGGCCAATATGAAAGAGGATATAGATGGAAATAGTGGGTCCACACTGTTAGCACTACTGATAGCCACGTCAGCTAACACACTGAGGGCCCTATCTTGCCGATCTGA
>NW_023339984.1:2682029-2689148 GCF_004916995.1 Morone saxatilis | reverse complement strand
CTGAGTGCAAGATAGAGCCCCAAGAGGCATAGTAGACATGTCTATTAACACATTAATATTGTAGATAAAGCATCACTGTGATCCCAGCAGTGCTAAATGCACAGTCATAGTTAGCACAGACCCAATTTGATAAGATTTGTGGATTTCTCTAAAATAATTCCCTGTCCGTGTTTGTTGTATACACACAACAGTAGAAACAGGTAAAACCAGCTTATAATAATACAGTAAGGAGACACAATGAATCTGTACACTATAGAAAGAGTAAAATTGCAGTTCAAAGGAATCAATGCAAAATGTGGATGGAATCAAGAAGTAAGGTTTTCTTATATTATTTTTTCATATTCGTTAGTTTAGTTATTGTAGAACAATAATTGTCCTTAAAATAATAAAATCTTTGAGGTGGAAAAACACACTAACCACGTAGAGCTGTCTGATCTTTCAGCACCTTCTCTTAACATCTTTTAACAAATAGATAATTTAGCACAACGCCGTGGTTATTTCCTCTGACCCCAATTATGAGAGGTCCTTCCTCCATTGGGATTAAGGTCCAAGTAGCCGATGACATTGTCCAGGGCTGCTCCTGGAGTATGTTTTTTGTCCTTTTGAGTGCTGAGAATTTTCTCTCCACATTGGCTGAGGGTAGGTTAAGATCTGAAATGTGAGAAGGTGAAGCTTAGGTTCACTTTCCATGTCTCTGCTGCCTGAGGGACTGAGGAAGAGGATGCATGGAATGCATGGCCTTTATGCAGTAGACTGCTGTGGGTTTAAGGGACCAGTGTGTAGGATTTACATCTAGCGGTGTAGTTAGAGATTAGGGCCAGTGTTTGGTTTTTCCGTTCTGGGCTGCTGTAGAAACGTGGTGGTTCAATATGGTGGCCTCTGTCTGTATATATGAAAGGCTCATTCTAAGGTAACAAAAACACAACAATTATTATATTCAGGTTATTATACACTAATGAAAACATAGCAATGAATATTATATTCCATTTATGGCAATAGATCCTCCTAAATGTTACAGTAATTGTACACAGCAAGAAACATAGGGTGTTTTGTGTTCTTTGGTGTTTGAATTGTCCTTGCATCAAAAACAGCATTTCAGAGGTTGAAAAGAAGAATCAAATGTGGTGGGAAGGAAACAGGTCCCATGCCTACAGTATACCTGAGGGCCATACATTCACCTGTGCATTGAGTGCAGCTAGCATCAAAGTCCTCCTCCAGTCTCCTTCAGTGTCATTTTCAGAAGAATGTTACTAGGTGTCTCCGGTAGAATAAAAGATCTTGAATTCCCTGATCTTAACAGCACCTTGTAACATTATTGGATTCGATTTGATAAATGCTTTCTTACCCCAGCTTGAGCTCAAATTAAACCATCACAGCTTAAAAAAACACTTTTGTAGTGTATCTAAATGTGTTAAAAGGTGAGAACAAGAGCTGCTCAGTAACAAGCTCGAAAGTTGAAGAATGTCTTTATGCCGTTGATAATGTAATTCGAGCATCACAATCAATATCACGAGTGTGACGATGTTAAAGGAATGTAATGCTGACTACTTTTTAATTGCCTTGCCAACTATAACCACAGTATTGTACAAAATAACGCTACATATAGTGCATTTCATCCTGTAGCACATTAGCAGTAGCACTGATTAAGATGCTCTGAATTTTCACTTCAGATGTTTCCTGGCGGCATCTCAAGGTCATATTCAGCCAAACAGTTCCAAACAATTCCCAGTGTTTGTGAATTCTCTGCCCTCTACATGATCCCTCCTGCTTCCCCAGACGCATTAGCGCGGATGAGGATTTCTCTTGTGTGTCTTATCACCTTGTTGTGTGTGATTGTCTCTCTCAGCTGTGCTTCACTCAGCTACAGATCGATACACGTCTCTGTTTCCAGACTCACAGCGGCACACAGGTGTCTGGAGCAGCCTCTACAGCTGTAGTAAATCCTGTTAAAATATGTTTAGCTACGACAACTGTCACATCAAATTCATGACTTAATTCATTAGGTGCCCCCCCCTCGAGGGGCCTCCTGTTACACGACTTGCCAAACCCTACTTTGGTAAGTACTGGTCTCGGCCGCGGTTCTGCCTCTAAGGTGTTCTTGTGTTTCATTGTGCTGCATCGGGGCAGCCAGCCAGCAAACAGTTTCTCTCCATGCTATTTATGCTATGCTTACAATCATGTAGAATAATATGGCTTAACCTAGCATTGTGGGTAATTAAGTGCTCTGATTGTCTTTGCGTCTTTGGCACGTTTCTTGAACAATACAATGCTACCGCTCGTACAAAAACATAATACTTGGGTGTTCATCAAAGTGCAAGCTGCCAAAATCATCCTCGTAGCTGAAAAACATCCATTCTCCAGGGGAAGCCTAGGCAGGTGGCAGTGGTCCAATCCTACAGAGCCTGAAGGAACAGCACATCCTTGGTGTAGGTAGCTGCCAGCTCGCTCTGTCTGTCTGTATCAACTCCCAAAGCCTCGCATAGGTAACTGTGATTACCCGATTATTAAACAGTGAGTGGCAGTTTGTCTTTGATACCAAACATGCTTTTTTTTAAAAAATAGAATACACATATTATCCCTTCTTCAATCAGTGCTTAATGAAATTGGAAGGTGCATCCAAGCAATCAATTGACAAGAAATGTACGGTGGCTGTGACCCCTTCTTTTGCTTGTTCCTTTATATGCTAGCGTTGACAACATTGTAAGCAAACAAGGAAAAACCTTATTTTCATTAAAGAAGAATCTGCAATTCATTGTTTAGTCCACAAAATAGAAAAGAGTGAAAAGGATAATTCTAAGGTGTTGTCCAACCAACAGTCCAATACCCAAAGACATTCAAGTTACATTGATGGAACCAGTGACTGTTTCTGGCATTTTGCTTGTTAAATGGCTTGACTAAATGGAAATTACGTAAGTAAAACAATTGATTATTTTAAGTATGCTCCAGGGTTAAGGGTAGTTTTCTGTCAACCAACTGAAGAATCACTTCAGCTCTAGACAAATGTTAACTGCAAAGTCTTTAGTCATTAATGGAAAAGTTCAAATGTCTTCCATTAAGAGCTTTGTTTTCTTTGAGTAAAACCCAATATCATTAAACTTTGGAGCCAAAAGTAAAATAAATGTTTTGTGAACTTTTGTTAATTTCCATAATGACTAATGCTACAGTATGCCTGCATGGTGCAAAATGGCAGAAGGAAAGCACTGATGAACACCCACTTTTGGACCACAAAGCAGGCAAAGCTTCCTTTACTCCCCAGTCATTCATCTTCCAAAACATAGACGATATTCACTAGTGCCAACTAGCTCACTTCCTGCTTAGGGCTACTTGGCTTTGATCGCTGTCTTTTCTCCCAGTTGTCTTTTCCCGGTGCAGTCTGCCTAGAGCAAGACTATCTATGATCCTCAATCTGTCTTTTGCTGCATCTTCGGGATGTTTGCCTATTATGTCTAGACTCTAGGAGGGTTAGTGATATGGCTTCTATTGTCACCGCAACACAAAGACGGGTGTTGATAGCGGTGAATCTTGGGTGATAAGGCCAGTGTCTTTATAATAATGCCCTGTTAAACACATTCTTTTTATGTTTGAAGATAATGATATCCCTCAGATAGGGACCCAAATGTTGAAAGAGCAACTTGTGTAACTCAGCCGTAAACAGTAGGCCAGCGGTCAGAGGGAAAGGGGTGCAGAGGAATCAAAGTGAACCTTTCCACTCAGCTGTCCTGTTTATTCCCTCTTCAACTCCCACTTTCTGTGGTTACACTGCTTCCTTGGATTACTGTGGTGACTCCAAACCGCACATACCAACAGACGGGTCAATGGTGGCCGGTTCTGGGGGGAGTCCTAAAACCTGAAGGCATGCTGGGTATGTGGCCCTGAATGATCTGAAGGGGTGTGAGACTCAGCAGCTGTCCTCCTTCCCACAATCCTTCACCTGGAGCCGTCCCATGAGGTTTCCTCGGTTGAAACCGACCCAGATGGACATTCATTCACCCGAATATAATCCACACATATGCACAGCATACATTTCACTTTACATCATCGTGAGGTGGGACAGATGGTTGAAAGATCCCGTGCTGGGAGGAGTATTGTTTTGTTACTCAGGGAGAGAGCAGGTCATCTGTGGGAAAGTGAGTCATTTTTTTGGACATATCAGGTGAAGCTGTTTAAGTTATTAGAAAAAGCATGATATGTGCACTTTCAGACAGGGCATGATCGTATCATGTTCATTCATCTTCGAGAAGCGTGTTGACGAGGAATGTAAAGCATGTAAGCCTTAGCAGCTGAGTGCACACACATATATACTGTATCCACTGTACTGTACTGCACACTCCTGCTTCAGTGTTCTATGTGCACAGTCCTGTACACACACAGTTCATGAAGGATAGCGTTTGTTTGCATATTTTCAGTGTGAAAACAGAGCTCAACATTAGGAAAGCTAGAAGAACCTTACTTGCAAAAATGAAAATATTTATTTCAACTTCTGATGTGCTGACATTACCACTCACAAAAGATGATCATAAAAAGCCTGAAATATCTCAAATATGCAGATCCAGGCGAAGTTTTTGGAGCTCAGTGCTCTTCCTCAGGCAGCATTCAGCATTTATCGATTTCCACACACCCGAAGCTGTAAAAACAATTTTTGCATGCAAGGTGCTTTCAGCGTTCTTTATAAAGATCAATGTTTAAGCACTAGGAGTTTCAGTGTCATTTCAGAAAGCTTTTGTAGAGGAAACACTGATGTGCTTGGAAGTTCAGTTGATTGAATTTGAAGTTCTTTTTCAAAATGGGCCTATCCTAATACTCACACTTGTAGAATTTACAAGTGTACCTATTGTACGTGTGAGGTGTTTCCAGTAATAATTCCAGTAATAAATGACTTCTTATTATCTGTTGAGTTTGTAAGTGATAACCTACTGTGGGTTCTAACTGGGTAACTGCATAGTTTTGGAGATTAATATAAATATTCTCACAGATTCCAAATTTATACACTTTTGCTTCTGCATGTGTGTTGAATACTGCCGTCAGCCGGACTGGTGCTGCTCAGTAGACTGTGGTGAATTGTTGGATATGCTTTCTGAATTCCAATATCAGGCGAAGAGTGCATCAAGTCTTGGTTAAGTGTTCTGTGTGTTGGAATGTTTTAGACATTGGGACACACTTACTAATAAAGTGTTGGCATTGGGACAGACACCATGTATCAAAGCTGGACTTGCTCAATGCTTGGCTGCCCTCATTTAAAAGAAAATTCTTTTTTTCTCAATCAGGATCTGACTTGTGTATTTTTTGCAGGAATTTGGCATTCAGTTGCATATGATAACATTGTATCTCTCAGCTGAAAAGCTGAGATACAGGGTCATTAAGATCATATCTCAGCAATTAAGTTGATGGTGATGACAGAAACTATGACCCAGGATATTAAAAAGAATTACCATATCAACATTTCTGCATGCTTTATTCAATGTCTTATGAATTCTGTTTGCATTACATTACTGGTTATAATTTTCTGAAGGATATTTTTCAGGATTCTTTTTCTGGCCTAATTTCTTTTAGAATTAAGTATTCGTCGCAAAGTTGCACAGTTTACACTCATTTTCAAACGTCTGCTTTTGTCAGTCAAGGTTTAGTATTGATATGACAATGTCAAAAAAAATTAATTTCCCATCTTTAATGTTTACTTTTACATTTATAGAATTTTCTGCTGACTATGACAAGATGATACTGTAAATGAGTGTCAGAGACAATCACAGAGCCGCTGGGCAGTCCAGCATCAAACGGTATTAACATCATATATTTCCAGGAACTGACTCCGTAACAAGCTCTGACAGTTACCAGCTTTAAACAGCCCAGAAGGACACTGTGGTTTGTGGGAAGCAGTCTTGCGTACACTCTCACATTCATGCACGACATGCTAATGTTCCCAGACAACGTGTGCATCAAGGTGTGGTGTTAGAGTGCCTCAGCTTCGTCGTGTTCAGCTGGCTGAACAACAGAGGTGCCGGACGTGTCACACTGTGTGCATACGTGAGGCGACAGGAAAGTGTGTTTAATTTAATTCCTGTATATTGTGTGTGTATAAAGGGATATTAAAATTATGGAATATGTTAAACAATTTATATGGATGTTGCACGCCTGCATATATATGTATATGTGTGTATGGTTGTGAATTTGACAGACAGGCAGCTGTATCTAAGCCAGTAAGGGGCTAATGAAAAGTAACTGGGCTGTCAGCCAGTAAGGCCTCATCTCTAAATGAACATGGATTTTTTAGCTAGAGTGCTGGTGGATGGGGAGATGTTTCTTCAGGTACTGACAAAGGTATCAAGCATGGAAAGGTCAGGTTTACACAAATTTACATTTTCACGTTGTTTTTTTGTTTTTTTAACCCTGGCACTGTGGTTGTGCAAAGAGATTGGTCAATGTGTTGCCTCTGCTCGTTAACATGAGAATGTGATTTTTGTGTTTTGTACAGTATGTAAATGTGTGTATTCCAGTCAGGTCTGATGGCAGTAGGGGGGAACTTCACATACACACACACCGTCACACACCTTCATCTGACCTTGTTGTTAGCAAGATGCTGACAGCTCCATCCTTCTGGGTTTGACTCTAATGTGCCCCCTTTGCATACAGCATGAGCACACAAACACACTCAGAGACAGGGACATTCTGACTAAAAGAGCACAAACACACACATATTGCGTGCATGCTCAGTCCTTCCATCAAACAATGGTCATTTCCCCGCCAAGATGAGCTACTCCCTTCTTTTAAAACTTCCTTTGAACAGACACTAATGCAGCGCTCAACAGGACATTACTGAGGAAGTGAGCACTTAAAAAGCTCTGTAAAACTCATAAGCTCGCATCTAACTTAATAGATAGACTGCTTGCCCTGCCCCTCGCTCCATACCCTACCCCTTTTCCCTTGGTCTTCATGTTTTAATTTAGTACCACAGCACAGAGGCACAAATAAACGATGGGGGCATAATTACAGGGTGCGACTGGGGAGCCGAGTCTTTTCCCCGCCACATTTATTTACAGCTCCGATGAAAACGACACTCAACGGACCTCTAATGGAGCTTTTTATTCACTCTTTCTCGCTTTATAACCCCCCAACCCACCCCCC
>NW_023339984.1:2676760-2681929 GCF_004916995.1 Morone saxatilis | reverse complement strand
ATACTTTTTCTTGCCACTGTATGTGGAATATTTGACCATTGCTTGAGGTTTCTCTATCTGGCACCGAAGACTAGGTTGTTTTATGTCTTAGTTGTATTGTAGAACTTTTATTCAACCCCTTTTCTCCTCAACTTTATGACGCTTTTATGTGGGAGCACTTGTCATGTATTTTTTACATTTCACAATCCCGTTGGTTTAAAAAATCTCCCCTTGTATTAAATTATTTGCCTAACATCCATCCTCCTCATTAAAAATATGTATTCATAAAGCACTTAAACTCCAATTAAAATTCAAGTTAAGTAGTTTGGTGCATCAGTGTTGGATCTTTCTAGAGAATCATAATGCATTTAAGATTAGGGTTTTTTTCTTACCCTGCAGTGTGTGTATCTTGCCAACTAGCCTGTCTCATATCACAGAGTGTTTTCATGTAATCAAGCTGTAATTATACCATAAATAACCATAAATACTGCATCCATATCCACGATGAGCCCCGTCAACGTCCTGCTGCAGAGAGTAGTTATTAGTTGATTGGTGGGCTGTCAGCTTTACTTCCTGTCGGAGCCGCTCAGAAAGGGCTCTGATTGGCTGGCATGGTGACAGAGGGCGACAGAGGGTTGACGGGTGCTGTGGGAGGAGAGGGAGGGAAGGCATTTGCACTGAGGGCTGTGGGCTAGGTTTCCAAAAATAGCCCGCGGCTGTGACAGGACAATGACGGGGCTGTGTCCGTGTGTGTGCATGTTTGTGTGTGTGAGTGTGTGTTCACATCCTGTGAAATCTTAATAACAGCAGCACAACTAACCCTGCCCTATCATTAGAAATCTCCATAGACACAAGAGCTCACTAAATAATAACATGGGCAACAAAAACAGTGTGCGTTTGTGTGTGTGTGTGTGTGTGTGTGTGTGTGTGTGTATGTTGTGTGTTGTGTGTGTGTGTGAGAGAGAGATTGAGAGATACAGAGGAAACAAAGAGAGAGGGAAAAAGAAAGAATAACCATAAGACACCAGTCAATCCTTAGGGAAAGATGGAGGAAGATGCTTGTCTTCCCCCTTTGTTTAAAGTCCTGTTTTAAATTACACACATGTGCACAATCACGGCACATTCAAACTCACACTCCCTCTGTGCAGTCTTCCTATAAACCGTATCTTGGCAGAGAGGTACTGGTCGATGTTAAAAACTCCTCTGTCTGGGTGTGAGCTGCTGCAGAGAGAATCGACAAATCAGTGATTGATTTCCTCACCTGCTTGGGGAGAGACAGAGCGAGGGAGGCAGGTAAATGATGGAGAGATGAGAAGAGGGAAAAGAGAGGCGGGGGGAAGCCAGACAAAGGGGAGCTGGAGAGTGGTGAGGTGGAGGAAAATCAGAGCGAGAATAATGAAAGGGCAGTAGGCCGAAAGCGGATATAAGGAGGAAATCAGCATGTCTGAAAAAAATGTGAAGATGTTATAAACCCAGTTATTAAGCTTGGATTTTACCTCCCTAAAGGATAACTTTCACAAAAGGATATATTGATATTGATAATGAATGTAGGTGGATTCTGAAACAGCTGTTTCAGTTTTTGTTTGTAAATTGGTGAAATCACTGTTGGAAAATGTTCGATTTTATTGTCTTTTGTTGAGCTGTTAGAGGTAAACACAAGCGACTTACAGTGGTATTTCTCTTATATGAAGATGATGGACTCACAAGAGACAAATTGATCTGGCTTGATTCCTGTTGCAGAAACCAAGATATTCTGTCTCTTAATCCCTTGAATTGTCATTCCTACAGTTCCCAAACATCCAACTGCATCTTCACTGGCTAGTAAACGCCCATGTCCTTACACCAAGGACTCGTGATTTCACTTGGACTAAATCCATGAACAACTGGCAATACATTGGTCAGCAGTTAAGTCAGCCTAATGTAGCAGATGCTGATAGTTCGATAGTCCCTTGTTTTGGACTTGAAACACAATTTAGGACTTGGAATTGACTTGGAACTTCTTTCTGGAATTAGGATGTGACTCTGGACTTCTTGCCAAGACTTAAGATTTGCTTGTGAAACAGTGACTTTTTCCAATTCTGGTTTACCCATCCCCTCTACCCACACACCCCACTCTATGTCTTACCCCAGCTGGTCGAGGCAGACGGCCATCCTCAGACTTGGGGTCTGTACGAGGTTTCTGCCTCTTAAAAGGAAGTTTTTCCTTGCCAAGTGCTTGCTCATGGTGGGAACTGTTGAATCTCTGTAAATAATGTAATAAGGAGTNNNNTAACTTTTGTTATGAATTGGGGCTATACAGATAAAATTGAATTGAATTGGTTTACTGAAAACTTCATCTGGATTGTTTTTTACCCAGACTTGAAGCTCCTCCAGAGCTACAGAAGACATTATACAACTGTAGTGGTACTCCTGACTAGTAAACTGACCTCTATGTGTAACATTGGAGGAAGTCTCCTTTAAAGCCTTGCCCTCAAAAACTTAGAGACAAATGGGACAAAAAAAGTGTGAAAAAGAAGGAAGGTCTGATTTTCAAGCCACAAACCACCAATTCTGGAGCTTTTCCCAGAATGCCCTCTAATGATTAAAATCCAATGATTGTCCGCAGGCTGGCGTGAAACCACCTTGTTTGCTCTCAACTTTAATTGACTAAATGCTGAGATATTTCATTTCGCTTTGCGTACTGGAGTGAATTGTTATTGTGTGCGATCTATTTCCACCCTTAAGCAAGTTGTGTGCTGCTGAGGAAAAAGCTCCTATTGATCACAAATCATGGCCAAAGGCATTCCAATTAATCACCTCACGGCTGTCCGGTTTTGTGCACCTTGGGCTTTTTCTTGCATTGCTGATGTTTAATATGTTGGTTCCATATCAGCTTGGAAAAAGCGTCTACAGAGCCACACCCTGTTTACAGTCAGTTACCCTCAGCATTTTGTTTTTGGAAGGGTGAAATGGAGGATGGGTCCTGTGGGAGAGGCAAACAAAAGCTTTGTACTCTCGCCCACTCTAAATCATTCATGGCAGCATTGTTGCCGGGACGGTAGATCGGGTTAGATCCTGACATGCCGACATTACCCCGACGCTGCCCTCAGCTAACACCAAAACCTGCCCGTCTTTCCCTAATTCGTTGTGACTGCCGGCTTCAGTCAAGTGTGAGATGAAATGGCTGAGCTTGACATGAGCGATCAGAGAGAGAGAGAGAGTTCATAAATGTCTAATGATCTCACCTGGTTTCTGTCTGTTGTTGCAAACAAAGGCCAATAGTGTCTTAAGTGGAGGAATTCTCTTTAATGGTGTAGGTGTGGAAGAGGTAAACGATTGCTGCATGTACATACAGTACATGTGTAATCATACAGAAGATAACGATTATTGTGCTATCCATAATGATGGTCGTCTGACAAAAACATAATGTAAACTGCTATATTATTAATGCCCTAACCCTAATTAAATCTGCTTTTCATTCATGTTACGCTCCATCTCCAATGGTCCCTGTCACCTGCAATAACTTTCTGTAGATTTAATTATCGTGAGCAACACAAGCTTTCCTGCTAGTTCCCTATAATTATTCTACAGTGTCTACAGTGCATTTTCTATGTTGATGCCTCTCCAGCACCAACAAAATGCTCAAGTTCAGATGCAGTTTTCAGTAATCGACCAATGGACAGCTGTTGGACTCCCGATGGACAGAAAAGACACCAAAAAAAAAATAAAAAATTACTTGTGTATATTTTCTTAATGCCTTTTACGTCTTATGTGCACTCCTTTGAAACTCAACAAGAGTATGCTCAGAACCTTAGTCTGTTTTAAACGGCGAATATCAGCTCTTGCCATTCAACAAGCGTTTTTGAGTCTCTCCATTTAAACGCAACATGCTGAAGAATACCTTTTTACATCAGTCTATCCTCTAGATTGAATGAATGTCAACATGATGTGACGTTCATGATATGTCATGTGTAACTGTATGTTCAATCTGTGTACATAGTTGTGTTATATTGCGCTGTTCCATACTGCACTGCACCGTAATGTAACGTATCTTAACGTATCTTAACGTAAAGCACTTTGTATAGTCCTTTTTCACAGCAGCCATTTCGACACAAAAAGGTAGGGTAAACGCAGGTGTTACCAATGATACTTATTAAGGTTCTGTTCCATTCAGGTCAAACACAGTCAGAGTGCTGCTATTGTGTGTGTTGGCTCACTGGAAAGGCTCTGCTGCACTAAATGGAACAGAACATTTATTATTGTCAATGTTAATGCCAAAATGGCTGCTGTGAAAAAGGTCTATGCCTTGTTGTTGAAAGGTGCCATACAGATACACTTGCCTTGTCAAAACCTGGCGTTTACATTACCCACAGTACCAATCGACCACTGACAGCTTGGGCTGAGATACAGGTGTGTTATGCTAGTAGCAGCTAATGTAGCCTCGAATTCGATAGATGTCAGGCAGCTCCTTCTGGAAACACAAAAGGCTTTTTTCACACATGTAGTAGAGCTCCCCAAGATCTGGAGGAGGTGCTATCAGACAGTGTGACAAGCACTTCATTCACCCCCATCCCCACTGGTAAATGAAGCTTTTTAGTTTTTTAGGTTTAACTTAACCAACAGAATCATTTCTGCATCAGAGCAACCCTGCCTCCCAGACATGTTTAACTAAAACCTGTATCCGCTCTCATCACATTTTAGGCCTCGGTACATTTATGTTTATTCCATTATGGGTGTGTGAGACAATCGTTACACCTCTGCGAGCCCCACAGCTGCCTTGGCGACGCGGTCGATGTGAGGAACTCACTCTGTTTGTTGCACCTTGTATTTCACTGCCACAGAATTGAAGGTTACAGACTATTGTCTGGCCACAAAAGGCTGTATATGTGTGTATACCTTTGTGTAAATGTGTGTGTGTGTGTGTGCTTCCATGGTTGGCGTGATATGTTTGTTAGTTGGAATAACCTTCAACCGCTGCCCAGCCAATCGGAACAGGCCCGACGTGCCGGCTGCCTCATTTCTGGCATGTTTTTTTTTCTATCACTTGTTTTTCTTTTCCCTTTCACTTGTTTTTCTTCCCCAAGTGTGCGTGTTGTGTGTGTGCAGGGGGAACTGTTAAAGACGTGACGGCAGCCTTTGTGGGGCAGGTTGGGATGTTAACACAGGCTGGTACAGACACACACACATAGACAAAGACAAAGACGCCGACAG
>NW_023339984.1:2673611-2676741 GCF_004916995.1 Morone saxatilis | reverse complement strand
GTATGGCTGTGCTCAAGGTCACGAAACAGCCCTGCGGAGGGAGGTAAATAAGTGATTATTGTAGCGGGAGCAGGAGATGAGTGTGTGGGTTTCTTTATTGTTATGCTAATACAGGGAGGAAGTGTGGAGAGCTATTCTCAGGCTCCGTCTGGCCGTCGTAACTGCAGCCTGGTTAAAGATGACCTTTTTAGACATGCATGGATGCATATGAGACATTCACACACACAAAGAATCCACGCAGCCCATACGCAGATAAACAAACGCATATGCTCTGTAGCGGATCAGATACATACACACCTCATTGTGAATGCAGCCACAGGTTCGTACATTCCATGCATAAGCGCCTACACATACTTACATGACCAATTCCAATCAGTTAGAACGCATTAGGTTATTATTAGGTGTTTATTTTACTACACGTTGTCTCAAATGTGCCTGAAATGAGCCGCTTCTTGCAAGTGCTGACTACCTTCAGATTTTTGTGTACCATTACTTGTTATTGCATACTCCCACCTCCTGGTGGGTCTAATATGCACCCCTTCACACGCGTAGTGCTTAAGTGTGATCCTACTGGCATTCTCCATAGACCCAACCTACTCTGCTGCTGATTGGCTAGTTGTTTTGGTTGGTTAGGCAGGAGGAGTAAGATGGTTAACAGTCAGAAGTCAGGGTCAGAGTGGAATACTGGTGTAAAAGACCCAGTTAACTGTGTCACTGTGTAAACACATAGCTAGCTTAACGCAGAGAAAACAGCACTGAAAATGTCCTTGTTAAAATGGATAAAAATGTTTTACTTTTTAGAATTATGGTTAAGATTGTTATGTGGTTAGGGTTGTGCTGAATTAATGTACTGGTGCCTTTTTTTGGTCCAATTTTTCTATTTGCACCTGCAAATTTCTCCATAAAGTTTCAGAAAATCTAATACAAAAAAATTGTAATGTAAGTAATCAACTTGGAAGTTTTCATGGTTTTTGTATTATCTATTAGTTAAAATATTGTGTTATAGTGTCTTTTTTTATTTATTTGGAATTATGGAATTGCCTGATATGTTTCTTTATGGAGTGATAAAAAGAGCTATCCAAAACCCCTGTAAAAACCTTTGACTCTTATGTCAACAAAATGAAATTTGAATAGCAGTTTTGCAAACCCGCACTTGCAGGGTTCAGTACCAGAACCAACCCATTGCCTGCAATTTATCTCCAAGTCAAATCCAACCTTCCCCGACCCATTACTACTGTTTAAGTCCCCCGACCCGACCCCCCGACTGATTAAATACAACCACTACACACATGACTGTATGTATATGTGTACTTGCACAAGTAGAAGTGTGACATGTAGAAACATGAATTTAGATAATAATTTGGAGTAGTCTATTTGGCTAGGTGTTGCTACAACTGTGTTGCTACTCACTATGCTGCTGTTGCATCCACACAGCCAGCTGGGCACCTATGTCAATCAAGCCCTGTGCTAGTTCGCTGAATCTATCACCACACACAATTTCAGATGATCTGTTGATAGTTGAAATGAGCAGGCACACAAAAAATGACAGCTAGCTGAGTTATAGTGTCTTTGTGCTCCCGTTTTGGTTTGAGAGTCGTGTTCTTGGAAAAGCATATTGTCAACTGGCGCAGCACTCATGCTCCTGCTGCAGCTGTATATCTCCTCAGAGGGGATGTGCGAGTTCTTGGCATTCACAATAAAAATAAATCCTAATATTTAGCTGATTTAGATGTTAAAAATAGCCTACAAAGTCATTTTCATTTCTGACACCTCGTTACACAGCGTTTCTACCTGGTGCAGGACTCTGACATAATGCCTTATTTGCAAACTTAAACATAACATTCCAGAAAACTTGTAATACAAAAAAAGAATGGTCTTAATATAAGTCATCAACTGGGGCAGTTTCATGGTTATATCTATTAGTTAAATTGTCCTATTCACTTGTCTCTTATTATGACAACCCGACTGATCTTTGAACATGCATTACATCATGCATAAGCACAATATATCATGTAATTTGAAAATGCTCTTTCTATCAGCGGCTTTATTGCATCTCTTCCTCACATTTGCCAATTTCTGCCTCAGAAAAACAAATAAAAAACGAAAAGAAAACTGTATATTGCATATTTCAGCAGCTGTGTGCTCTCATTGATTTCTGCAAATCCGAAGCGCAAATAAATATTGGTAATTTTGTGTGCAAGGTACTTCCAACATTCTTAATGTCAATTCTCTCTGGGCCTTTAGGAAGCCATGTTTTTAATTTGAAATTCATGAGGTTTGTGGAAATCAAGCACACCAATTTGCATCCTACTGCTCGGACTGAAATCATAGCCTCCTCAATGATAATCTGTGCTGATCATTGGCTCCAGTGATCAGCGTGGTGCAGATAGTGTAAACAGGCTCAATAATCCTCCAGAGACTCCCCTGCGTCAGCACACTCCCTGAGTAACTACACCCTGGTCACACTGAAGCCCTACATCTGTACAAATTAACCCTCCCGTTAACACATCACTCTGCTCACTAATGTTATTTGCAGTCCTGGGTAACATTCAGTCGGAGGTGAACTCGGCTTCAAATGAACCCCGCTGAATTCCAAAACTGCGTCCAGCAACCCAGCAATCGCATTACTGAATTAGATCTGCGGATTGAATTAGTCCAATTTGGCCTTAATGGGCCCACTTAGACTCACATTCAATACCGCAGGCACCTGTAATTTGAGAGTGAGCCATTTGTTGCAAATTACACACTCCAGACCTTCTCGTCTTATTTAACCCACATTGTGTAGGTACAGCTATGCATACACACATAAACACACGTCTGACTGCTGTACAAAAACAATGATTTGCATTTTGTGTGTGTGTGTGTGTGTTTCAGAGTGTGGGTGTAGATGCTAATTTGATGTTTTCTGTGAATGTGTGTGTTTGTTTAGATGTGTAATTATGTGTGCGCCTTCAGTCTATTTGATTAATGTTGGCATTCAGTCTCTGAGTGTGAGCACACACACCCCAGACTCACACACAGGAGCACACGTCAATATGAGTGTCTAATGTGTGCGTGCCTGGCCTCTGGAAGTGTCAGATTAGCGGATTAGAGGGGAGAGGGCCTCCACCAGGGGACAACACACAGAGGC
>NW_023339984.1:2642086-2673511 GCF_004916995.1 Morone saxatilis | reverse complement strand
GTGGGGGGGGGGGGGGGGGGGCTGGGATGGTCCCATTAGTGCACTGTTCTCTCCCAGCACACCCTTCCTCCCCCTTTCCACTTTAAACCTCCTTGTCAACCCCTTTTCTCCATTTTCCTTTTCCTGACTGCCTTTCTAAAGCCTGAAGCTTCCCAAAGGCACTATACCATGTTTGGCTTTTTTTCATTTTTTCTCCCTTTGAGATTTGTTTATCTCTAATCCATCTTCTCTTTTGCTGCTTCTCTGTATATCATCATATTGCCCTCCTCCTCCTCACCGCCTGCTGTGTGTTGCTACTCCTTCACCTCCCCTCTTTTTCTCTTTTCTCAGTCTCTAACCCTCCCACTCGCTCTTCCTCACAAATATAAAAAGCACAAAGCGAGGACGGCCGAATGGCTGCACACCAAGACGACGAGGAGAGAAAGAATAATCGGCTGGGGTTTGGACGAGCTGCAGCCGTGGCGACGCCAGAGCCCAGTCACTGCCGTTGGACAGCCCATAATAAACCCGCGCAGCCATCTCTCACTCGCTACCTCTGGCCAATGATCAGTAATTGCAAGCAGGCCTTGGCTAATCTGAATCAAACAGTTGCTCTCAGATGCAGGGGCCTTGGATCAGTTCTGCATTCTCCCACATAATATTGTGGTACTGTGAGGAAGCAGAGAGAGTGAGACCATATCACTGCCCTGCACATAGGAACTCCTCAGCTTATATGGGAATGTCATGCTGAAGTGAAATAGAAGCTTTTAGCCCCAAGCCACAACAAATCTGGAAATCTCAGCATCTACTGAGTGTGCTGAAAGCTTTGCACCACAGAGAATTTGGTCTTGTAAGTGATTTTGGCAGATAAAAGTTGTTGTTTTTACAGATATGTCTGTGAAGAACATGATTGAGGTCCAGTAAACGATACTGCAATAATGTCCTACAAAAGCACAGAGGGCAGAAACGGAACAGCTGAGAAAAAAGGGTTTGAAGTTTTGAGGAAGGCCGTCCAACTATAAGTTACACTTTTGTCACAGACTTTATAAAAACAATTGCAATGTTTGTTTACAATAAATTCCTGGTAGGAAACCCCTACATTGCTAACAACACATGCAACACATGCAATTTAATGGCAACAACATATTGTATGAGTGTATACAGCTAATCTACGGTGCATTTTTTACACTTTCATATCTCATTAACTTAAGTCAGAGTTGGGCCACAGACTAACAGTTTGAGTTATCCACAACTACCAGGTCACACTCAGTCACACTCCTCTCCTGTCTCCGATGTTTCTCTACCGCAACGCTCTCTCTCTCTCTCTCTCTCTCTCTCTGTCTCTCTCTCAAACAAACAAACAAACCATCAACAATAAAACGGAAACAAAGTAAAGAAAAGTTATTGGCATTGCTATTTTGCAGACCACTGTATTTAGCTATATATCTGTAAACGTTAAAGTTACAGCTGAAGAAACAAGGAACAAATTTGGCAATTTTACGTCTGTCCACCATTCAAATTAGCTGCTAGTTGTTTACCCAGAAGTGACAGCTGCTGACATCACTGTGATAACACCTGAAAAAATGTGTGCATGCCTTTAGACAGTGTTCGATAAACCAAAAATATACAAACAATAAGTATTCTTTCAGTTTTACTGTCCATTTAAACAAATTAATTTGCACATTCCATGTGGTTGCACCGAATGAGGCAGGATTCTAATTAGTCTTGTCCTGTTGGGTGGGGTCCTGTTGTATTCAATGGGTCTCGGGTGTAGCTGTCAATGCATTTACTATCCATGTAGATTTGAGTGTCTATATAGTGTCTAATTATTTTCAGGTCTATTCTGATGGACAACAAATCTACGCATTTATTTATGCTAGCTCAATGTGTGCTAATCTGCAGCCCAATAAACACATAACTTCTGCTAAAAACTATATTCCCAAGCTGTTAAGGAAATTACTGAGCCACTGAAACTACAATCAACACAGGAAAATGGAGTTCTTGCTAAGCCTGGGTGTCGCTAACGTTTTTTAAAAAAAACAACTAAAATCTTTGCTCAGGATAATAATATTTAGTAGTACAGGTGATATTGGCCTAATCATGAAGAGTGTTATCTTTGCCAACTCTGCGCACACTAATCATCACTTGTGTAATTTGACAAGAATGTGTGAGAAACGACTGTGCTGCCAAGTTGGCAGATGCTCTAGCAAAGGCAAAACATGGTGAGATCATATGACGCATCTATGTGTATCTGTGTGTGTCCCCCATATGGAAATTCATTTCACACATGGCTCAGACTTCATGTTAGCACTACCTACGATGAGGATGTATCCATTTATCTGTGTAGAATCTCAAATCTGGACTTTCTTTTCCATTTTCTTTGATTGCTGCCATATATAATCTGAGTATCTACTGCATATTTTCCCAAATAGCTCCTCCTGTAAAGCTTTGAAAGTAATCATCTGTGACATTTTCATTTGAATAAAGTCCATTATGTTACTGTTGATGGCAAAGTGACATAACACGAAAGTGGTGTCCCAGTTCATGAAGCTTTTTACATCAAGTGTCTTTTCTGCGAAGAAGCTTCAAGTGCAGTGGAAGTGTTGTACTTTACATTTTAAATAGAATTAGTTCAGGGTTGTTGGCATGAGCAGCAGTAGCTAGCTGTATAGTACAGTTGGAGCTGTGGGCCGCATTCTGACCAACCATACCACTGTTTGAAGAAACACAGCCTCCTCATTCATTTCAGAGACTGCTGTGGTAAATCAGATCCAAGACACAGAGGGCTCTAGCAAAAAGTGCAGGGCTGTCCAGCAATAAACCTGAACCTGGCTCAGCTTTTGCTGCAGCACAATGCAGAGTCCGTTTATTTAACATAGTGCTATTTTCAGTCAGAACACACGCTTAGATGAACTTAAGCAGCTATGTGTGTGTGTGTGGGCGGGGTGGAAGGTTGGGGTGGGGAGCTAAGCAGCTGAAGCAGCAGGCAGAGGGCATCACCCAGACTTGGACCTGGAGCAGGACCAGGGCATGACGGGGGAGGTAACCGGCAGGCTGGTGTCCGGCTGGTGACGGGGCACTGGGTTACAAAGCAGAAGCTTTTGGGCAGACTCCGGGTGGACATCTTTCTTACTCTGCTGAGAGAGCGAGCATTTTTACGGTTCAATCAGAACACTTGCTGCTCAATGTGGTTGTTGCTTTTAGTGTCCGTCGTTCACAGAATTTGCTGCTGAGAAGCTAAAGTGACAGTTTTGAGAAGCTGCGGTTGAAAGCAGAGCTTATATCAAACTGTGCGTTTGTGCATTTGGCCACTGTCACTCATGTCATGTCTTGTTAGTGTCTCTCTCCATCTTTCTGAGTTCCACAGTCACTTTTCATTTGCTCCTCATGCTGCTCCCCATTTTACTTTCTTTATGCATCACAGTTTCTGCCTCTGTCAATTCAATTCCACCTCAGTCTGCTGCACTTTATTGGTGTGAAAGTAACAAACAATTTTGCCAGGGCATCAAGATAAAAGATAGACATTGATGAAATCACTTTTCTGTGAGGGCGTTTATTTGTGCGTTAGGGTTTTTGGACATTGCTGCATATTCTGAAACTGAGCATCAATTTGGGTTTATCAGTTTTTGTATAGTAGAAACAACAAAGGTACACAATGAAGTCATAAATAACAATAACAACTTATTTATTTGACATATTCCCTTCTTATTCTACTTTTCTATGACATGCATACCTTCCATGCCCTTGTGTCTGTTCTCAGCTGTTTCCTCCTTTGTTCTCCTTCCCATTATCTCCTTTGTCTCTATGTCTGTCATCATACATGGCCATATGCAGACAGGACTCTTTGTTATAGCGATCATGTATTCTTTCTCATGTAGTGAGCGATTATAGTCACCTGACATACTACAGGCACATCGTTTTCAGAGTGACACTGTCCTTGATTTGATCTTGCACATGTAAAGATGTGTACTGTATAGACAAACAGGTTGTCACAAAGGTTTTTTACCTTCTGTTGTCGAATCAGTTATTGTTGTCAGGGATGTGGTGATACAACTGAGACTGCAGTTTGTGTTGTATTGGACAACAACAACAGTGACAAAAAGAGATGTTTTTTTCAAGTCTATCTTAGTTTAGCACTCACATGCCCTTGAGAAGGTATGTTTAAATAATTATTGTTTGTAAAGTGTCTTCGTAGAGTGACTAAGAAATGTGCATCAAATTCCACAGTCTGTACCAGTTTAGCCTTCAGCAATCTTAATCTTTTTTTTGTACAAAATTCCCCTTTTTGTGTTTCCATGGATTGTATTTCATTGCTGTGGAGGAGGGACACGGTAACCCAACCTAACTGCCAGACAATACGTCAATATTGGGCTATGCAACAAAAACCCTGGATTATGTACATTGCCAGTGCCAACGTTTTTTCAAATGTTTTGGTCCCAGCATTATCTGCGCATGGCAACTCCAGTAGTGTCAAATAAAATACTTTTGCCTACAAAAACACACTACTTCTTGTATTGGCACTGAAAATTGGCATTCAAAGTAAATTGTGATGTTTGGAATTGTTCAGTATGACGTCCTAGGTATAGGATAGGAAATTGCATATACGTAGTAGCCCTGACAATAAATGTGAATTTAGATGGCCTTGACAGTATAGTAAAAATATTTATTTATATAGTACTTCTGTCACAAGATTTCTATAGTTGACAGTTTTCAATAACAACTGTGCTGAAGAGACATTTTGGCCAGCACCAGCCCTACTGGAGAATAAGGTGTTGCTGTTCTTTTGTCTACCCCTGTCCATTACAATACAAGGCGGAACCTTTTACCTCATTATACTCTATAGCAGTTAGATAATTATATTCCTCTGTCAGCATCAGCAGTTAATAGCCCTCAGACCATTAGTGTACCTTGAGAGCATTTAGCATAGTGCCAAATTTGAGTTTGAATAGCAGACATTGCATATAGAATTTCAATGTTGTTGCATTGATATTTTATCTGAGGTAGATGGGCGAGTGTGAGTCAGCCAGGGTGATTATTCAGTGCATCCTGTAGATGGGGTGTCATTTTATCATGCACATATAATATATAGGAAGCATGGATACTGTCTCTCTAAAGCATCTTAACCATCTCTTTATCATATTTTTGATATGCGCATGAGATTAAAACATTACATCTGTAACATTACATCTGTGCAATTGTGACAGCATGCACAAGGCAGCTTTACTGCACCACTGCCTGTGCATGCATGTGCCCGGCGGCGTCTCCCTCTCCTACACTGTGTGAGAACAAAGAGCAGCCAAAGAAAGCTAAGGAAATGTCTGTGCGCTCCAAGTCGTCCTTGAATATTTTTATCCCAGGTGTGTCTCTTCCAACAGACAAAAGTGAAACAGCAGACAATCTAATCAAATTGGGGGAAAAAGTCCATTTCATGCAATAAAGAATGTATTTACAAAAGCTGCCGCAAAATGTGACATGTTTTTACGTATCAGATTTATTTTTCATTTTTTCACTGTGTTCCACATCTGTGTTGCTTCAAAACAAAGGCCAGCCCTGCTATGAATAATGAAAGGCCTGTACAGTAGCTTGGCATCTCTCCTGCAGTCTGCCAAGCTGACCACGACATCCACAGCCCACCGCCATGTTTATGGATGAGATGTCGCGCCCGCCGTACCGCAGGGACAAGACGCAACCGGACCCCGCGAAATAAAAAACCCTCCGCCATCTGCACAGTTGACATTTCCCACACCAGTGAGAGAGCGCGAGCATCTGGTGTTCACCTCTCGACTTGTGCAGGATTTCAAGTTGTCGTAATGTCATGCCGCCATGTGGTTTGTGTGCAGGAACCAGTGTGAGCCACATGACATGTGTAGAATGCAGTTTGACTATCTTGTTAGAGTGTGTGTGTGTGTGTGCATGCTGAATTCCAGTTTCTTTTTTTAGTGGCCTTGATATTGTTACCTCAGCTCTGGCTCGACTATAAAGACAGACTTTTTTGATGCACTGTGTGAAAAAAACCCATTTGCCATTTCTTGGTACTCATTGGCTGTGCATGCACAAAAGGTTGGCATGGCGACGAACTCTGCTCTGCAAAAACACTTAGAAATTGCTGTGATAATCTAATATGCAGATTTAAAATCTAGTTGTACTTGTTTTGGATTGGATTATCTGCAAGACTTTTTTAAATTAAATGTCACTTGTCTTAATTCTTTTTTACGGGATGGAAATGTTGGTCTATTGGTCCATCACTTTGGTTCAGACTGAAATATCTCAACAACTATTGGATGGATGAAATTAGGTTCAGACATTCATGTCCCCCTCAGGATACATTGAAATAATTTTGCTGATCCCCTCACTTTTCCTCTGGCGCCATCATCATGTCACAGTTTCAATTTGTCCAAAACTTTTGGTTCATGATTAAATAACCTCAGCTGTGCTTTTTGTGTTTTCCGCTAATTAGCCAATGTTAGCATGCTAACATGCTAGTCTACAATGGTGAACATGGTAAATGTTATACCTGCTTAACATCAGCATGTTAGGCTGCCAACTTTTGCATTTAGCGACTGTGTCTAAGCCTCACAGAACTTATAATGGCTGTAGACTCTTAATCTTGTAGATACACGTTTTAGTTTTTTATCCTGCATTAAGACGAGGAAGGGAGAACTGGATATAGTGTTGGAGGCGGGGCTCCATTCATTCCTATGAAAGCTGCTCAGTGGTACATGAAGCCTGAAAAGGTACCCAGAGCTTCTGTATTGGGCACAAAGCCAACTAACTTCCTGTTTAGCCCTCCATTACCTTGAATGGGGCTCTTCTAGACTTTCAAAATGTTATTGGACCAAATGATCAAGGATCAAATTCTGAAATGAGTCATTTTGCTGGGGTTGTAATGCTGAAAAAATGTATCCACCATTTTACCCCGCTTTTTCACAATGTAAGCTTAGGGGGAAAAAAGCATTTTGAGGTCGATGTGCATTATGTGACGGACTACATTGCTGACATTACTAGCCTGGCCACTCTGACAATGTCTAGCCTGTAATGTTATGATGGTAAACGTTGGTAACATTTGCTAATAAGCACTAAACACACGTACCGCTGGCAATGATAGGTGATAATGTTTAGTTTTGCAGGTATTTTATCATGGGTTGGACTACATTACGTTTGGCCTGATGATGGTGCATATTGAAATTGAAAGGACCAGCCTCCATACAGACATACTTTATTTTAAGTAATTAAATTCCTTAGTTATGATTGTTAATTGGGTTATAATTGAATTAAGTACATCAAAGAAGAATTCCTTGATGACCTTACTTTAAGCCGTCTGGTGGCATAATGACAGTGACTGACTTATTTTAAGAAATAAAGTAAAAAAGTCTACCTGCAACCAAATGTACTCGTTTTAAGCACAAGAATGTTCATATCTAACACGTTTTCACTTAAATTTGGAAGGGCATATTTGCCATGTGTATGACCGTTGTCCATTGTGCAAGATTGAGCACACCCAAGATGGCACTTTATCCCTGCCAACATAAACCTGGAATGTCTTCTAGGCGCCATGTGTTCAACGGCTTACATCAGCCCATGGCCAAAGTTTGGTTTACAACACACCTCATACGGTTTGCTTAATGATGCAGCACCTTGCTTACTTCACAGACTTGGCCTGCGAACAAAGGTTGCAAGGTTTGAAAGCCCTTTCAGTCACTGCTGAGGGCTCTTGTTTTCATTCTGCTCTAACGGACAGCACGGCTCGGCCATGTGTCAAAGTACATTTGCGTCCCTCAGTGGGTGAAGCAGCCTGGGTGTTTCTACTTGTTTAGACTTTAACACTTGCTCAGACCTCATTCTATAGCTGGGTGGCCTTGGCCTCAATAGGCCAATACAAAGAGATGGAACACAGAGAAAGGCCAGTTGGAGGAGGGACAACCAAAGAAAACCTGAAAACTGTGAGCGAATTCTGGCAGTCTGAAGAGTTTCTAAGAGCGCTTACAGTAGCACAAAGAGCTTCTGACTTCATTTGTGTGTGTGTGTCTGTGTTCGTGCACAAGTGTACAGGTATATTTGCGTTCTGGTGAAATGTATGTGTTACAGCCTTGCACCCACATCACACTCCATTGCTCTTCCTCCTTAGAGGCTAAATGAAGTGTGACAGGACATTAAAGCAGGACCAGAGCTCTGGGTGTTTCTGTGAGGGAGATGGGGGGCTGGAGGTTGGATGGAAAGTGTGTGTATGTCGATGTGTGTGTGGTAGGGTTAGATTAATAGCGAGAAGGTGCTGATGGCTTGTGACAGTGGCCAGGGTGTGGGTCTGTGGCTAAACACGACCCCTTTCAAGACCTGGATGGAGGTGAGAGGATTGGGGAAACAGCCCAGACAGCCTTAAGAGGCCTGACAGCTAGAAACACCAAACACCAATCCTTAAAGAGTTTTTGTGGGAGCTTTTCCTTATTCAAATGCTGGGTCTAATGCGAGAGGGTGTCTTATACTTTGCAGACTGAGGAAAAAGAAAATTGACTTGACTTGACTCTGAGTACAGGACTACTCAGCACTCATCCAAAGGTTTCTGGAAATGTAGAACCTCTTGATGGGTCTTTTTTGGTGTTTTACTTTCTCTCTAAACCCATAATCTAAAGAGTCTTGTACTGTACCGACACATTGGAGGCAAATTTGTCATTATGGACTAGATGTCAGACTTAACTCTAAGTACATCTGGACTAGTCTACTCAGCACTCTTTCAAAGGTTTCTTCAGACATAGAAGCTCTTTTGGTAGTTAAGGGTAGACGCTGTCTTATGCTGTACAGATTGTAAAGCCCTTTGATGAAAATTTGTGAATTCTGGGCTATATGGATAAAACTAACTTAAGTCTGAGGACATGGACAAGACTACTCAGTACTCTTTCAAAGGTTTCTTGAGGCATAGAACCTCTTAAAGGATTTCTTTTGGTTGTTTTTTCCTTTTCCAAACCCACAGCCTATTGTACTATATAAATAAAATTGACTTGACACTGAATAGATCTGGTCTCATTCAAAGCTTTATTTCAATGCAGAATGTAATGCCATTTTTCCTGAGCTAAAGTAAAGCAAAACAAGCAGAAAAAGTAAATAGGAATATATGCACTTGGTTCGTGTATGGAAAACAAAAGTGGAGACATGTTTACCATTTTTTTTCTTTCCTCGGTACAGAAAGCGCTGCCTCAACTGCATTTTGTGCTGATAATGAAAAGTGGGTTTGTTTTCATAATGACTAACGGAGGTCTAAGAGGTAGCTGCCACTATCAGCAAACAGTCCTTAGGTACAACTCCCAAACACTTAGAGACTCACAAACAGCCCAGGTGTGCTCCATCAGAGAAACAGCCACCACCTTACACCCCCCGCCCCCATTTTCATTTTGCTGTTGTTGTAAACTGTCAGCAATGCAATGTGAGTGTGAAAACCACCAGTCTGCTCTTCCATGTGATTAGTCAGCTTGCAAATAAAACATTGCTCCTCAGTGCGTGACATAGTCAAAACTTTTCCCCAACTTTAGACATACCTCCATTCTGTTTAAGGTCTTGCTGAAGTTACTTTCCATTGAATTCATAATAAAAAAAGACACCGGCAGTCTGAATGAAGCTGGGAAGCATGTGTGAGGTACAGATACAGGCACTGACGGACAGAAAAAAAAAGAGTGTATTATTATATTGCTACCACCCTGCTAACCCCAATTAATGTTCCTCCTATAAGAGAGACAGTCTGAGAGACAGGATGATCTCATGGGGGGAGATGGGCTCAGTGTGGAGACAGCGTGTCTTGCTTCAGCTGACTAGTAATGAAGCATCACGGGCCAACAAGCACCAAACTCAATTAGCCGTGTTAGTGCTCCGTTTGGTGTTCGTACTAATGTATTTACATAGCCCTCTGCCTGTTGGACTGGACACCAGGGGATGGTGCTTTCAGGTTAAGGCAAATATTTTTGGCACTGGGCAGCTGGTGGCTCATATAACCAGTCACAGTAATAGTACAAAAACTGCTAATGCTGCTGCTACTACTATACATTTTTTTCCTTTTCTATCATGCACTTGAGACCAACTTTTTAAAATCTAGGCCTCCTTTACAACCAGTTTTTAATGAACAATAATGTAATATGGCCTAATCAGCGAACCTGCTATTACTCCATGCACAGTTTTAATGGTATTCCTTCTTCTATTATTACCGCTGCCACTACTACTGCATCCTAAACATAATTAGCATACTTCTAAATTTATTGGACTGAAATCCAATGCAAATTAGAATCAGTTCAGGTTAAGTGCTTCCTATCAGCAAACGATATTGATCAGCAATCAATCAAACTGCTGCTTCATATCCAATGATCAGTGTAAACCTAGTTTGGAGGATCTTTGGGATGGAAGACAGGGTTAATTGTGATTATTATTTTCAGTCCGGCCAAGGTTTGCTTCCATTTAAGCTGTGCCTTTTCTAAGCCGAATGTTTATGTTGATAAGCTATTTCTATTCAGTTTTGTAATTTCCATAATATTTCCCTCTGGCTTTGACTGGTGGTATTGTAATAACCCTGTTCATTTCCAGGGGAGTAAACACTGCCCTATGAAAAAACATTAACGGTACCTAATGACAAGGTGGAAAAATGTTGCGGAAAGAGGCCGCAGTCTCCTTGAGAGTCAGCAGAATTGGATACACGCTAAATATCAACTGAATAACATTTTGCCATTTCTTTACAGCTCATTTACACATGAAGGTTTACGCACAACATGTAGGATAAACTGTGCTTGAACCCCGGTCATTGGGAACAGGGAAAAAACTATGTTTAATGTACATGGATAAATAATGTATCTCCTTCGTGTAATTAGAGCAGCTCCCCGAATACATTTACCCAAATTAGACCCTGAGAGTATTTCCACTGTGTTTAATGTTGCATTCAATACGTGTTACACTCTGCTCTACTTACCCAAGTCATCTTTAACTCGCATTAACTAAACAATCTCAGGCGTCGCTCCATTGTTAATAGCTGCATTTGTTAATGACGTGTGGTTTTAGACTTTGTTGAGTGTGGGATGCAAAGTGCGCTTACAAGGGACAGGAGAGCTGTTAATGGCTATTTATGACAAAGCAAAAACCAAAAAAAGGTTTAAAAAAAGCAATAGGAACAAGAACCTCAGCAGAAGCAGGGAGAGACAGAGGGAGAGGGACGGGGATTATGATAATGCTGAGGCGACAGCTGTTCAGCTGTGGCGAGCAGCTGTATCCACTGAAGGGGATGAAGCCTGAGCCAGGACAGGAGCCTCTGTCCATGCCACCATGACAGTAAAGGTAGCCAGGACAGACACACAAAGAAAGCAGAGCTTGCATGCAAATGTGTGTTGAAAGTAAACAAATGATAATTTAATATATTAAGCTTAGATTTATTTTAATAAAGTCAAGAAAGTTCCACAGCTCTGCATATAGATGACAGCACAGCATGTCAAATCTCAATACTCTTATTAAAGAGGAACTCTGCTAATTTTACACATGAAAGATCAATGTACTAGTCTTCGGGAGTGCTACTTAGCCTGTGAAAAAAAGTGGTATGTCTTCTGTGGCTCTGGAGGAGGAAATGATGATGTCATAGTGATGTCATCAAGCTTAAGCTTGGAGACTACAACTTTTTCAACAGACAACCAGCATACATAACGGGAGAGTTTACCATACATGGAGAGTCTAACAAAAAAAGATGCTATCCAGTTGAATTGTGGGGAATGTAGGATCCAGCATTTTTGGAGCTTGAACAGACTAAAAGTTAGTATATCTAAGTCTCTGCTGCATTGATTTTGACCATTCTTTTTTAAAACTGTCTCTTGTGAAACTTGCAGAAAAATGAAATGCAATACTAACATGGTCGGATCGGATTGTTGACATTAAGAAAAATCTAAAATATCACCAGGCTTATCCCATAACCATAATGCCTTCCATGAAACATATAACTAATTAAACAAAATTAAACTGGCTAATTTAACTGTGACATTTGAATCTTCAATTTTGCTAGGAGGGTATTATCTATTTGAAACCTAATAAATTACCTAAATAGAGTGTAGAATTTTGCTTTATTCAATGTATGGACATGCATTTTTTTTCACCTCTATTTAAGAGTAACGAAATAATGCACAAGAATGAAAGTATGAATCACCACAGTGTGCCAGATAATATCTTTTGCACTTGAATGCAGCAAACTAAGAAAGATGAGGCCTGCTTCATGTGCGAGCATAGCATCTGTTATTATTGATGTGCTTGATGTGGCAACTTGCAGCCTCTGCGTGAGAGAGAAGGAAGAAAGGAAAATTGTTACCATCCACTGACTGGGTGAAAGATGTATGGAGTCATGGCTGGTGTATTTGGACAAATAGCATTACATAGGATTCAATGGGAAAGGAGAAATGGAAAGAAAAATACAGAGTTGCTGATTTAATAGCCATGTTCATATGGTCTTTTTTCGTTCCAGGTGGTCTCTTACTATTCGCAAGTTCCACCTGTGCTTCTCTCTCCCTGATGTTTATTTTCTCTTTCTGATATTGCTGTCTGGAAATATTTTATTGGGTACACAATACAACATCTGGCCACCTGAAAGGGGGAGAAACATCCCCTGTCTCTATTCCATCTACTTGTTCCATCTTTCTTCCTGTATGTGTTTCATTCTGCAACAGCCTGCATGAAAGAGATAGAAAGATCACAGATGATCACTCTGTTTCCGTATTCAAAGACATCTGCTTTCTGATGCTTCTGAGTATTTTCAGCACTTTGGGAGGATATGGTGGTAATGTACTCTCTAGATTAAAGGAACAGTTTACCCCCAGTCAATGATTATCTAGTCGTCCCTGTGTCAGTTAAAATTGCACTCAGATTTGTATCATCAAACAATTATTGAAAAAGTTGTTATTCATTGAGGTTCATATAGATTTCTTAGGCTTAGATTTGTTGACTACAGAATACCTTGTACACTTGTTTTAATTATGATGCCAGGAGCTGCACATAGGAATTGGATTTCTCATTTTATGCCCTTTTTGGAACTGAACCAGGCTCCCTTCATGTCAATAATGTGAATGAACTGCGTTTGCTACAGTATTTACGTTGTGTAAATTCTAAAATCATGGTAAGACAGTAATCAAAGGCACTGCAATGGTGTCTACAAACGGGAAATAGCAGGAAGAGAAGTGCAGATCAGGCCCTTTTTCAGCAAGCTCGCTCTGGTTCGTTAACTGGTTCCTTCCAGGAGTCAACAACATTTAACAATAAATAATCTTATTAGGAATAAACTTGCCTCCTGTGTAAACTGTCTATATACAATAAGAATAAGAATAAGGCCTAAACAGTTATAATATGTCATTGCTGTGTTTACATCTCGTTTCGGGTGGTCAAAAAATTGGTTATTATACAAAGTAAAGGCTTAGACACGTTTTAAAAGCCATCTTTTTTTGTGGTATTGAGCACTTGATTGATTGCCCATGTACACTCCACCTCTTATTCTGATGTTCCATGAACCCAGGTCAAGATAAGAGAAATCACTGATGGTGCTTTGTTGTTCTGCACAAACAAGTCCATAATGATTAGTGAATGCTACTAGGACTGGAATCAGTTTAGACTGTTCAGCATCTTTTAGAATCTCTAACATTGCAGCACATCAAGCTTCAGCAACTATTGAAAAGGCCATCAGACTCTTGTATAAGAACTCTTTTCTACTTGAAATACTGCAGTCCAAATACAATATTCAACAAATAAACCTTTCAACCATGGCTCAGGCCATAAAGAACAGACAGTAGACCCGATTTGACGCTTATATTCCATAGGGTTTTTATCTTAGTAAAGGTTTGATAAATGTGTCTAGCCTTTAGTTTCTGTGCTTGCATTGGAGAATTACAGTACACGTCTAGGTAAGGTCATGAACCTCATCAGATTTCCCCTTGAAGACCACCACTGATTACTTAGAGCCAGGTTAAGTTGGGTTCGTGGTCCCAGTGGCCCCATCCAAACCCATCGCCTCGTCCACAGTAAGCTGCTCAGATCGATGGACAGATTTGAGGGCCAGAAGGCTCGTCTCAATCCCTCGGCTTCATCGATTACCGTCCCCATTACTGCCTTCACACTCCCAATCTCCCTGTCCTATTTTATTTCTAATGCTTCACTCTCCAGCCCTTCCCTTTTTTCTTCATCTTTCTCAGTAGTTCTCTAACTGTAATTCTTCTTCCTCACTCTTTGTTTCATGCAGCGTCTTCCCTCCAACGTATCCATTCTCCACTCTTTTCTTCTTTCAGTCTCTTTGTCTCTTGCCGTCTCCCTTTTATCTCCCCGTCTCCCACTATATCCCATATCTCTCTTTATCGCTTCTTCTCCCTCCCCCTACACTCTCTTTCTCAGTCCCAAAGGCCTCGGGCTCCAAGCACTGGATTATCACACATCTAAGGAACTCAGCTTCCTCAGTCCTGTTGGTCCAATTAGTTGTCACATTGAGCATCAGTCAATCTACTGGAAAGTCCACAGGCAAAATCATCCTCACAGTTCCACACGCAGGAATATGTATTTGTGTGGATAAATGGTTTGTGGTTAAATGTGTGTTGATGATACCCTTTTGGGTTTGCAGTGGAATTACAGTACTGTGTGTTACCAAAGATAGCCTGTTGTTGTGGATGCACCCCATAATTTAAGAGAATCGGGGGAAGATGCACATGCATATGTGTGAACATCGCCAGCCCTTACTGTTCCAGTCTCTTCCTTGGAAAACAGGCCACCAATTTGATCAGAGCCCAATTATAGCAATTTCTCAGATATTCATGGGAGAACAGAGGAAGCTTGAAAAGAGGAAGAAAGCCGCAGAGACTTAAAGAAGCATGGAGATCAAAAAGAGAGTGTGGAAACAACAAAAGACCTGTTAGACATAAAAGAGGTGGAGAAAATTACAAAAGATGGGTGAATAGGTAAAAGTACGGAGTGAAAAGTTTGTGGTTCAAAAGGATACTTAGAAAAGACACTTTCATATCAAACATGAAACAAAAAAGAACAAAGTTGCCAGACCCCCTGATGCATATCGCTATACACCAGAGGTTTACCATATGTAGAGATATGGGAAATAGGCTTATGAACTCTGGCAAGAACAATAGTGATCAGGGCATGTTAAGGTTTGAGCCTAACTAAACAATGTCAATTCAACCAAAAATGTGTCTTTGAGTCTGAGTAGGAGTAAACACAGAAAGTTGTCTACTTTCACACCGCACAGTACACCAGATCTCCTTCCTGGTCAATTTGCCAGTTAACGTCCATGCCATATTCATGTGCACACACCAGAATGTTTGCATAAAGTTTTTTTTTTTACACATTTTTACAATAGAGTCAGTGAAATGTACAATATGGATCATAACCAACAGTGATAATCATAGTATCATAGTATCCCATGTAAAAGTAGAAACCTCTTCAACCACTGTTCAGTTTTTACAATGAAACTCTTCAGATATTAGAGTAGAAAAGAATAACAAAGTCGAAATTATTTCCCTAACACCTACCACAATTTGTCTGGTATCCAGATGTGCTTCTATTCCACGCAAGTGGACGGACTCTTGCAGGTGAGGTCAGCACAGGCTTTTTGTGTGGCCAGAGCAAAAGGCGAGCAGAAGCAAAGATCCATGTAATTGCCCTCCCCTCTTCCCCGCCTGAGCAGTTTAATGAATGGTGGCAATCTCAAACTACTGTTAAAATGGTAACGAGTTTGTGGGTCACTGGCTGGCCT
The DNA here is from genome assembly GCF_004916995.1 of Morone saxatilis. Lineage (NCBI taxonomy): Eukaryota > Metazoa > Chordata > Actinopteri > Moronidae > Morone > Morone saxatilis. Next base: position 2,657,793 of record NW_023339984.1, on the reverse strand, counting down.
CAGATAAAGAGTGCGGTCAAGGTCCAAAGCAAAAACGACTTCAACCAGATGTGACTACTCAGTGGCGGCTGGTGTCCTGAACCATTAGTGCGACCATTGAATGGGAAGGATGGAGGTAATAGGGAACTATTTGGATGAATGAAGTACTTTATTTTATACAAGCGTTCTTATGTGTGTGCCTGAGCAAGCAAGGACAGGGATGTAGAGGAAGTAAAATGTCCTTTGGATAACCAGCTAAGGTTTTAAACTACAGAATGAGAACATAATGGCTAATTGTCACTTGTTTAAAGGGTTGGTTCACCCAAATAAAATAAAAAAAACATAGTTGCTCACTTACTCCTGCTGGTATCAAGTAAATCATTTTGGTTTTACTTGTGCTTTTGCGATATTTGTCTCAAATTCCCTCTGTGCTTGCATACCATGAAGATAAATGGAATTTTGTTTGTGCCATGCACAGCCTTGAAAAACTTAACTGGCAGCATTTCAGAAGTGTCGTCAAGCACTCTTTCCTTCTATTGTTTAGAGTTGTTTTGCTGACAGCTTTACAAGCTGTTGAATACACATTTGCAGCTCATTTATATCTTTGTGGTTGTACTTAACTCCTTTCAGTTACTGTACTAGCTCACAGTCTTATCTTTATTTTGTTTTTACTGACTAGTGCATAGCAGAATAAAAAACATCATTCCTTAACCTGCTTCACAGACTTGGGACAAGTCCCAACAAACAAGAAAATAAACAGTTGTGCTTTCTCTACATGTACATGCTAAATGTAGCATGCTAATGTGCTTACAGTGACAATGATGACATGCTATGCTACGTAGTGTAGTGTAGTAGCTGTAAAGTACACCTTAGGGTTATGGGAATTTAATTTGCTTAGCAGGTATGTAGTCATAATATGAAATTAAAATGTTGACTGGATAATGGTGCCACAATTATTACAGTTCATCCCAACCTGAACATAAATGTCCATAGTTTATGACAGTCTATCTAACAGTTGTCAAGACATTTCACTGAACAACACAAATGAAAAGATAACATCAAACATCAGTAGGGTTCATCCCCCTGGCTCCATAAATGTCTGCATACAATTTTATAGCAATCCATTTAGTAATTAATAGGACCTATACAGTTTACCTAAATTGTAAGTACATATATGCATTTCTCTACATTCCCAAGTGAATTTCATACCACATGAGAGCTCAAAGTAGTGAAAGGGTTAAGTGACACAAGTGTTGGACATTGACTAGAATGACAGCACATTGTCTCCGGAGCTGGAATGTGACACACTCAGGGGATAGTTAGAAGGATATGTAACTGCAACATCCCCGGTTTGAATCTAGCCAAGAGCCTTTGTTGCATGGCATCTCTCTCTCTCTCTTCCTGTCTGATTCCCTACTGTACTCTGGTTATCAAATTAAGACACAGATTTAAGTCAAGGTTACAGATTACCCAACAAATTGAAAGGCTTCATGCAGTGGCGTGTCTACACTTCCATCAGTGTGTCTGTGTTTCCGTGTCTGTGTGACAGGGAGAGAGACAGAGATGGCGTCTCAAGTATCAGCACAAAGTCATTCCCCAAATTAAATCAGCATGGAATTTATTTTTGTGCCCAAAGAATATAAATTGGGCTTCATCTCCAAATGAGTTCCTGCCTTTTATCACAGACTGTGATGAATTGTTTATGCGTGTGGTCTCTTTCTGGAGAATGCGAAGCGCCCCAGAGGGATGAGGTGGGGGTGTCACACACTTGGATGGAGTACTTGTATTTCACTGTTTTTGCTTAAAAAAATGAATGAGTGCATTCTTTTTCAGAGTCTCTGAGTCTGTCTGTCTTTATTTCCCCTCCGGTCCCTTTCTTTCTCTAACGTTTTCTCCCTCCTCAATAGCTGATTGATAGCGCTCTATTGACACACAGTTGATGGGAATGTCTCGGGGACAAACGGTGGTTGTCAAGCTGGAGTTCATGGTCAACTCGGCTACGAGCTTGACTCTCAATAGGGTCTCTTGTAGCTCTTGTATGAAGTCATCCAGGGGTCCTGACCACCCTGTTGACTTTTCCCCAATAAAAGCCATTACACTCATTGTCCACTAGCTTACAAACAAGAAACCCACAGTGGCCGATTATGTGGTTGTGGTATTACAAGGTGGCTACAATAGAGCGATACTTCGTCTACAACAGTTTGATTAGGTCACCAAGTTCACCACAAACTTCCTTGCAAGGAGGATATTGCTAATGAAAAGGATGAGCTCCCAGACTATGTTCGCTTCAGACTGACGTGTTTTTTAAATACTTGTTGACTCTAAGTGTGGTTCTATGATTTATTTGTACTGACTTTCAGCCGACTGGCATAGCTTTGCAGTTCGAAAAAAAGGGGGGATTTTTTTCTTACCGCTCTGGTTGAATTCTCAGCCTGTGCCAATTTTGCCCTTTAGTCCAATGAGCTGTAGGTAGAAGCTACCAAGTTGTAGTCTTAACACACTGCTCTGTACACTAGAGGCAATGGAGGAATCAGGCTTCTGTGCTGTTCAGCAGTTTTGTCAATGTGGCTAGGTATGTTGCTGCCAAATAAACGCTCTCCTTGCCTCCTGCCAGTAGTGATTTATGGCCGAATACATCCTTGCCCTGTCCACTTCATCCCCAAAGAAAAATAATTTTCCAATTGAGCAGAACTTAGGCCTTGACGACCGACTCAACATGGGGATAGAGAGGCAGAATATTTTATTGGCATTGGCATCTGGATGAATGATGCATACCTCAATCTCATGGGCCTGATGGACTGATAGACCTTAGAGGCACAGATTCTTTTCCCTTCTCTTTTTCATGTACAAGACAGGGGATGCAATTTGATGAGAAAGCTACAGTGTAATTATAGATTTATGTTGAAGGCAGGGCATATTTATAACCAGCAGGCCAAATGTATTTTGTGTCAGAGGAAGGACACAAGTTGTTAGAGGCTGTAAAGTATTACCGCATTTATTATTATATCTTTATGTGGAGCTGCTTTTCTAACCAAGCACTGGGACATGGTACATGCTCTATATGTATTGATTGATTATGTGGTTTATATATGTTGTCAAGCTGTTTTGCTGCATATATCCAACATTTCTAAAGTCAAGTCAGGTAGTGTATTTGCCCTCCCTCGACATTGAATGTATATTCGATGTAAGCTTTAATCACAATTTGCAACATGTAATGTAAAAATTGAGCTCGTAGTTGACAAACCCTCAGAGAATTTTCAATTATCAAGTTTGCAGATTCACACAGCTCTGCAGATCCTTTTTGCTAGAAAGCTCCGATAACTGATCTGATCCACTGTTCATTAGTGTAGCTAGTAAGCTACTAGCTGGTGAACGCGGTTAAATATTAAGCCGCTAAAGAGCCAGATATTTTTCTCTGTAGTTTTTTGGGAGTAAAATGTCACTAGAAATAGAGTGAACATTGGAGTTCCATTTGTTAGGTGGACAGAAACACAGATCCAAATGCATTCTAATGTCACTCCATATCTGTTGTATGTGTAAAAAGGTGTTTCAAACTAATACTCAATAAAAATAAATAAATAAAATGAATAAATGGCAGCTTTAAAAACCAGCTTGAGTTTTCAACTGGAGGTTTAAAGCTGAAAGAAAAAAGAAACCAAGATTGGCTTGAGGGAAGCACAAGTACTAAGTGTGCAACATGGTAGATCTAATCCGTATGTCAAGAGACCAGTGCTGTTACTTTGCCTCTCTGCCTGCATGGTAAGAGTGTCAAGCTTTGCACCAGTATCTCATTAGGAGAAGGACAGCTGTGCAGAGGCGGACAGCCTGCTTCCAGAGACACCGGTTGAGTCACAGTAGGCCAACGACCAATCGGGGAACACTTGCTACATGCTGCATGACTCAGAGAGCCTCACACGCCGGCTCGCTCACAAATTCAGATACGGATGCTGTCTAATTCCTCATCAGCAAAGAAAGTTTTTCTGACAGTTAGAGGCAGAGAAGAAGCAGCTTGTATGCTGTCACTGCATCTGTTAGGGCTGTTACCAAGGTTGTTATCAGCCCTGGCAAGCGGGCTTCTGCTCGGGGAAATGTCCTCTGTTCCGGTTTTCTGGACTCCATAAACATCTTTGGAAGCCAAGCTCCACCAGGGTTGGAACTCGCGGGTTTGGGTTGCTTTGAGCCAAGTGCCCAGAGACTCCACTGAGCGGCTTTGATGGCAGTCTGTGTTGTGGAAATTGGTCTAGAGCTCTCAAAGCTCATTCTGTGTGTCCCCAGCTGTGGTGCTCTGCTTTGACCAACTCTTAGTTTTGTGCAGAAAAAACTCTTTTTTCACAGTTACCGAGACCAGCCCCGCCTCAGTGGAAGGTCTTTTAAAAACTGCTTAGGGTTTCCTTTTGAATACTAACTGCAACTGGTTGCTGCTGGCTCAGTGGCTCTGACACAAGAGGGCAATATGCAGGCTCTACTTCATGCTAGAGGGTAGGTTTTATAAGGCTAAACGTTTTAATGGATGAAAACATATTTGAGAAAATATTTGGGCCTCCAGCCAGGTATCTTATTAAGACAGCTAAGTAAGACAGCACAGCTTTCATCCTATCTGACAAATACATCAACCAGATATTTGTCCTGAACTTAGGTTACTTAGCTGTCTTTCATATTTCACCCAAAGGCCACCTAGAGCATCAAATATTCATACACTTGTTCTGCAAGCCACCAAAAATTTAAGGTAACATACAGCCTAAAAATAAGAGCCATAGTCATGTACTAACACCACAGACAATGTGGTGATACAGGCAGTGCTTGCTTTCCACATTAAGATGTATCAGGGGTGTCCATATTGCACAGACTCTCCAGCTTGACTCCTTAGCAGCAGCCACCTTCAACACAGCCTGCTGTTGGCAGCTGCCTCTGGGCAGGACCCCTTGGCCAATCAACTCCCCTCTGCCTGAAGGCAGGCCTCGGCCCTTCTCTCGCTCCACTACCTAGAACTGCAAGCCGGCCTGTCAATCACACCACTAGGCCCCACTGTGCTGCCTGACCCACTGGCACTCTTGCCATGGCAACACAAATCCCAGCAGACCTAGCTGTCAAGAACAGGAGTTCTCAGAAATATGAAAGACAAGAGTCTGTGATCCGGTGTACACGCATGGGGTTTGTGCCCGGACCAAGATGTCTCGGTCACATGAATGATTCATCCCTATGTGTTAGTCTTTTGATTTTTGTGAAATATAGTAATAATATTAATAAGCCCAAAAGAAACTTAAAATAAAGATCTCATAATCAAATCACCCCAAGAAAAATCTGCTTAAGCAAAATTTGTAATTTTGCTTGCTCAAAGGAGGCTAGGAGGAACACAGAGGGAAGCACTGTGTGAGCTCTCTTTAAAATCAAAGTGGCAAACAAGACTGTTATTTGTTCAGGGTAATAGTTTCTCCAAGCACCCTCAAACAATACTCAGCATAGAAATCAGCAGCAGTGCAGATGGAGTTCCTCCACGGTTGCCTTTTTTTTTCATATATAAATGCAGAGGAGAGATTATTTCAAATCTTGGCCAAACATTGGCCACAGTTATGCCGGTCTATTGACTGACCAATGGTGCTTTAAAATATAGGTTTGATTAAAAAACCTATATTCCATCTTCATCTTGCTGCCTAAAACTGTTTTTTGGCCTTTAGGGTCCAGTGAAATTTATAACAACACTGACAGCTGTGCACATTGCCTGTATTTGTTGTTTTTCGTCATTGAATTTGTTCCAAAAAATATGAGAGAAAAATCTAAAATGGAAAACTGGTGAAAAAGGATTTAACAAATTAAGAACAATGTTATTCCCAGTTTGTAGTTATTTTAACATTAAACTATGATATTATAATAAAGAGACATGAAAGGAAAAAACATTTGTGCTACCACTGTAGCTCAACATCAGTAATCATTTCTGGTGAAATTGCTCAATGTTCAATCTACTGCAGCACAATCAGCCATTAAGTAAAACTGTTATTGCTGGCTAGCATTTAACCGAAGATCTTGATCCATTTGTTAAAATATTCAGCTAACTCTTACAAAAGTGGTTTTCAAACTTGGGTCTGAGGACCAACAGGGGTGCTTGAGGGGGTTGTAGGACGTCCCCAGCAAAAAGAGAAATAGAATCTTGGATCACATTTTTTGGAATTTGGAATAACAATGGAAGAAATAGGGTTGGCTGTTTTGATTGATTGTGATTTATAAAGATCTTATTTTGGGTATTGATTGACTTTGGAGACGTTATTATTTTCAGACCTGAAAATGAGGAAAAATACTTAGAGGGGATTCTGGGAACCCCTGCCTAGCTTGTTTTGTGGAGTTCTTAAAGCTGCAGTCATTTACAAATTTTAGGTCACTAGCATGCAATGGAACTAAGACATAAACACACAAAAACATTAGACGTTACACTTTCTTTACCAGCTAGCTACAAAATGTTATATCTGCTGTACAGTAGGTCTTCAGCATCAGTAGGGAAGCTTTGGTACATACAACACTTTTGAAATAAAGAAAATATTTAAAAGAAAAAAATATAAAAATGGGAAATCATATAAATTAACAGAAACATCAGACTTTTTCATGTGTCATGAGGGGTTGTGGGTGGCTACTTGGAGTAATGGCCTCAGTAGTTTTAAAATCCTGGCTACAGCCCTCATTTGTTTCCTAGAACCTGCAACCCAGTGGTTCTTGTAGTCACTTTATGTTGATGTTGAAGTACTACTGTAGTAATGATATCAGTCTTTAAAAATGTTGGGGAACTACTAGTATTATATGCCAAGGTGAATTAAATGAAAATTAAAAATTAGCATCACAGAGCCCTCTTAATTGTTTGCTGTCCACACACAAACCATAATCAACCATAATTTCTTTCCACTTTTTTTCCCAGTTGGTCATCCATGCCACACTTGGCTCTGTGCCCCCCAGTGTCCACTGCATTAACCAGTCCTTTTCTGTAGTAGTGGCTTACTGCTCATTAAATGTCTCTCTCTCTGCTACCTTGTCTTACAGGTCATCCTGATCCTGACCAAGTACTACCACGCTGACTCCACCAAGGTGCTGGAGAGCTCGCTGTGGAGGTAGGCCAAACGTTTACACCATGTTTGCTCTCACTAGATGTCTTTATGTCATGTCTGGCCTTAGACTCACGCAGACCTTTCATCAGCAAGCAGCTTCCCTTTAACAGCGAGGTCAGTGCAGGTCTCGGTTATCTCTCTGCTGTGCTTCTTCAAGGAGACAAGAGTGATACGGAGTGCTGAGCGGACAAAACATCAGCAGGCAGCTACGAGTAAAGTGGGGGACCGGAGAGTGGCGCTGCGAGGCCAGAGCGGGCATCTGTTTGGGCAGATAGCATATCAGCATGGCACAGGGCAGGACGATGGGCACCGGCAGTGCCAGGGAGAGGGGTCAAGTCTGGCTGGCAGAGCTCCCTCTATTTAGCAAGGCTGTCTCTCGCCAAAAACACTTCACACTTGTCTCGCTTTTGAGCGGTGGAAAAACCAATGCATTCCGCTCAACTTCACAACAAGAGTATCGTGTTACTTACATATATTCTCATGGAATATTAATTTCCTCTTTATTCTAAATCCACTTCCTACCAGCTCCTGAGGTGCTGCTCTGTAGCTGAGCATGTCCTTCTCATAGATAAGAGTGTGGAGGAAACTTAATTATATTCAAATTTCCTCATAAAAACTTAGAAAATAGACAAGACAGGGCTCATAACACTGGCTAAAATTAGCCGTCTAGAAGGCATTCGCACAGAGCAAAACGTGTCTGATGGTGGTACTTAATTCATGCCATTCACCTCACTGAGGGCTCCATGACTTCAAAGCTTCAGCCGCTCATTAGCTCTGACTGCCTGTCTCCCTGGAGGACAGATATGAATAATGTACATATTTTTATCCTTCCCTTGTTGATGTTTTAATTGTTGCAGTGTATGAATAATGCTGCAGATTCACCACTGGACAGCCCACTTGAGAAAGGAAAAAACACAGCAAGTGGTTGAATTTAATCTGAATTGAACCTAAATTGGCAGAGACAGAAAAAGCTGGCCGTCTGCCTGTTGGCATCATTGTCTAAAAAGCAGAAATTACCATGAAATTAGCATGTTTCTAAGAGGACCCATAAGGCTCTCTGACCACGTCTTGGTAGGTATTATGTGTGGGGTGTACCTCAGTTCCTTGTAGCTGTCAGCTTGGCGTGGTGTGTGGACAGCCACAATCCACTGGCCTATAGGCTTTGAAGTCCCAGAGCTGTAGGATCAAACAAGGGAGATGGGGGAAGATGAATGGGTTTGCCGTCTTGGCCTGTCAGGTGGCGTAGATCAAGATGCCAGGTTCCACACAGGGGGAAAGTTAACAGCACAGAGAGGAGAAAAGTTTTTCAGGGCAGCCGAGTTAATGAACTAAGGCCCTTTTAGATCAGTGGTGGTCTACAGAGGCTTGTCTTCTATCAATAGGCAAAGCACACAACCTGTGTCTTCACAGTTGAACACATAGAACTGTTAGTGGCCTATGTGGATTCAACCCAAACAACTGAGTATCAGCCAGTTAGTGTCATTCACTTATGCCCTGAGAAAGGACCAGAGAACTCATTCAGACTGAAGTGTGTTAGCTGGGAAAACTTCCCTCACTGTGCTAAACTACCTTAAATTATTTTTGATGGAATTTTTGTTGATCACAATGGCCTAAAAATGCTGTTTTGTAATCCAGTGGGCACTTACACAACAAATAATAGAGGATAAGTACAGTATGTCAGCATTTATTGTTAAAAATAAAGTTCCAATTAATCCGTAGACAAAAAACATGCTATTGCTATTCATAAATTATTATTTTCCTTGGACATCTTGTGACCCCCTTAAATAATAATAGCAGCAATACCTGTGGATAGTTGGGTGTACAAATTGTGACTTTTTAGCTGTTTGCGCCATCTACTACCAACACTTGTGGTTGGTTTCTGACTGTACACCATGTTGGCGATCAAACCACAACCAAGTAGTTGTATTTGCCTAAAGATGATAACTATACAGTTGATAGATCGGTCATTGGAGGTACAAAGACTTTCATCAGTCATCAAAAGAAGGTCAGTCAGTATAAACTATATCATGTCTGTTCAAAGTTAAAACAAGATTTATTTAAGAGAAAACAGGACTAATAAAGTTACTAGCTCCTTCCTTCTCATCATAACCATAACCACACTTCGTGCCATGTCACACTCTGTTTCCCAGTGTGCTGTGGAGACTTTTGTCTGTCCCCAGGCTTTGGCATCAGTGCTGGCTCCTTAACCACTGCTGCCTGTTACTCCTGTATGTCTGTCCTCCAGTTTGTTATGGCGGGGCCAGGTTTGCAGGCTATAACACAGCTGATAAAGGAGCTCCAAACATCTCACTTGTCGCGTGAGAATGGCTCTCTTTGTGAAGAGAGGGGAAAGAAAGTCAGTGGCAATTCATGGACCACGTGAAGCTTTACCAGGCAGTTTATGCATGTACGCAAGTAAAAATATGATAAAATGTAGTAGGAAGATTACTCACACTTATCCATGTGAGGCTGTAGAACTGCCTGTTGGCAAAATGCTTTCTTTCTTTCTTTCTTTTTTCTTTTTCTTTCTTTCTTTCTTTCTAGGTAATAGGAGCTTCAGGTTGTTCAGAGTCTGGTCAATAATTGATGTTGTAGTGGCAGTGATGTTGTGTTTTCTGTGGCTGAGGTAAATTACAGCAGTCAGAGGTCTGGACCCCTGAAGTTAAGAGATACACTGGACACTTAAAACTCTGATGTCCTGCTGCATGCCTGTGTGTTATAGCTACACATCTGTTTAATGTCTGTGGACTACTACCAACCTCTACTCTGCAGTCTTGTTAGACCAGTCAGGGGAATTTCCCAACCTTCAACAATATTTTAGTCATTTAGTTTTTAGTTTAAACATGCCATACCAGCAGTAAAACATTAAGGACTCAGTATGCTTCAAATGGACAAGTTCTTATGAAAGTGTTGTTTGAACAGTGTTTATGTTATTGTGGCCTCCTCCTGGCTGCATCCCATTGCCTCCAGGATCACTCTCCAAGAACACTGTAGCTTTTGTGTGTCTTGTGTTTTTGTAGACATGACAGAATTAACCCTTCCTAAATCCCACCCCTTTTTGCTCTGTGCATCAGTTGAGTAAGACTCGGTCAACTTTCTCCTTTCCTGTATTTAGATATGCTATGTGCTACAGGATTTTCTGATGCTGTTAGGCAATCCAACAAGTGCTTTGTTTGAATCATACTGAGACCTTTACTGCAAACATTTTGACATATTAACTTGAAGTAATTAGATCATCTCTAAGAGCATAGATAACCTTCTTTTTCATGTTGTAGGGTTAGTAGGGACTATTTCTAGTTCCAAGATATTACAGCTTTTAGAGTTTCTGGCAATGGCAGATGGTGGATAAAGTGGAAGGTTGAACATGACATCCACAATGAGTTCCTACTCTGCGTCTTGCTTGAGGACACTTTTGACACAAGATATTTGCCTGAATCTGTCTCTCATGTTGACTTGTCCAGACTTGTGCCTTAAATACAGATCAAATTCAGATACGGCATCAGAGTAAACAGAGAGAAAGGTGCTTATAGATTTGGCAAAGACATGAGGATTTGCCACTGCATTACCAAACTCTGTGATGACTGCAGGCTGACAGAACTCTCCTTAAGACTGTTGCTCCAAGTCGAGCCATGAAATACTCAGTAAACCTTTTTGATCCTCAGACTGAAAGGAGCAGATGTGCACTTCACTTTTTTTGGCTTTGAATCCTCAGTGCAAGAATTTCTCATTTTTAGATGGTAGATAGTGGCTCAAATATTAGGCAGTTAGTGCCGTCCATTTGTGATTTGATGGATATAATTGATTGTAATATCATATTTTGATCAGATTACCACATAATATCCTGATTTTAATGTATCCAAAGGCTAAATCCAGTTTTAGAGGCTTTTAAAACCTTAAAATGAAAAAAAAAGGTTGTATATTGGAACATCCCATTGTTTTACAAGATATATATTGGAATTGCAATTTTTGGGGCTCTAATCCAGGTATATTGGATATTGGTTCAAACATTGGCTATTGGAAGCTTCGCTCCCCTCTAAATATTGGCTTTTAGCCTTCGAAACAGACCTAGAGAAACACATACAATCCAAGTATTTATATTCTCACTTTTGGTTTTAAAAAGTTGTTTGACCTCAAGTACCCCCACAGTAATCATACACTCACATAAACAGGGTGTTGGTGTGAGAGTTGGGGGGTATATATAATTCATGCTGTCTTCACACATCTTTTGAAGAGGCGAGGGGGGCTGGTAGCCATCGCGCCGGGGGGTTCCACTGCTCCATTATGGATGAAGAGATCGTCTGACAGGCCAGCACTTATTATTATGTACAGTAGATCAACCAAAGCACACTTCCACAAACACAACCATTGACAATATGTCCGTCATATATGCTAAACTGTCAGAATTGCCTTATCAACCATAACCAACGAGCCAATTTAATTGATATTCAATATGTAAATGCTTCACTCCAAACACAACATATAAGGATAAATTAGGTTTACGAAGAAATTCTGCAAGCATGTGTTTATATGCATGCATAAAGATCTGCATGTATATCTATATGGATCTGTATTGTATACGTTGTATGCATTTATTTTGTGTGTGTTGTTTTGTATGAAAGAGGGATATTTGTCCGTGGCTATGGATAAGAGATGTTCCGATACCATTTTTTCCCTCCCGATACTGATTCCGATACTTGTGCTGTGGGTATAGTACCGATTCCAATTACCGTTAGGAGCTTAACGGAGCTAACCGGAAATAGATTACTTAATTTTAATAAATGACGTGGTAATCGGATCAGTGCCTGGACTCAAGTACTCGCCGATACCGATGCGGCAATATCGGAGCAATTTCCGATAATTTCCGATACAGACAGACAAACATCAGTCCTCCAACATCCACACTTCACCCTCCTCTCTCCACATGGACTCAAATTCAAAATTTACGTCTTCTTTCTCTGTAACAAAAGCCGCTCTTCAAAGCTGCATTCAAGAAGCAGAGCAATCAGGGAGATCATAAGGGATGATACAGGAAGTTGAAGCTTTGATGATTCCTGTGGGGAAACTGGGTCATGATAACGTAATACATTACAAAAGAGAGTAAGAAAAGTGAGCTATTTCTTTTTCTAAATCATGTCAACACAGAAATGTTGACATGATTGACACATTCATTATTAGGCATTTGAATAATTACTGTAAACTGCTGAGATGATTGGCAGCCACTTCATTCTTGTTCTTGAAATGCTAAGCAATAATGTTTATGAGAAATCCTACAGTTTGTAGTTCCTTTAATGCAACACAGAGAATGTTTTACTAAGTTTTTCTGTTTATGAACACTTGTTTTACAGAAAATAGTAAAAGACACAGAGTTTATTCTTGGAAATAGTAAAAAATCTCAACTTAGTAGAAAACCACCTAAATAGCAGCAAATGGTAGCAAATACATCCTGAGAGGATAGTTTGTCAGAAATGGAACAGAAGGAGAAGGTCAACTCTTGTATCTTGTATATCGTGCTCAGTGCCAAAAGAGTTGTTCAGGCTTCCTCATGGTTCCATGCACACGAGAGTTCTTCTCCAGCCAAGCAGGTTGAGAGCATCCCTGTTGTACAGTTCTTCAGCTGAGCCAACTGACTTACTATTGGCTCCCCACAGATTAAGGGCATAAAATGCTTTGCTTTCAAATATTGCTAATAAAAAGAGTAATTTAATGTCTTACAACAATGAAAGTGCCCAATACACCAAAATCCACTCACAGCCCAGTGTTATTACTGGGGGCTCAGTTTTTAACACCGCCAAGCAGACCACGTACAGAGAGCATCCATTGTGTTGCAATTTTTAATAAAGAAGACTAACAATATCCTCTTACATCATAGTACTGAACATGAAATGCACACATGGATTTTTTCCAAGTATGGCTTCAGAGATTTTAGCTTTAAAGGGATAGTTATAGAGGTCAGCAGTTGGATACAAACAGACAGGGATCCCGGCACAGAGGCAGAGCATTGAATGGCTGTGGATGGGAGTATTTAGCCACCTAAAAAATGCCCACCTCAAACAATCAATATCATTTTTAAGTGTATGCTGTATGTATATAAAGAATGTTTTAACTGCTTTACCTCACTGTCAGACAGCTTTTTTCTTTGGCTCTAACCATAGAACTTTGTATTCCTACGCACTCCACTGCGACCGTTGCACTGTATTCTGCCACAGACTGTAAGTAATTGATTATGGATAAGTACCTCATACAACTCCACTTCAAAAAACCTGAACTGTCGCTTTAAACGAAAATGAGGTGACATCGGCCACATTTTGAGAATAACATTAGAACGTACTGTATGTATATGAATTTCAGTGTCTGACAGCATGGCTTTAGGTTGTACAAATGAGCAGCAGTACAGTGAGAAACAATTGCAGAATACAGAGAAAGTGAAAGACTGAGTGAAAGCTGTAATAACAACTTAAGGCTACAGTCGATCATGTATCTTTGTTTCAATTTGTCTCAATGTTTTGAAGCCGCTGCTTTGAGGCTTATTGGCTGCAGGGTAGCACATCTACAGCTCACTTCCCACTTTGATGCCTCCTTAATCAGTTTGTTTCAGATGTGGATGTGCGTACGTACACACTCACACACACAGTTATTCCACCATTACAAATGTGTTGATGATTAGCCCTCCCTAGGGTCCAGATCACATTTCCCCAAACTAAACCAGGAGAGAGAGCCACAAAGTAGAAACACACGCTTTTGGGCTTAATCAAGACAGCATGTTTCATTTCCCCTCTCCTTTTCCTCTTCGCCTCATCCTGCCCTCACTTCCACTCATTCATTTCCCTCTCAGGTTTTCCTCTCTCTCTTCTCTCTCTCTCTCTCTCTCTCTTCTCTCTGCTCCGTCTCTCTCTCTCTCTCTACATTTCTCTCAGTGTTTCTCCCTGGGTCCAGATGGTCTGGGGTGCCGTAAATACTTAATCGAGGCGAGAGCATCGTCCTCCCTTCATCCCTATGCCCCCCTACCTCCACCACCTCATCACTTCCCTCCATCATGCATATTTCACAGCCTAGAGAGAGAGAGAGAAAGCACCCAAGAGAGCTCTGCTTGCTACCTAAGATGGCAGGCAGCGAGACCATAGCGTACCATAGTGCTGGGTAGAACTATATAGACCTCTTTGAGGGATTACAGTAACATATAGAAACGTCAAGCCTAGCAGAAAATAGATGAAATAACCTTTCTGGGCAAATGTATTGAGGAAGGAATGAAAAACACAGGTAGAATGAAGGAATCAATGAGCTGCTTCAGTGATGGATAATTCATTGTGTTTGGGTGGAGCAGGAGACCTGGTCATATCTCTATTTTCCCTTCACTTTCCTTAACATAAACAAGAGATGCAGCCAGCTATCTGTGAGTCAGCTTGTTTAACTTATTTGTCACTTTGCTGACTTTATTATTAAATAAGACATCTTACTCATTCACCTTTCCTTCCCATGAGTCCAAATCATAAGTCGCTGCCGTCCAGTAGCAGGCGTAGGCGTACATTTAATCCAGACTATATTTGTGTTACTGCACACTCACAAGTCTACTTAGGTAAAATTAATTAGTTAGCAGGTTGTTGTCAATCACTTTAAATATGATTGACTGGTCTAATACGCGTGACACCATAATTGAAATGTAATGCCTCTGTAAAAGATGATGAAGCCTGATTAGACTACAATGAAATGAATTAACCTCCAGAGTTAAGAGTTAAGAGTCCAAAACCAAGTTGATTTATTGAGAGAATATAGGAGATTGATTCACAAAGTCAAGATGATTAAGTGTTAATCTAAATCGTATATTTTACTTCTCATTGCTGCTTTCATTACATTGATGCTTGGTAAAACCCACCAGTCAACCCCTCACCTTAAATATTATTTTTAACAATAATGCTTTAGTCCCTTAAGCATTCACATTTGAGCCTTGGCATTTTTGGTTTTCATTGAAATATCGCAGCAACTATAGGATGGACTGCTGCACACACATTCATGCTCCCCAAAGGATGAATTGCAATCACGTTGATCTCCTTAACTTTCATTAGTGCCATCATGCATTCAAATTTATTTATTAATTTGTCAATTTCAGCTTTGTGTTTAGTGCTAATAAGATGGCATAGCTGCTAAATATCAACATGCTAGCATTATCATATGTTAGCATGCTGATGTTGGCATTAGTTCACAGGCTCACAGAGCCACTAGCATGGCTTCAGACTCTTAGTCTTGTTCATTTCAAGAACATTCATTAAACCTCAGTTTCATTGAGCCCTGTGATAGACTGATGAGCTGTCCAGTGTGGACCATACCTCTTGTCCAATGTCAACTGGGATAGGCTCCAGCACCCCACAACTGCTTATAGATAATGGATAGATGAACGGATTGATGGATGGATATTGCATTTTATGCCTTCATTAGATAGTGACAGTAGAGAGATGGCAGGAAATGAATTGAGAGAGAGGGATCGACATGTAGCAAAGGTCCCCAGCTGGATGTAAATCAGCTATATTGCAATACATGGTCAGTACCTGTCTGTAAAGATTCTAAACACTTGTGCCCACTGGATGCATCTGCAGTGTTTCAGAAGCAGGGCGTCCTAAAGTCCTCCTTAAGTCCTGTGCAAACGAA
>NW_023339984.1:2630044-2641986 GCF_004916995.1 Morone saxatilis | reverse complement strand
GATACAGAAGGTCTTTCCTTCCTGCTGCTGTTAGGCTCCACAACGACACTCTTATGTGCAATAGTATTACAAAAAACTTCAAAACACAGTTGACACCAGTCTGTGCAATCTATTCTTTTCATTATTTATCTTTTTAAACTTACTCCTTGCTCTTGTTATTTTTTATCTCTTGTTATTTTTTTATTCTGTCCTTTCTGTATGCTGTTGCAAACTGCAATTCCCATTGTGGGACAATAAAGGTTTTCTTATCTTCTTTCTTCTTCTTATCTTATCTTAAAGCAGCCTGTTCTTAAGAAGCTACATATCCAGGTTCCAACCTGTTCTCACGCCCAATTGACACTGTAGATATCCCTCTTGCGTCACGTGTGGACACGCCTGTCTAGGGTAATGTTTTCATGCCGCGAAACAGGTGACGGAGTATAAATGAGTGGTGGAGAGTAGAGGGTTGATGGGATGGCTGAAACAAACACAGGGATTTGACCCAGGAGATTGTTGTTTGTGTCCTGTGTGAAACCAAAACAAAATGTTGACTTCTTTTAAGTTATATAAGCTACATATGTTAAATTATGTAACATATTTAAAGTAACTTCCGATCTTTTGCTAAACCAAACCAAGTAGGTTTTGTGCCTAATCCTAACCCTAAGTGAGACACTTCATGTTAATATAAACCGTGCAAGCTTTATTTTCAAAGTCTAACAAGATGTAACATATTTATTTTTCACTCGACTTGTGTTCATTGGACATCGGCACACTCGAATCCCAGCAACATTTTACAGGATCCAGCTGCATTTGGTATACAAGATTAAGGTACAACATTAAATGACTCGTCAAGATAGATATATTCGTTCACCAAGTAGCAAAATACATTTGAAACTACTCTGAATTCAACCAGCACTTACAATATGGTCAGATAAGTTCTAAATGCAGACATACTGACCACAGCACTGCTGGTATGCAGTATAGCCACCAAAATAGCTCACAAAACAGGATTATAAAATATCATTTTACAGTTTTGGGGGTTAGAGTAACAAGCAGGATATGGAAAGTTTGCGCTTTATCCAGTAACACAATGATTGCCAATGTGAGTCTGTTAGGAGATGGAGGAGGATGGAGAGGTGCAGCAAACTCAGATTACTATCTGATTGGACCTGAAATGAACTGGAAAATGAGACAACTGTGCAAGCATGTGGCCACGTACATAATGCCATTGAGTGTATATGTGTGTGTACCCCTGCAGTGCACGGACTGCAGTATAGAAAAACTATATATTGTGCACGTTTAGCTGGGTTTTTGGCATGTGTCTGCGTACGTGTGTGGGAGTCGGATCGTTTTCACGCCGCGGCTGAACAGGGGGCTGTGTGCCCGGCCATCTGGAAGACGTTTCTCATTTCCTCAAACATTCTTCCTGCGATGAGGAGCACAGGTCCACAACTGCACACAGCTGGGAGACACAGAGAGAGCTCCTTCTGGATTTGCTTCTGACTAAACTGTGAAAGTATACCCACAGGAAACAATAGTTGGCTGAGAGTCTCTCCCACTATCTACCCCTCTTCTTCACACACACACACAGACACATGCTCTATCCTTCCACTTTCCTCTTTTTATCTTTATCCCAATTTCATAGCCTTGCTAGAAGCTACTTTCCAAAAGGACAGTAACTTATGGACCACACACTGCAGAGGAGAGCACAACAACAGAGCTGCAGGAATAATTGTGTAACTTGTGGTATTTAGTTTTGTTGGAATTTAAACCTCCTCAAAAAATATATCTGAGGTTGGGCTTGGCATACAGTAGAAGTATTTGTTACCTGTGAGCCATGAACTCACTGAAATGAATACGAATTAAGTGTTGCTAAGCACTGTAAGCAATGTCTGTATACACCAGCCAAAAAAAACAAGAAGAAGAAAGAAAGGAAGGAAAAGACAAAAAGTAATGGAAAACACAGAAAGACAATAGAAGAGCAAGGGGTGGACAGACAATAGGCAGACAAAGCAGCCAAGTAATGAAAAGAATGGAGTGAAAAATTAGAGAAAAGACTGATTGAGAAAAATAATAGTCTTTCATTAGTGAGCAATAATTGATGTTTTAACCTCATGACAGCCATTTTAATACTCTTCTTTGCAACTGTGGAGAGAACAAAGGGATCGGAAGGGAAGACAGAGGTA
Organism: Morone saxatilis; assembly: GCF_004916995.1. NCBI lineage: Eukaryota > Metazoa > Chordata > Actinopteri > Moronidae > Morone > Morone saxatilis. The sequence goes on along the minus strand of NW_023339984.1, from coordinate 2,639,821 downwards.
AAACGGGGGAACTGGGGATCGGATGAGCATGTGAAATGTTAATTGCACTTTAATAGAACAACATGTCTTAACAGTCTTAGAGATAAGAGAGGGGCAAATTGCCCTGTCAACACCACACAGGTCTGACAACCCGCACATGTAGCCATTAGGTGATACAGAATGCTTAGTTTTCTACTTTTCAACTGGTTTCTCTCCGTTTCATCCCGCCCAAGCAAATGGAATGTGGAGATTGTGGTCAAAGAAAAACAAATGCCTGATGGCGTGTCAGAGCCAAACCAAACTTTCCTGGCTTCATCAGTGAAAAAGCCTGTTGTGGAGGATCAACAGCTGCATGGGGAGAAGTACACACCTGAACTGTGGGAATTCATTTGAAATTCGTTGGAAATTTGAACTCGTTTGGATGGGAACTAAATAAAAGAAAATGTAAACCAATATTATCAATGTCGTGCCATCAGTTCGTCAGATTATCATATTATACTTTAAATGAAATTGAAATGCTGGCCTCCACCAATTTAGCATTGTACGCCTAACTGTAACATTATGATGGACAATGAAAACAGAAATTTATCAAAATCAATGCAACAGAATTTGTAACCACCTACTACATACTACTGACAAATGCAATATGCAGAGTTACTTTTGTAATTTCTGTTTGTACAAATAGCATTCCACTCGAACATTTAATTATCTGAGATCTGTAGACGTGAAGATATGACTAAATATTAAGTCTTAATAGTCTTAGTCTTAATTAATTAAGTCTAAACATTTGTCCAAAAGGTCAAGTAAAGTTGTTACCCAAGTATCAGTTTATGGACCTGATTTAACTTTAAGTTTTCCTGTATATCAGTGGGATTATTACCAACATTTACCTTCCAATAAAGTGGTTTAGGTAATCTGGATAAACTGTTGTCTTGTTTACTACCTGTCTGAACGACTGACTGCATGTGGTTCTTTCTCCATCGACTTCATTGTAGTGATGTCACCATCTTTCGAGATTTCAGCAAAACTTTGGAGAGAACTTTGCTGCCAGACAATGATGGCGGAAACTATGGAAGTCAGACTCAATGATAAAAACTGAAATTATCTGTTAATATGTCATAAACTGTGATGTGCCTACGGTCTGCATTTGTACCATACTGGAACCAATAAAGTTTTGAGTTTTTTTTTGTTTTATTTATTAGACAAGTGGTACCATCCTGCAGCAGCACCACAAACAAATAATTCGGATTAGGCCTTCATTTCCACAAAGGTGTTTCCTTTCTTTTCCTCCTCTAAATGGCAATGTTTAGATGCAAAATAGTGCAAATTTTTAATGAATTTCCATGAAATTTTCCATCTCTCCAACAGAATGGAAGCTTCAGTGGAAGTCATGATTAACTCACAAAGTGTGTTTCCATTGCACTGCTGTTGCATTTTGCTATTCTCAAAACACCAACTTTTCCACTTCATCTCTTTTTTGTGATAAATTGAGTGTTTTTCTCTAATTTCTGGATTTTCCACTCAAGTTTTTTATGTGTAAACTGAAAATTGGTACAAAAACAGGCAAAATGCACTTAATGTCACGAATCCCAACTGTCACCTCCTTTACCTCTTAATTGAATTGTTCATGGTTGTGTTTAGGAGTTAGCTTAGTAAAGACTTTGAGATGGCCACCTGTGGAGGTCCAGCTTTAGTTATACGATCAAAGCCTGTCCAAACTGGCTGCTTTTATTAGACTACAGCAAACATCCAGCCACTATCTCAGGCACACACACACCTGTCATTTCATTATTGAAGCAGTGTACTGTTTTGGCAGGGGAAAAATATCAAACGGGTAATGAACCTGTATGTGGTCATGTTTCGGTGCATGTGTGTTTTCTGTCCTCAGTTGAGAGCATTAGGAGCGAACCTGCTGCAGGTACCAACTAGAGGATTAGTCCCCGTTTCCTGTTGTTCGTACTGTACGTGCAAACACACAGGCGATAGATCCGGTCTTATTTGTGTGTGTGCGTGTTTAAACAGGTGTGTATTTTCTAACTAACTTCTCCCTGCGCAGCCGTTGATCTTGCAAAACAGGCTTTTTCACCGATGAAGCCAGGAAAGTTTGGCTTGGCTCTGACACGCCACCATACTCACATGTGTTTTTCTTTAACCACAATCCCCCGATTTCCCATTTAATTGAGGGAAACATGTTTTGCTTGCATAATGTAAGTGGGCGGGAGAAAGTAGAAAATGAAGCATTCTGTATCATCTAATGGCTACATGTGCAAGTGTCAGAACTATGTGGTGTTGACAGGGCAATTTTCCCCTCTCTTATCAAGAGTAAGACATGTTGTCCTATTAATGTGGAGTACTGCTTTTCATATTGGTATGCAGTATGAAACTGTAAAATCGATTTTTATTTAAGTAAACAATAGCACGGCTAATGCTATTGTTAGCATTTGGCTACTGCATAGCATCTCATTATGCTTTAAAAAAAATATTCATTGTTTTTCCCATAAATAAATGTTTACCTAAGAAATGGGTAACGCCTATGTGACATGTTTAGTCACAACTGTGAATTTTTCTCCGGTGGTTGTGACTGTTCCAGATAGATTAGATAAGAGAATTGAGTCTTATCTTCAATCCAGTAGAAGGTGGTAATGCAAAATTTTGGATGCGAACCAAACCCAAACCATGTGGGACACAGTAGACAAGGTAGTCTGATGCATATTTTCCAAATCAGTACGACATCCAGGTATTTATGCCATACTACAGGCTATATTTTAACCAAATCAGTACGTACTGCCAGTATAGTAGGCGGTTTAGAATAGTGTCTTTTTTATTTCTCACATTCTTCCTGGTATAAATCTGGCTCTACTGACCCTACATTGCCCATAATGACAATAACAGTTTGGTCGTAGATTCGGGTAACATAGCCTCTAGCCCTTTGCCCTCCTGCGTGTCACTCGGTTTATGAAAAATAATTATTGATCCTACAATACACATTTTTACCTCAAGAAAACCATAATAGCATAAACATTGCATAATCAAAATACTTTTTTCAGTGGAAGCATCTAGCAGGCCAAATGGCATCTTATAGCAGGTCAACTTTGGCCCGTGGGCCCCGTTTTGTAAAGCCCTGCTCTAGCCTCAAGCAGAGATGAGGAGTTTGCTACAGTCTGGTGAGCTCACTTCTTTCTCCCCAGAATTCTTTCACTTGCCCCAACCATCACTTGAGGACATTCATTAGACTTCGCACAGCTCCCTCTGGAGACACAAAAGGCTTTATACAACTGTTTCACATACAAGTTGCACTCCCCAACACTTGTAAACAGACTTTGACGTGTTAAAATCGATGTACTCCCCCTTTAAGTTTTTATGTGTACAGGCTTGTATCTTTCCTTTGACTTTTTATTACAGAATCAGATATTTTCTAAAACAGTTGCCCATCTTTTGTACTGAGGATGAATCCAAGCCTTGGAACTGCTCCAACTGTAAGTCACAAAATGAACAGAACGTTTACTCCAGGAACCCTGAACGCCCGAAATAACTCCTCCTCACAGCTCTATAAAGTCCCAGCTTAGAAGGAGGAGCTTCTAAAGAGAGCAGTTAAAGACTGTGTATGCATCCTCTGTTCTCAAGACTTGATAGAGTTTGGAAGTGAGCAGGGGGTGCCACTCTTTTGCCAGCCAGCCAGCCAGCCACACATACACACACACCACACAGCCAACACACACACACACAGTCACACCACAGTGTGCCAACTCTGTTTTCTGAATAGACTTGGCAACCTTCATCGCTCCATCATCAGTAACACTTTAGTGGTCACAGAGAGCTCTTCATAAAGTCTTATTGCTGCTTTATTTATGAGCTCGCCATCATCAGAACAATGAGCCTTTCAATAACACGGTATGGATAATTACCATAAAACAATGGCCATTATCGCGTTAATGATGTCGTTAAGATATGCGCACTGGGACCAGCGTATGAGCTTATGAGGTGAAGTTGTGGGCTTGAATGAGTTGGGGAAGAGTTTTCTGTTCAGCTTGGTTTATGACTTTTTATTAGCTGTTCGTGCAGGAAGCAGGGGTAATCACTTTTTCTAACACTTTAAGCTACATCAATGGGGTGAAATGAGGTGAGTGGAGGCTGGAGTGACTTCTTAGAAGAGTGCTGAGTTGAGAAATGAAATTAAAAAAGTATGTTTAGATTTTGTGAATGTGAATGGATCTCACCCAACTACAGGAAGCCTTGTTATGTGTTACAGCTCCCGTGTGTGGACTTCTTGAGATTAGATTTAAAACCCTCAACAGAATTTGCTGACCTGCAAACTCACTAGTACCTCACTTATATATGGGGCAGAATTGTGTAATGCCTCAAAAGTAATTAGAAGGATTTAAAATTCAAGTCTAAATTTAACGGGGAAGGCTGGGGGTTGTTAAATAATTGTGCAGCAGTAGTTCAAACTAATTGTAGACGTAACAAGAATACAATCCAGACATGAGGAGACAAAACCATTAATAATTAGTTTGAGCTGTTGGAAAGGGGCGCAGTGACTGACTAACTGACCTAAGATGTTTCTCAAAATTCAACTGGAAAAAAATGACCTGTAGCTTTTTGGAAACCACCTTTGCTTTAAGTTAGAAGTCAAGTATGATGATAGCTTTAAAAATGATTCTGCTTACAGAGTTTTTGTTTGTAAAAAAACAGTTCTGGTGAAATATGGTGCTGCTTTGAATGTTTAATACAATATATATGTATAATATAATGTATATTTATGTAATACATATATATGTTTCCTTAAACTGCATCCTGCATATAGTGGCTTTAAAGTAGCTACAATCAATATGTTTATAGCAGTTGATTAGACCCTATAACAAATTTGCCTGTCCAAACCTTGTTGCTTTAGTCTCACTGTGCTATTATCTTGTCGAAGCAAGAAGCTGCAAATTCACAATAGCTGTGACTATGTAAGCGCATGCATCCACTCGTTCGTGCATTCACACACATACAACCTCACAAAGGCTTGACCTTGACCTCCATTCCAAATTTTAGCCTCCTAGGGTAAAAACTGTGTCTGCCAAAGGGTGAGGACATTTTTGTGAACCAACCAACTGACCGACATACCGAGCGAGAGCTGCTTGCACAGCTATAAAGTTCTAAAAACCCACTGCAGTTAGGGTTTAGCATGCATTTAGCAGCAAAAGAGACAGGCATTTCCCTCTGTAACTGGTTGGTAGAGGCCAAAAACAGAGCTAACAGAGAGTGAATATTGAATTTACGTTCATCAAGGTGGCCAGAAATAGGACTCCAAATGAATGATAATGTTCCCATACCTGCTGGATGTGTAAATAAAGGTTCACAATATCAACTTAAAAGTTGATATGTTAGTGTTGTGTTTGCAGCTTGTGTCTACTGCCCCCAAGTTGCCAAAATATCAGTTATTTCAGGTTAAAAAAGGAAAAAGGTACTTTCCTTTGCCACATGACTTTGCCAGGCAAAGTAGCAACCTGCCACCTGATTTGGAAAAGCCTGCAGGTTTTAAAAAAAGCAGTGTGGAGGTAGCACTGTTATAGTAGAAGCCAGGTCAGGCCCCAATATCCTGCTCTGAAGTCCTTGGAGCAGTAGGTCTTGTCTCCGTTCCAGCGGACAGTTAGCATGCTGGGCATCTCACCGTGAAAGTGCTTCAGGGGGAAAAGTGCCATTACGTAATTCATGCAAGAGAGGTGGTATTTGGCGAGACAGAGGCAGCAGTAAACCCCCCCCCCAAACTCTGCTGATGGTTCTGATCCAGAGAGCTTCAGGACAGGAGGGAGGAGGGGGGAGCGTGTCCAAGGAAAGAGAGCTGATCCATGAACTAATTTGGCGAGGGGAGAACAGTGACATGTCCTACACAGGAAAAGAGCCAGCAGCTGATGGAAGATGGGTCCAGGGCAGGGGTGGAGGACAGAGAGACGAGGCTCTAGGTCCTTTAGCCATGATCACTTGGAGCTACTGGCCTTTCTCAGAGTGAGCTCCCCAGCTGGCTGCAGAATTAGCTGATAGGAGGCCAATTTTACATTTGGCCAAGGAGGAAGTGAAAGAGAGCAATCAATGGAAACAAATGCTGGGTGTTATTTTTGTTTTAGAGCTTTGTGAGGGCTGTTAGGGTTCTGAAATGATCAGTGGGATACTTTGTGGTCTGTTAAATCCCATCATGCTTCATTAAAGTCAACATTGTAGTCAAATCTTTGAAGATTCTGATATGCTTTATATCAGGAATAAGTGAAAGTATTGATTTAACAAAGACCAGCTTGTAGGATTTAGTGGCATCTAATGGTGCAGTTGAAGATTACAATGCGCTCACCTCATTCTCTAAGCATGTAGATAAAACTATGGTGGCCTGCGAAAAACACGAAAGGCCCTTCTTGAGCCAATGGAAAGGCGGTTCAGTGGCTGTTCAATATGGTGGACTGTATAGAAGAGGACCTGCTCCCTCTGTAGATAAATGCAGTTTAACAGTAACACAAGAAAAGCAGAGTCAATACCTGCCTAGTTGCTAACATTAGCCACCATATGCCAGGGTCATACCAGACCAAATATGGCTGTAGCAGCAGTACATTCAGTAACAGTGGGTTTTATTTCTTATGAACTTTTTATTATTAAGAGGAAGAATGTGTTATTTCGCCTCTAAAAAATGGCATAGTCTTGCTTTAAGCTAGCTGATTTTGTATCAAAACCTTACTAATTACTCTTAGCTTTGATTTTTTTGATTGTGTTTGACTTGACTATGAGTTATTAAATTAGCTTTTTTATTTTGGGACTTTTCTAGTATAATTTCAATATGCATGTGCCGCATTTAGGGCGAATATTGTTTATATTGTTCTGTCTTGTGGGCTGAGCATATTTGTATGCATGATAAAATAATTAAAAACTTCATCATCATACAATAAATTTGCAGTAATACAGAGTATGTACTCAGCAAACTAATATATTAGAGTATCTGCAGCTCAGAGATGGCGTTTTGCCCTTCATACCTTGTGAAACTTTGGATTCTGCAAGAAGACGGATGATGGGACATTGAATAATAGAGTGAGAAGCTGAAAATCCACGGCCTTGGCATAGAACGAGAGAAAGAATTATTGAGTGAGAAAGTAGGAAAAAAGGCTCAGAGAGGTGTGAGTGTGGAGGACAGACTGGCCTGGCTGTATGAAGGCTTTGATAGCGGCAGGAAAAGGGCAGCATGGTCAGAGCCATCTCCTCCTCCTCCTGCTGACCCCTCGGGGCGCACTTGTCACTCTCCTTGACACACACACTTTCACACACACGTTACCGTATAGTTGGATTTCACTGTTGCCTGAGGCGAGAGGGTGAAAGGAACTAGGCCAGACTCAGTCACCACTGGCTGTCTCAATAATAGACGAAACACATATAGTATGGCCTCTTTTCAAGATGGCCGGTCAGACCCCTAAACTTGCCAGCATCCCCCCAACCTATTCACACACACACACTGCTGGTTGTGAGGGCTGGGCAGAAAGCCTAGAGAGGGTGGCTGGCCAGGCCATAGGCTGAAATTAGCCAAACTCTGACTACACATGGACTCCGTTTCCCAAGAGGCCGAGCTACTGCAGCTGCCCCAGACTGCCACCCCCTTGACCAAACACCCTCCCTGTCTCTGTAGTCAAAGGACAACTCTGTCACCATGACTACAAACACCAAAAAGAAACAACAACAACACCAGCAGTGCTCAGGCCAGGCGTCCCTCGTGTATCACATTCATTTAAATGCCGTCAGCTGTGTAAATACTGAGTGGGAAATCAAAATTGCATCTGACAGGAGATTTAATTATATTTGACTGTTGGGCCATCGTTTTTTTCTTCCCCCAGACAGTCTAAGCGACTTATGATTGCTGCTTATATTCATTCACTTCACCCGCCGTTTCCCCGGCCAAATTAAACCACGTGACTCAAACTCACACAACCAGAGAATGTAGAAAGCCCACCAGGGAGAAAAAAAGGACTGTACCTTATATGAAATGACTAAGATGACTTAACAAGATTTTGGGCTGAAGGGAGGGAGCTTTGGCCTTACTTAATCTAGCTGGAGCTTCTCAGCAGCTTTTCTCATTGGCACGCAAGGGGGGGAAGAGTTTTTAATGGTGTTTTAATTAAAGCTGCATTTGGCTCAGCTTACAGTCTTCATCCTCCCTCTGTGACTACCCCCTCTGTTTTTATACCAGTTCCTCATGCCCTGCAAAAAATATTCATCTCAATAACTAATTTTTGTATTGCCACAAAGCCAGTAGTACATTTTTTGTGATTGGACCTGTTTGGTCAATTCTTAACTCCAAGTGAATGCTAAAGGTGGGTGGAGTGGTGTAGCTGACTTTCTGTTCATGCAGATGTAAATTTAACATGGACATTAATAAGAAAATGTAATACTTGTGAATTCTCTGCAAGGGGTCAACATTTCATTTAAATATTTGGTCACCTGCCCCTGTAGTCTGCCACTAGTTTAGCAAAGGTAAGCCATACAAAGTCCACCCCAGAAGTTCCTGAACCTTTTGGAAAGCACTACCCCCAGGAGCAGGGACTTTCTTAACTGAAACTATTGTAGGCCCTGGTTTCTCCAGTCGAAATGCAGGTTTAGTTCCGGAGTTCCTCAAAAGGTTTTTGGTTCCCTGGGAACGTTCAGATGGAAACGGCCAATAAGTCACTGTGATTGGCCCAGACAAAGTGAAAGTTATGTAGCTTTGGCTCGATGCGGTCAGTGTGTGTTGCACTGAAAGGATGGAGTTTCACTGCCGAGAGAAGTGGCAAGGCAAGAAATATTGGAAGAAAGAGCACAGCAACCGCTTGAAATCCTGCTTCAGGCCAAAAGACAGAAAAATTAGGCACTTGAATTTGCAGGCCTGTTCAAGCAAAAAAACAAAACAGGCGATAGTACTATATTATGCACTGATCAGCCATAACATTATGTTATAACACTGATAATCTGGTTATCATGGCTCTTGACAGTGGCTGGGCTATATCAGGCAGCAGGTGAACATTTTGTCTTCAAAGTTGATGTGTTAGAAGCAGGAAAAATGGGCAGCGTGAGGATTTGAGCCACTTTGACAAGGAACCAGAGCCGGAGACAGGGTCATGGATGGCCAAGGCTCATTGATGCACGTGGGGAGCAAAGTCTGGCCCGTGTGGTCTGATCCATCAGACGAGCTACTGTAGCTCAAACTGCTCATAGAAAGGTGTCAGAACACACAGTGCATCTTTTGTTGCACTTTTGTTGGTATGGGGCTGCAGAACATTGTGACCACATTGCATCAATATGCTCCGACAGGAACTGCAGCATCTCCCTGGAATTATATTGTACTCCAAAAGGGACATCATCATATGGTTATTATTAATATTCTCAATATCTGTGTTTGATGTTGCTACTGGAGAGTTTTGTCCTTGTAGTGATTGTACTTTGGCCTTTGTGTAGTAAGGATTAAAAAAAATTACTCGTTAACACATGATGTGAGGCTGATCATGTGACAGATCACTTCTCAAATATTAAGAAAACATCACTGTATTCAAGTAGCTACCTCCCGTTTATCCTTTGGTTAAAGAATGTAATTTTATAATTGTGTTTAATATGAAACATACAGTTAAAAGTTAAACTTCTGATGTCTGTAGGGAAGAATACAGATGTGGTGGGCTTTGGAGTGGAATCAGACTGCATTATATTGATGGATATTGAACGGGAATGAGAAAGGTTTAGCTGTACTGACGCACGTAAGTTCACAGTTACAGAAAGGTTATGGTGTGCACTGATGACACTGCAGCAAGTGCAGTCGTG
>NW_023339984.1:2621032-2630019 GCF_004916995.1 Morone saxatilis | reverse complement strand
TTAGTGAAGAGTTTGACAGACAGCAACCCTGCTGTTGTCGTGGCATACACGCTTTCACATACTACATGTAAACATGCGCACACGCCACCGGCGTGCTCGTAGCCGCAGAAAGTAGAACTTCCAAAGTGTTCACACTGTTGAAACCTTCAAAGATCTGCAGCATGCTGTATCCGGCACACACTGTGTCAGGACTCTGGTTTCGACTCGAGCGTAAGCAGACACGGCATCCATGTCACCATCATTCCCCCCGTTGCCATTACCCTAATGTGCCCACCAAGTCATCGCCCGGCACTGGGCTTCCAGCGGGAGGAAAACGCGAGAGGGGCGTGGCGGAGAGTGAGACGGTAGATTATTCTTGTGGAAATGAGTGAAGCAAATGGTGGGAAAGCAGTGGAGCATAATAAGAGCTAGGGAACAGTATAGGAGATTTGGTGCAGCGGGGAGCAAAGTTTAAGGCGGATGGATTGAGAGGGAGAGGCGAGTGCGACACGAGAGGATTAAGAGGAGTCTCAATACTGGTGTGTGTTTCGAAAGCCCTAACTCATCTTTTGCACACAGAGCCTTGACAATTCAAATCTCTTCCCCTGGGGCCGTAGTTGGGGGGCTGTTGTAGAGGATGACGTAGAGTACTTACTGAGGCAGAACAGAAAGAAGGGGGCGACCCCCCGGGGTACTTTGCCACTCTGCTCCACTCTACTCTGGATGCGCTGCCATCTATATCCCATCCCATCAGTCATTTCACTGGGAAAGATTAGGTTTATTCAGGAATCGCGCAGGTGACGGTCCCATTTGGGGCATTAGCAAGAGCACGTACGCTTCCAGTCTGGGCCAAGGGCCCTAAGGCCTTTGCCTTCGTCAGTGCGTCTTCTGCCCCATCGGCTAGTCATTCTTTCTTTTTAGTGCAGCTTAGGCGACCGCGTGTTACGCCGAGCGCCAGGTGGACGTGAGAAAGAAGAGCGCGTGCCGGGGGGTGAGCGGGGGTCTAGGCAGAGAGTGGTGGAGGTGTGTGCGCAGCGCGCGGTGGGACTATGTGTGGTGGAGGTTTGTGTTGCCGGTCGTCTACTGGGGGTGGCTGGGTGTCATCGTTGGGACCGTCGACGACGCTGCCTTGAGCGAAAGGGACTGGGGTGGGGCGCGGGTGCTATGGTAGCCTTCATGGTACGAATTTGAGCTTCTAATTGAAGGATGCTGAGCATTCAGAATTGGTTGTGGAAACATGCAGCCTGTTCCTCATGGGATGGAGGACACCAGTGTAGGTCAATTCCTACTTCAGTGAGGTACGGTAAAGGCGAGTAACTCGAATTGCTGTGAGAACTAGATTATGGAGAACGGAGTGATGGCAGGAGGCGGTCTCCTGAAAGTGCGGTGCGTTGTGTGCCGGAGGGGTGGAAGGCCTATCGCGTCGTCGTGGTACTTACAGGAGGAGGGTGGACGCTGCCGCTCCCCCAACCTGGCTGGTGTCATGCAGATGATAACTGTAATTTGGGGGCTTTATCTGCCAGAGGGAAACGCAAGGCTGTATCTGCATGGCTGGTAGTGTAAGGCAATCACACCGCCCATCCTTCTTCGAGCCTCACCTATCCAGAGCCTTCCCCTTTTCTCTTCTTTTCCCTCAACGCAGCTAGAGTTTCTCAGTGGAAATGTTAGGTATGGCCCGCCGGTGATGGCCCCCCAGGAACAACCGGTGCTCTGGGGTGGGATGTCGGACCAGGCCGAGATAGTGTATTCTTAGTGCCTAGTCTGCTAAAAGGACATAGGAGAGGTAAGCGAGATTAGAGGGAACGAGGTAACCCTGATTTTGAAAGTATGACTGAAGTAAGTTCCCCGTGTGTGGCTGTCGCTTCAAGTGGAGAGAGTGGTGGTCGAAATGGTGGACACTGGTTTTTGGGGGGCATTTTATTCTAAGCAAAACATCAGTAACACCCAGTTTGTGTGCAGTCACAGAGGTAGGTTGATCTGCTATTGGTCAGTGCACAGGTTCCTGCATCAGTGCTAACTGTTCACCCCGTGTGTCTGACGATAGAGTCACTGCCCGGCCTTATCCTTTGAGACATTATAAGGTCAGTATTTTATCCCTAAAGCCAACAAGCACAGTTAGCAACCCTATCCATGTCTGAACATATCTGAAGACATGATTACTGTAAATTATTGTTGATTACATTTGTATAACACACTCATGAGACCCATAATAATAAAGTCACACCTTATTCAAAACCTCCTTTGATTTTTCGAGAGCTGCTTGTTGTTGGATGTGTCTATATTATACATATTTACCAATATATGAACCCCATGTGTGCTATAGTGTGGGTATGGAGTGAGACATTGTGGGGGCGTGTTTATGCCACATTGTGTTTATGCACATAACATACAGTACTGTATCTGTATGTGTACATTTGTGTATGCACAAGCAGGTTGTCAGTGTATAATGTCTTTGCTTGCTTGGTGTATGTATATCTGCACTGTATAGATTTTTTGTGTAATTTCATATTTGCATTTGTAATGATATGCAGATTGTATGTGTGTGCATGTGTATGCATATAATGTGTGTGCATTGAAAATGTGTTTATATGCATATATGTTTGTGTGTTTGTTTGCGTCTGGGAACTGTGAATGCTCTAAAAATGTGAAACCTCCCACAGTGATACACACACACATTCCTCACTCCATGTGTTTGCATGGTTTGGGCGAGAGAGCTGCAGACAAAATGAGAGCTAGAGAGAGAGAGAGTATCCTGTACATCAGGGATGTAGGTGTGATGGCAAACTTCACACCTGGTGATGATGTCATCAACCTTGGACCGCATTGTACACCTTCCATACAGACTGATGTGAACTCATCTTTATCCCTTCTCTGTTCTTCCACTATGAATCACTTCTGTAGTCACACAGTGTATCCCAGCTTCAACATTGCGTTGAATATGAGGAATAATTATTGCACGCGAGACGTTCATAATTTCTCATATTTCTATGTTCCAATGGTATCTTTCAACCTCTCTGTCTAACTCAATACTTCATCTCAATATGCCCGCTGCATTAGCCTATTCTCTTTCTCCAGCAGCAGCTCTGGATAAGTACCCTCCCTCCCTCAGTCAACCATAAAAGTCAACTGACTTAATTGATATGAGAGAGGCTTTTGAATAAGAAAAAACTGCACATTAGAGATACTTGTGCTGATTGGGAGCCATTTGGAGAATTTTGTATCCCACCAGGGTCAGATATTTGTAAAATCAGTCTGGCTTCTTTTTTTATGCCGAATTGAAAACTTTGTAAACTATCCTGCTCATTAATACATTTTTTTCTGATAGTAACACTCCAATCTTTTTCTCTTTAAATCTTACCAGTCGTTTCCAGTGTTCCATCGTTAAACCGGTTTAAAAGGATATGCTGAAAAGTGAACATCCTGCAATAAAGCAGATGTCTCGGCTAGCACCAAGATGACTGGGCCAAGAATATTTGAATTGGAAACATGTTTGTTTGCATAGGAATCAAGTGATATTGTCTTACCTCATCGGAACTTGTTTGACACAAAATCAACATTTTAAAACTCACTGGTAGTCTGACTCTGATTTCAGACCTGTACAGTTCAGGTAATGTAAAATAAGTTGCCAGAAACAGAAAAGTACATGTTTTTATTCTTTTTTGCAGTTACCCAAACCTTCATTTAATTCCTTGCAGGTCTACATAAGACTGTGATCACTTCCAAGTAGTGTAAGAAACTGCAATATTCAATTTAGTGATTACCTTACTTTTATTAATCCCACACATTTGACACGGTGGATGAAAGGATTGATATCAATTTTGTCTTTGTGTGTTCAGTGGAGAACCTGGTCCTGAATATGGGATTGCTCAAAATTGAAGGAGTACACCCCAAGTTTTCCCAAAAGTGTCCTGTTAGTTACTCACGAATGATCACATAGAATTCACTGAATTTTGGATTTTTGATGATCAGTAAATCCCTCCAAACTACAGCCTAACTGCTTGTTAAACAAAATGTAGATTTGCTTTTCAGCCATGCTAGTCACATGGCTCTAGACCCACAGTCTTATTTTTTTAAAACTGATTTTGTAAAATAGCACTTACACACATTCACACCTTGAAGCTGTCCAGTATAACCACAGTCTGATCAGATGGCCACTGAGCAGCTACACTGGAGCAGTTGGGGTTTAAGGGCACCTCCTACTACATACTACCTTCTGTACTAATGAGCACTCTTTGTTATCAGCTCTGCTTTTCCACTTTCCTCTCCCAGATGAATCATGCTGGCCAAAAGTGTGTAACATTTAGGAGGATCTTATGACAGAAATGTAATATAATATTCATAGGTATGTTTTCATTATTGTATAATCACCTGAAGATAAGAATGTTTTTGTTACTTCTGTGACCACCCTAGTTTTTCCTAGACACTTGGAAGGCCGCTCTGTATTCAGTTGGTTGCAATATGCAACTTAGACGCTTGATGCCACCAAATCCTGCATACTGATCCTTTAAATACAGAATCTATATAGCAGTATTGTAGTGTTAGATTAAATACCTTTATTAACATTTTTTGCTGTATCATCTTTCCTGTTGTCATTTTAATAACCACGGATTAGTTGCAAGGATCATAAACTACTTTTGAAACTTCAAATATCATATAACACTCTTCCTTCCTTTTCATTTACTTCCTGTGTTGTCCTTGCGGTTTGGACTATTTCTCTTGCTCTGTTTGATGGCCTATTGTCCTGCATAGATAGAGTGCAGACACTCAGAGACATCAAGGTTAATGCCTGTCCCCTCTCAGCATCTGTAATACTTCAGAAAGGGGGGGGGGGGTAGAAGCAGAGTAAAGAGGGAGGACAGCTTGTTCACTTCTAAGTGGATGGGGAGTGCCGCTGAAAGAGACCGGGCTCCGCTGCCTCACCAGAGGCAGTTCCACGGTGCATGTGGAGTGCAGGCCGAGAGCAGAGAGCATGAATGAAATGATTGTCATCTGTCGTGGAGATTTGACTTTGAAGAAACTCAAGATCGTCATTGAAAGCACTCATCTGCATGGCTGAGGTGATCTGAAGCGCATTATTGCGGCCCCCGTATCATTTGGATTTCATCTGCGAACAAGAAGCCTTTCAGGGAAACAAAAAGCCCCAAAAACCCCAGACAATCAGGGAGAGATTGCATAATGCTCATTTGGTGGCCGACTGGGACATTTGGCTCCGATTTGGCTCCTCTTTAACCCACAGAAAAAGAAAAATCAGCAAGGATTTGGGCTAATCCTCTTAGCCCTGTGCTTTCTCTCCCCCTGCCGACTGGAAGACGAATGTGAGCGCAAGCATTCGGACCCCCCAGCTAAGCCAAGCCCAGTCCCCCCTCAGCATATTTTAATTGTGAAATGGATAGCGACGGCTTCCTGGTGACTTGTTGGCCGTGGGGCTTTTCCCGTCGGCCTGCCAGGTTAGAGATCCTGCCCGAAGTCTGAGCCAAGACAGCTGAGAGACAAAGTGATCACAAACTGGCCAGTTATCCCCCGCTGCCTCCTGGTCCATCTATCTTTCTACACATAAACATCCTTCTAGACCAGAATGCTGCGGTTTCCATATGGCTCTCTCCATTTCCTTTTCTCTCTCTTTATAATCGCTTTCTCTCTTAGCGCTCTCCTTCTGTCTGTGTCAGCTAATTCTTTTCAGAGCTATATCTCAAAGATGTGATATATTCAATATATAGCTGCTTTTACCATAACTCCTACTCATACACAGAGGCTACAGTTCTCAGTGACAACCAGTGCCAGCATTTTTTGATAACCGCCTGTGATAGCAGATTAAAGCAAGTCTTTCATCAACTCACCCCGCATTCACACCAAAAGTGCAGGTGCGACATTGTGCAGAGCAAGAGCCTTATTTTCTAAGGAAAACACAGCTGCATGTGAACTACTCGCATTTTTCACTAGGTTTTGAGTCCACCTAAATCAGGGGTCTCAATCGGAAATTGATATAGTCATCTGATAGGAGGGCCACTTCAATGGTCTACTACTAATAGTACTACAAGAAAGCGCAATATTAAAATAAAATATTTCCATTACCAACATCACAGAGAGCCAGAAAAGGCCCCTGGAACCACAATTTGAGATCCCTGAGTTAAACTAAACATCGAAATACGCTGACCTCTGTGACACACATCCAATGGGATTTTGGATAAAAATTACACCGATCCAAGTTTTTCCTGTTACTGATTCTGGGTGTCACAAAATCCTCACATCGCAATTACACATGTTTAACACCGTCCCTGCCGTAGGATTACTGGCACAACTTGTGATAAGACGTGTGAATATCTCCCTCTTTTTTCTCCCAAACCAAAACCAACCTGCTGAACTCACATAATGTAGCTCCTCCCTGGTTTCTTTATCGCTCTAGTTGCTAAAAGTCTGTTTAGCTTTGTAAAACATGTAATAAATGTACAGTATGTTGTTAATGCAAACGCTATTTACTGTATTTTTTCTCTCTAGATGATAGTGTAGAGAAGAATGGAGGATGAACTTAATCTTGGTTTTAAAAAAAAATTAAGTATGGCAAAAAAAATTAGAGAGGAGTTGCCTGGATAGAAAATGAATATTGTCATCCTGATGTTTGTAGCATCATTGTTAGCTGTAGTGTAGGATGGTAATGGCTTTCAGAAGGCTCCTTATCCAAAGCTCTACTTTATGACTATGCAGATTTGGTGTAAAAGATTGATCATACAGAATCATGTCAACACAGTGAGTGGACAAACTAGACTTTAATCAACTCTTGCTGCTCCGGTCAATCCGGATTTTTAAAAAACGTTGATACTGGCATTAATATCTGTATAATTCTGACACATGCTAATAAATATTTTTTTCCCTGCCTCAGCCACCATCAAAACCACCACTGCTCTTCATGTCAGGTGTTATTCTTCAAACATTTCCCAGTTGAAGCGCTAGAGCCAAAACGAATTAGTGCACGCCGGCCCAAATGACACAAAAAGAAAGATAATTATGACAAATGCTGTCTCTCCGCGTGTTTGCTATTACAGCCCCCGGCTCTTTCCTCTGAATTAATGAAGCTCTCCACTCCCTGGCAGCTTGTTGTCCTCTCTTTAACTTGCTCACAGTCCTTTTAAATTTGGTTCTGTGTGATCTGACAGAACAATTTTGAGTTTTTAAATTTTACACTGATACAATATGCAAGACACTGACACTGGACACTGGGGGACAGTGATTTGGCATGCAGCCTCGGCAACCATTTTTAATTGTAGTAATTGTCATCTGCTTATGCTCTTATGCAAATACCCCAGTCAAGGGATGGTTAAAGTTCTATATAGACACCTCACTAACTGCTACTGTTCACTGGCAGTAAGTAGACAGTAATACAGTTACAGTACAGGCCAGTTTTCCTTTTTAACATGATGTAAAATGACATAATCTCTGAATTAGAGGGCATTAACCCTCGACAATCCACCTCTATTTTAGGTTACTGCATATGTCAAGTCAAAAGTTCAGGTCTGTGTGTGAGTGAAGCAGCGGTTTCCCGCCCCGCTACATCTGCAGTCTATTAAGCCTTCAGCACTACACCTTAGCCTATAAATCTCTGCTTTCTTAATATTCTCCAGTTTGTCTGGCCTCTGACCATGGCACGGTCCCTACCCTTCAACTCTCTGCTGACTCTTAAACATAGGCAGGGGTGGAGAGTTGGGGGTGACGTGAAGGAGGATAAAAGAATATAGAATCCAATAAAAACAAGCTACGGATGAGAGAGAGAAGCGGGAGCGTTTGAGGAGAGACGGCGGCACACGCTGGGATTAAAGATGTGGAAAGATCCAAGATGGCAATGCAGGCGCTGACACACAGTATTAAGCCTCATTAATGATTTGTTTTTATAGAATTCATCCAAGTCCAAGTTGTGATTCATGTAAAACCCATGTTCGTGAAGTCAGCTGATTACATCAATTTTCCGCTACTTGGTATAGAAATCCTTTAATGGCTTCATCATATTCTATGAAGTGAAACAACTTTATCTCATTTCATTCATCTATGTCCTTACACATACATTTTGAGCACATCCAACATCTAAAGACCAGTCTTATATCACAAAAGTATGACTCTTGTGTAACTGAAAATTGGACTGATAGTTTTAAAAAGCAACTTGAGACACTTTATGCAAACAGGCACCAGCACATGAGCGATCAACCCAGTGGCTTATGTTTTTGTCTTTAAGATTATATTATAAAATGGATGTACTTTACATTAACTGTAGAGATATACTGCACATGCATGTGCCACAGGTTTGGCTTTTGATGAGCTATGGAGGCAGATCAGCCAATCAGTGAAAACAATCAGTGTCCCTAAATTTGGTGTTTTGAAAAACAGAAAAACTGAAAAAAGGGGTAGAAAACATTCCTACTTCTCAAGAAAATAATTTCATTCTAATGGAATTGTTGCGATCGGAGGATCCGCTCGAGGCTAAATAAATCTGTGCACGTTCCATGTGGAGTTTTTTGTAAACTTTGGTGACCTTTGACAATTTGGTGCCATTGACCAACAGGAAGCCGTCTAGACAGCGTTGACCTTTCGAGGGGACAGAGAGCCAGGGAGTCCAAAATAGAGGAAGTTATTGTACCTTTTAAGCTGTGTTGTGTTGTCGGAAAAAAAAACTTCCCCAAGAGAGCGATGGTAAGCAGACAGTTATGAGACAGGGGTCGATGGTACTTAAATACATCTTCACAATAAACTGTGTGAAATTGGGGGGGCGGGAGTTAGCAGAACAGTAGAGCCAAAATAGAAAGATGCCCCGGGAACTATTGTGACTGACTGGTGCTAGCCCAGTTAGCTCGCGATCTACCGCAGTTCACAAACTAGCCCTGCAAGTAGTAGCACAACCTATTTCGAGTGGACGAACATCAGCTCAAGTTGACATTTTTGAGATATGTGGTATTTGCAGGACAGCAGGTAGTTTCATCCTCTATGCTATAATTGAACTGATATTATTGTTGCTATTATTATTA
>NW_023339984.1:2592143-2620932 GCF_004916995.1 Morone saxatilis | reverse complement strand
TGTGCTGAGGAAACCCCGTCTGTAGCTCGTCTTGCTACATATACCAAACCGAAAATGTTGTTTTCCAAAGTGACCATTTCACATCCATTTTACCACTCTCTATTAAAGGGATCATTCAGATAGTTTGATATAAAGTTGTAGAAGTTACTCTGTAGACATCTGTAGATCATGAGGCCACAGATCTTCACACCACTGGTAGCTTCACAGACAAACAGTAACAAACAGAAGTAAACACCATCAAAAAATGTATACATTTTAAGATAAATGCGGTCTTTAGAATCAGTGAAATCAAGAAGTTAGAATCCTTAGTGAAATTTCAATGACAAGATATCCTTACCTAAAGGTCAAGGTGTTAGAGAAACCAAAATGAAAAAAAGATTAGTCCTCGAGGGACGTTTGACAGTACACATACACTTTAATGTAACTGTACAACATATATAGACTTCAAGAAATACTGGGGCCAACAGTTGCAAAGATATCTTCCTCTGAAGGAAAGTGTTAGACAGAGCGACTAAAATCCGTAGCCATCGTTGAGTTCTCCTGCTAACAAAGAAAACATTCCCTCCAACACAATATTCATATCCACATGTAATTCACTAAACCACTCTCCAAACTTCATTACCCACCACCTAACCCCTCCCGCCTATCCTGAGCCGCTACATTGTCCCCAGAGCCGGCGTGTTCACCTCGCAGCGACCCCCTCCAACACACTTCCACCCAGAGCCTAATCCAATCAGACACCCCGGGCATGTCAGCCCACGGCCCCCTCACCTTGCACTCAGCCCAGACCCATCCAGCCTCCCTCATGGGTGCTCTCTGTCAGCCGCACTGTGAAAGGCTTCTTATTTCAAGGCTACAAAAAGCCTCTTCATCCCTAACTAAGAGAGGCAGAGCGATGGAGAGGGCACTCAGACATGGAGAGAGAGAGTATCTGTATGTGTGTATGAGTGTGTGTGTGTGTGTGTGTGTGTGTGTGTGCTCATGTGTTTCTATCCTTATAAAGTGTACCTGCAAGGCTAGGACAACGAGGGAAATATTGAACAATTACAAACACAAGCTGAGTTGATTCAAACATGTATAACTCAGCAGGTCCAACCTTGTTGCTGTGTGTGCATCAGTCCAACCATTTAGTGTGTGTGTGTGTGTGTGTGTGTGTGTTTAGTATACCTGAGTAGCTGTGGGTGAGCTGAGGTCAGGGTTTGTTGGAGTTATCTTTGAAATCTAGCGGCCAGTCCACAGGGAGCTGTGTGAGGCAGCTGAAGCAGAGTTCAGGGACAGAGTCAGACTGTCAGTACAGCCCCCGGCTTAGATACTGAAATCAAAACCCTGCCATCAGAGGCAGATAAAGAAGACATCAGTGTGAGTTTCCAGATACACCAACTACTGGGGAATAGATGGAAAATACTTTTGTGCATGTTTGAGGTGACAGATTGTTCCCTGAAGAAGAAATTAAGTCATAAATACTAACACTAAACACCTTAGGTAAATAAGTAACAATGTAACCATGGGTCTTATTAAAGACATATATCCACTAAGTGCTACACACACACTCAAATCCCAGTTCTGGTTTATTTACTAGTAATTGGTGCAGAACTACAAACTGTGTTTGCCTGTAATTAAAGAAAAGGTATAAGTGTTTCTAATAATCGGTGTCCAGACAAGCTTGTGTTCACACAAATAATAACGGCTCCCTATTAGGAGCAAAGGTCGAAGTAGTGTGACGTTATAGCACAACAAAACTTCTGAAAGTCTTTGGTATATTCCAAAACAGACTGATGTGAACAACAAGGCTGACAGCAAACACGCATGCAGTTCTGTTTATGCTATACAGGGTGTCACATTGGAAGATTCTGCACATTATTATGTACGTCAGATCCCAATGTTTAGCTCACCTGCAGGTAGTGGTGTGCTCTTTAGGTGGAGAGGTTGAGAGTAAGGGTACGGAGGATGGGTGGATTGGTGTATAGTGTCATACTAACCCATACATTACCGTAACCATAAATCATTTGTCCAGTCCACAATCTTCCCTTAATCTACACCATGTTTGCCATGCATAGGTATTGTAGACAGTGGCAATTTAAGGGTTGTAATAAACGTCACTGAAGGTAACTCAGGCTTTTGCAAAATTGTCCAATTCCTTTCGTTCTTGTCTGGCACTTGGGTTAGATCACACATGCAGTCAGGGTTATGATTCAAGCATACAGTCCTTGTAGCCATAAGTAAAGGGATGAATGTGTCCACAAAACACAGACACTGGCAAATGACTACTGACACTGGAGACCACAGTTCACAATTCATCCCTTACCAAAGGCCATTGTAGGTTTCTTTTAACAATGACCAAGAGCTTTTTCTAACAATAACCATGAAGTTTTAATTGCCTAAACTTAACCAAAGAAATGATGGATCAGCAAACACATAATACATTTTGGGTTGGTTTAGAGGACACATTCTCATTCTTAAATACTGCTGCTTGCTCAGTGGTCCCCCACTTCAAAATATGATGCTGTAGGTACCCCTCTAGCGTCATTTCTGGATACACAGGGCTCTACAGCTCTCGAAATATGCGCTGTCGGTCACAGTTTAGTCGTAGTCTCTTGGGTTAAAGTCTTGTGTGTGTTTGAACCATCCAACCAACCCTCCACCTACATATGCAGGCTTTCTGGCTCCCCTGTAGTACGTCCTCTGACATTGATGGCAGGCGTGTCCAGAACAGATGCTACAGGGATACCTAAAGCATCATATATTGAAGCAGAGGCCCACTGACCAAGCTGCAGCATTTGGCGACTTAAGCGTGAGACCGGGTTGTTTTGGAAGGCACCTACAAACAATCTAAAACTTGCTGGGATAAAGAGCCCCTAATGGAAATGTCTTAAAAAGATGTGGTAACAAACCAAAGGAAAGATTTAGAAAGGCTGAAATCTTTTCAGTGCGGCTACTCTGATTAATCTGCATCACATTTAGAATTTAAGTCCAAACTGGATAAAAGGAAGAACAGATGGAAATCTTTACTAAATCAGTTAATGATAATCAGATGATAGTATGTCTATGTGACCCTTTTTGATCTCTTGGTCTTAGCTTTTCATGTGACTGCTGAAATAATTGGCCATCTTGTGTATGTATGTGTGTGGGTGTATTCAACAGATTGATCTCAAGCTCATTTCCAAACCATATCAGCTCCTGGATTGCTTTTAAATTATTTATTAAAGTGGAGTTCCTTCTGCTCATTGGAGGAGTATTATTGGTGCGGCTCATCATCAAAGAGCTACATGAATTCTCCTCGTACAGTATATGTGCTTTTTGTTTTTGTTGCTACTGTACAACCCAGCTCTTCGCCCAGGAATCATTAAAGTTTCATCGTGCCTTAACATTTTACAGACCAGTCTTTCAAAACCTCACAGTCTACAAAGTTAAAGAGATGGTGAAAAATCTATAGTGGTATATATAAAGGAATGCAGTACTGACATGCTGTATCGGGCTTACAAAATATTGACCTGTTGTGAAGACTTGAAACATTAAATAGTAGCTTCAAAACCAGATATGTTCCTCTTTTTTCACTGTGTACTGACAGATACAACTGTAGCTTGATTACAACTTTCCAAAAACAGATTTTTAAGCATTTAAAGTCTTATCCTAACATATACTGTGCACTTATTGGCTCAAATCACTTTGGATCTTTTGAGACGTTTTTAAGTCTTAGCTAATGGAGCAATTAAATTTGCTGGTTGTCAGGAAGGAGTGAATAGCATAATCTGAGGGCCATAATTAGGAGCTATTGCTGACACCCCATGCTGAAGCTGCACTTACATCACATCACAGGCTTAAACATTTCGTCCACACTTCCTGATTCTGAAAGGCTGTTGAGCGAACATGACACAGCGGCGTTTGAAGTGTTGTAGTAGACGCTGCTTGTTAGTTATTCCGCCTTTGTGTTGAGAAATGAGAAGAAACTGCTTTTAAATGAAATAGAGGCGTGCATCCATCATGCTCCGGAAGGAACAGCCCAGCAGGGAGAAGATGTGGGATTGATTTGATTACCTGCCACTTTAGCCACACAGGCTTGGTTTGATGGGAGGATCTCGCCTGGGCAAGTAAGGTGGCCTTAAGGTAGAAATTATTCTGAGCAAAACAACACAGCCCTTAAAGGTCCAGTGTGTAACATTTAGGAAGATCTATTGGCAGAAATATAATATAATATTCATAGGTAGGTTTTCAATAGTGTATAATCACCTGAACATAGGAATCATTGTGTTTTCATTACCCTAGAATGAGCCGTTTTCATCTACAGACTCCACCATGGACGCCGCCACACTGTAAACAATTTCCCTATATATTTACAGTAAGTCACTGGCAGCACAGTTGCCAGAAAGTTGCTGTGTTTCGATTCACAATAAAGTACTGTTACTGTACTGTAATGTAATTCACAGTATATAGAGCAATACTGTATTACTACAAAACAGTATTTTACTGTATTTTGTAATTTAGTCTATTTCTGCTGTATTGTATTATACTGTACTGTAATATATCCAGTTACATTAATATTGATATATTACTGTTAATTATAATAATTACTATTAATTATTATTACTGTTTATTACTAATATAATAATAATTATATATATAATCTTTAGTTACTAATGTAAGATTACTATACTAAAGTATAATGTAAAATATTAAAGCCTGATAAAAGCTACCCACAATACAGTATATAAACTAAGATATTTTACTTTAATGAAGAAATGTGGTATTGGACAGTAGGTTTTTACAGTATTGTTATTCTAAATCTACAGCGAGGGCATGTTTCTTCAATAGCCAGGAATGGACAAACCAAACACTGGCTGTAGATAGGGTCTTTCATGTTTTTCATTTCACGGCCACTGTAGTTTCTCCTACGCACTTAATATCCTGTTCTCATTCCAAGGTCCTCAAATACAGATGCCAGCAGTGTTCGGTTAGTTACTTTTAGAACAGAAGCAGGAGGTTAATTTTGGTTGTCTAATTACAAAGAGAGAAACTGAAGGTGAATGGGTTTTAGCCTGTTAAATCTTCAGCCAGTGTTATTTGTGAAGGTGATGCTAGAAATGTCTGTTTCATCACGCTATGCGAACACACACACCCCTATATGTACAGGCAGATGACAAAGCCATGTAGAAAACTATATGTACTGTAGCACAGGCAGAAAGTGGTACACACACCAGCACATATGTACACATGTATCATTAAAGGACAATTCTGGATTATCAGAGTTTGAAGCTTATTTTCTTAGTTTTAGCCATCATTTCTGCCAGTCACCAAAGTCATTGCTGAAATATGAGAACATGTCCTTTAAATCACAAAAACAGAGCCGTCACATCTGCGTTCTAGCCCTCACATAGTGGTTTGGTCTGCATTAATCCACAATTAGAGGAAGTGTGAATGCAGGTTAACACACATATATCCATTTAAAGCATTATACAGCACATACAAACAGCTATTTGCATGCATGATTAATGTAAACTCGCACACATATTTATACGCACGCCGTCCACATCCAGCAGCCTCCTGTCACTTCATTTAACACCTTGGATGATTTAGAGATCAAAGGGAAAACAGACACACACACACACACAACAGCAAGCGAACTGAGAGAAAACGTCAGTTAATTCCCACTTCCCCTCGACTCCACCAGTGAGTGGCTTTTATTAGTGAACCATAACTTACCCATCCCACACACACACACACACACACACACGGTATGTGTGTGTCTGGAAACATGCGCTAGTCTGCTACTTCAGAGAGACAAGTACATCTGTTCATTCCCATGGGGATTTGCCTACCGACACTGTCACACACACACAGGCCACGGACTCGCAGGTGGCTGACTGTCCGTTTCCCTGGAGACACACAGAGCTGCATTAATTGGTTTATTTACAGCCGGCTGCACAGGCAGCAGTCAGATACGTCTGTGGGTTTACAGTGCCATCACTGGTTTTAGATCGCTGTGGGGCTGATTGTTGTTTCAAGCAATCAGCCATGATGAGACAACAGGTGATAACACACAGCATGTCATGTTTATTAGAGGATGCTGGGTAAAGAATGAACTGTATGGATTTCCTAGGATAGCATACATTAGAGGGGGTTGTAAGCATCCCTGCAGTCCAAACTTTTGTAAAGCGACTACATTGTAAAAGACAGGGCTGCAAAATACAAAACCCACAGTGCTAATTTGGAGCATAACTGCATGCAGGTTCAGCTGAAGGCAATATGAGTTAGACAAATAAAGTACATATCTGCAGGTTTGTTTCCCTTCGACACAGCTCGACAAGCAAACATAGTTTTTTGTGTCTGTGGACAAAGAGGAAATATGTGCTAAAAAAGACCTCAATTTTGATTGAGCAAAGATATTGGCTCATGGAAAACTAAAAGTTAAAGATCTTGGTGTGCACAGTTACTGACAGTGAGATACATCGCTGTTAGCTACAGAAACAGGACGGTTCAGTGGTTTCACTGAAGAGAAAAGGAGACTGAAGGTGAAGTCCATGTCATGTTTTATTGCTGATTAAAATGTCCCTCAGTTCAGATGAGTTTGTCTGGTTGGATGATAACAATAAACTTTTTTTATTTGTGGAGCTTGGGCACATAGATTTTGATGCCTTCCTTTTACACTGCAGTCGCTCCAAGGTGTTGCTTGGTGGCCAGTACGGAGATAATTTTTTCAACCTGTGAAACCTGAATTATTTCTGGGTTTAGTTTGGATTTGGTTAATTCCTGTGACAATAAAACTAAATAAGACAACTGGCCTGTAGACGAGAAAGACTGATATTGGATGGAAAGCCCTGACTTTTTTTTTGTGAAACTAAAATGTGGAGCTATTGAAATGGTCCATGGTCAGATACATGAAAGACATAGTCAGTCTGCTGTTTCAATCAATCACCTATTGTGGATCAGTGTTCAGATTTTTCACCAGGTTTCAAACTACCAAATGAAGACGGCTAAATTCCATTTAGCTGCTTCAGTTTCAGGGCCACTGTCAGTAAAGTGAAAAGTGTGGATATTTCTTGTGCTCCTTTGTGTGTGTATATACCTCAAAAAAATCAATGAATGATGTGATTGTGAGACTACAGCTGTGGTTGGCCTCCCCTTTTCTCTCCTAGTGTGTGCTATGTGTGCACACGGTGCTGCAGTCATACTTCACTGGACTCTGTCTGTGATTCTGCCTCAGACAGAACACCCTGATGGAATTCACTTAACCTCCCTGCCCAGTCGCACCTCCTCAACCTCTCCACATTACTCTCTCTGTCTCACACACACTTTGCTTTAGGTTTTCTCTCTGGCCTTTGCATCCCACCCTGCCCTGTGATAATCCTCTCAGCACGGCTCTGCTTTTATCTCCACATCTTGAAGTTTTTTGATCCCATCTTCTGCTTGTGGATATAGTGTGACACACGCTATTTAGCTTCTTCATTTTTTGTTACAGCTCCCAGGAGGGATGCATCTCCTCCTATCAGGTGATGTCACTTTTGATTTTGCGCCAACAACTCTCTTATCTTATTACTTCACACAGCAAAAAGCTTGCTGTCTGCAAATTCGGGCATTATATTTCTACCCGTCCAATGGGGAGGCAAGTGAGCTTTTAAATGCAATTACACAAATGAGATGACCACCCACATTCGCGGCCGATGAACAGCGGCAGCACATTCAGCCAAGGACGAGCAAACGTGGGCAAATTTAAATCCAAGTGTGCTTTCTGTGAGCGATTCGCACAACAATGAGCAAGCAAGGTGATAAAACGGCGCTGGCTTCGCCCACCTTGGAGTGCTTTCTGTGTAATTGGAGCCAAGATGGTGTCGGCGGGTTGTCGAGTCCGAATGGAGGCAGAGGTGGAAAATCTCAGTGCCGCGGACAGCTCCCCAGTAAGACTGAACTGGCAGACATGAAGGAGGAACAAAGCATCCCTCAATCTGGGAGGAATGGAGAGATTTTTCATATCATGTGGAAAAAGATTTCATATATACAAAACATTCATAAAAATGAATGATTAAATATAAATCTGAAGAGGAGTATGCTCTGTATACAGTCAAATTAGTACATGCTTCTCATTTGTCTTTATCGTCCCCTTGTTTCCCTTTCTTGCATCTTAACGCTGAGGGACTAGGTATCACTGTCAGCACCTTTACAGTATGTTTTATTCTTGTTTTTACTCATTACATAACAGAATGTTAAATGTAAGCCTCCGTATGTTTTGCCTTAAAGTGAACATTAACACAGTAAATATGTACTCACCATGGCCGGATTAACCTGTCAGATGGCCCGGGGTGAACATTTGTTGTTGGACACCTATCGACCCAGCCACCCACACACCCTTTTATTGCCTTCTGTTCTCTTTGCTTCCTGAGATCCTCAGGTGCTTCCGTTCTTGTTTCTCCGAGATTGAGACTCAACATCTAGATGAACTTGCATTATATGTCTACCTAGGATGGAAATAGCTAACTCTGGTTCAATACATGCACATGTTTATATGAGAGCAGTGTTTACAGTTAATGGTCCTCGAAAGAAATGGAAAAGGAAGGAGTAAAAAAATACAATAATTCACTGAAAAATTTAATTTTTCAAATCTTTTCATTTATTAAGTCATTTTCTGTTATTCTAAATTGTATACTGTACACAGCGGTTTCATTATTTGCCAGGCACCCAGAAACCAAAGAGTAATCCATTGCTGGAATTAGGGATGTCCCGATCCAATCTCTAAGGTGAGTACTGGCGCTAATCAAGGCATTTTTTTAACTGATGCATCGACTATACTGAGCTTTATTGACCCGAAACATGGCAGTTCAACCTGGTGGACCCACTCCCTCTGTAGATAAAAATGGCTCATTCTAAAGTAACAAAAACACTATGATTGTTACTTACCTAAAACATACCTATGAATATTATATTCCATTTCTGACAATATGCTCTTGATGTCTAAACACAACTACAGTCTCTCTGGAGTCCTGTACAGTCACCCACCATCTTCACCACCTCTGAATGACTATAGTGCAGTAGATAAATCTGAATGTAATCCAGGCAGCGACTAAAGGGGGAGTACAAACTAGATGCAGTAGTGTTCGCTTTGCCATTATTACAGTCTGTATTTATGCTTTTTTGGCTTGTAAATTCATTATTTAGTCCAGATGATGATGAGAACTTCTCTTGATGTGTAGAAATAATTTAAAGCCCAGCCGATGTCACAGCTGTTTCTGCCTGACATCCATTGATTGATTTCACCACAGAGACTGAATGCAAATGACACAGAGACACTAAAAAACATGTTTATGGCTGAAAGACAACAGACACGAGGGAGCAACAACAACAGCTGGAATGTTGTAAATAAAGTCTTTAGGCTAATTAGTCTATAGAGTAGACTAATCTATCAAATTAGTTTAACTAGATCAGTGGTTGTCTTAAGTTAATTAACCAAAGAATGATTTTCCATTCTTGGATTGTTTAATATGAAGGATCCTTAAAAAAGTGAAACTATGGAACCTGTAGTAGTAACTGTAATTGTGGTAATGTTTTTTTTTTTAGCAAATTATAAAAACATCTGCGGAGGATACTCTTGCTCAAGCAGTCCTCCCTCAGTGCACTCATGATATTATAAAATCACAAGATCACGAAAGACTCCATCTTGCCAGGAACTACAGTGGTTCAGGTCATTCAGCGAGGAACTGCTAGCAGCTACATCATGAGCTACAGGCGTGGTTTGTGGGAAGGTGTGGGCGTGTAAAGTGACTGCTCGAAAACAACAATGGTGGCTGCTAAAGAGGTTGGCGTAGATGCTGCTAGCATCAGTTCTATCAGAACTGGAGAGTATTTCTTCATTGGAAGAAGAACAAAGAACGGCACTGAAGGATTTTCAGTTTGATGTTTGATGCAAAAGATGTTTTCTCTCTTCTCCCGACTGGCTTCAGTAAGAGTTTGACTATGTTATATAATTTGTTGATCTGATTCAGGGACGGCTGGTATGTATGGGCTAACAGGGCTAAGCCCCCCCTATCTTTTACAGTAAAGATGAAAAACTATTATTAAAAACCTTAGAACATATTGTTTTGAATTTTGGTAGAACCTAGAGCAGCAACAGCACCAAACAGTGACAGAAAAAACCCAGGATATAATAATATCTTGGTTTTTTTCCTGTGAATGGGCTAAATTTTATTCAGCCCACGCACAGTAGCGTAAGCGTCCATTCGATTGTGATTGACAGGTGTCATGACACGCCCCTATTTGGGCTAAATTCATTCAGCCCAAGCACAGTAGGTAAGCTTCCATGAATTTGATTGAGGGTGCCTGACAGGCCCCCTCTATGCTTCCCATTTGGGTAATTTATTCAGCCAAAGGGCTGACCTGCGACAATCACGCGCAGTATTCTACAGCAACGTGACCTTCGGGGGACCAACACAGCGCAGTAGCTACGTCAGTGACATTCGACCATCACAGCGCAGTATTCTACAGCACAGTGACCTTCGACCAATCACAGCACAGTAGCACAGTACGAGTGGAGGGCTAGGTTCGTAGGATGCGGCGTTAGCGTGGAACATGGACCGAGGGTGTTATTGGACTTATAATCATTCTTTGGCACTTTCGATTTATGGTCGCAGTTTAAAGAATAGGGAAATGAGATATCGGGCCACGGGGATCGATTTTGATTTTGATCATTACATTTGTCCGATTTGTGTGTGAACAGGAAGCCTGTCTCTTCGTGTGATGTGACTGGAAGTTTGCCAGAACTCTTGCAAAGCCTGACCAAGATTCAACTCATGCCGCGAGTATACTTATAGGTAGCTCATATTGCTAAAAGTGCTGGCTGTCAAAGTAAGTACATTTCGATTCGGTTACCACATTTTCGTGTTGCGACCCATCAACACATGGCTCATTTGAATGAGCCATGTGTTGATTGCCACAACACATGCAGTTGCTACCACCAGGCTGTCAATCAAACTCAGAGACAGAGAACATAACGTTAGCTAAAGTCAGTTGTTGGTTGTACAAAGATGGAATTTCTCCAAATTGGTGCAGTAAAAATGCTCAACTGTAATGAAGTATTTTTTGAGTTTTACTAAAAAGCTTCCGATGACAACTTTCCAGATAGTTGTGTAAAAAACCTTCTCATGTTAAACTAACTATAGATGGTTTCCATATAGATAATTATGCTTCCTGCTGTCCTCCAGCCAGTGATCCATTAATTTACAGGAGTCCGCCATCATCGAGGATGTTCCAGTTCCTCGGCTCCCTCTTGGTGTCCTCCTCCTGCATAGGCTATTATTAACCCTATATTATCCAATAGCCGCAGGCTGTAAAGTATCAGACTTGTACTGGTAAAATTTATTTTCAGTAACAAATTAAGGCCGAATCGTCTATTGGTGTAATTTATCAGTCACATTCCATGACGCCCATAAGCAGCAATAGATCTATAATCAGTATTGAAACAGCTGTCAGCAGGTGTCTTTTAATGTTTTCCTGACAAGCAACCACTTATAATAATAACAATTGTGGCTGTCCTTTCCCAGAAGCAATATGTTCTTAGGGAGGAGGTTGGGGTGGATTGTTGGGCGGACAAAATGTCAGACTTTGACAACAGAGACAGCGGTTCACATCCTTACTCCTACCAGCTGTCAACATTAGCTTCTTTTAACCATGACCAAAATCTTTCCCTAATCTTATCCAAGTAGTTTCAGTTGCCTAACTGTAGCCAAACTTTAACCATAGAGTTGGCAGATCAGGAAAGTTCCTTCTGATGATGGAACTTGACCTCCGGGTCGTGTGAGAATGGAGGAGCGTGAGACTTAAAACATTAGAAATGAGATGCCCCCAGGTAAGCAAGGATTCAGGCCCTTACAGGGAATCTGAAAAAATGAGGGCGGTTGATAAAAAAATTATCATATTATCATATTCCCATATTTTTTTTAAGCTGGGCTTTTAAAAAAATAAAATCAATGTCACTGTTGCATGAGGAGAATGAGCAAAGTCTTGCGTCAGAGCCTTGTATGTCAAAATAAAGTAAATGATATATTCCTTTTGCTTCCCACACAAGAGTGCCTTGACATGTGGATAAGCCCCGGCCTCACCAATCTCACTGCGCTATGACGAGGTTCTCTCGCACCATTTTCCACACATAAGAAATGCATGCTGTAAGGCTCCTGCCACTACCAGCACCCCTGCTAGCTTTGGGTCAAATCCTTGCAGCACTGTTTTAATGATGTCTCCCCTTCCTTCATGCTCAGTAGAGATATTAATAGTAGAGGTTAGTGGATTGCACACTCAGAACCACACAATCTGCTCCCACTGAAGGCAGGCGGCTGCAATAAAGATTACCCCATGAGTTAGGATTGCTTTATTGGCCTGTAAACACATTTATTGCAGTGCGGCATTTAGACATTTAAGACCCATCTCAGTTGCATTTTATTTATTAAGAGGTGGATGTCCTTCACAGTGATGCATGTTAGCTTTTATAGCCTCACATGGTTGTTCTTTTGCAAAGTCCACTTACTGGACTGTATATCTGGTAGGGGTTGGAAGTTCATGCCAACCTGAGATGAAATCACTACCCAAGGAGCAGTTCAATATGGTGTTGATTGATAAATATGATGAATTATAACAGATATCTGGATAGTGTCTGATTTTGAACATACTGTCGAACAGCTAAACCTAGCTGAGCCATTGTACTGTTTACAGTCTGTGTGTGTGGGTCCGTGGGTGTGTGTCTTAGGGGGTGACAGATGATTAGGAGATGTAAAGGCACTGCAGTGTGCTTGCTCGGCCCCCTGGGAGACCGTTTGCTTGTCTCTGTGTTATCAGCCCACGTACTGAAACCTCCGTCTGCCTTACTCTGTGTGTGTGTGTGTGTGTGTCTTCTCTATCTCTTTATAGGATATAAACTGAAATGCATCCAGTACAAGAAGAAAGTCAGTCTGTTTGTCTCATAATGCTAATTCTGCTTCTATTATCTGCCACCACTGATGGTCTAAAATATCTAGATCTGTTGCTGTTGTTTGGTGTGACTGAATGTGTGGGCAGTTAGTGAATTCTTAGGGTGTTTTGAACAGTTCAGTACACTCGGTGGTTTTGGTGATACAGTCTTTCTTGGTCTGGTATGACCCGTAGCTTATGGTGGGTAATGTTAGCCAAATTTAGACTTGCTTTGTAACTCACAAGACTGAGTGTGTTCGCTGACTTGATGACTCTACATAGTCGTGCAAATAAAAAAAAAACACCTATGACCACCTTTAAAGCCATTTTTTAAATAATATTTGCATAACCAGTACATGACCACAAATCAAAAACAGACAGTTTGTGACTTTGGGTGGTTATGTGTTGGAACTATGTTTAATTCATATGTGACCAGTCCCTGTATCTGGATCTGTCTGCCAATAAGGAAGTAGGAAGTCTTGGCAAGGATATCAGTTATCCAGATATCCACTGGCTAAACCACAAGTCCCGAAACATTAGCCGTTGCATCTAGAGGCTAAATCATTATCAGAGGATAGCCAGTATGTTTATAGACTTAGGATAAATTCACTAATTAACATAATTAGTGAGCTTTGAATGTGTTGGTAGACATACATATATTTAAACTTTGGGCAGAGACAGGGTAGCTGTTTCTCCTGCTTCTGGTCTTAATGCTAAGCTAGGCTAACCAGATCCTGACTCCAGCTCAATACTTAACACAGACCTTAAATTGGTATTGGTCCTGTTATCTAACTGTGAAAGAAAGCAAACAAGTTTATTTACAACACTTAAATTAGGGTGTTTTTTAGCTGTAAATAAATGATGGTCTTGGCAAACAAGTCTGTTCCGAAAATCTGAAACCTTTTAGAAAAAAGTTGTCTGTGAAGCGTGGTCAAGGTTAAGATCCTAACAACTGTAAAGTACTACCACCACTGAATTTACCACACACCTATAACTCCAGATTTATCGACAGTCAAACTAACAGCAATCAGTAGGGGCTGATTAGTCTCGGGATCTTGTCAGAGTTGGTTACTTTGACAAATTGGTTTGTCTTCGGGTTGCCTGATGTTGTCATCGGACCCCCTCCCACGAGGCCTCACCTCTGACACCCAGGCACGTGTGGGCGTCTGACGATCCTGTCAGGCTTCTCCCTTTGGGGTCAAAGGTAGAAGTGCTGAGATTAAAAAAAAAAAAAGGGGGAAAAGGGACAAAGAGAGGGGTAAACATATGAGATACAGAGATGTTCCCTGCATCCGATAGTAATTGCCTCAAAATCTTCTGAATCAAATTTTATAAACAGACAAAATGACCACAGAGGCTTTCATCAGTTAGATAATGAATAAATAAATAGAAAGGCAGAGCTGCTCTCTGAATCCATAAAAAAATCGTGCTGATCCTCCTATTGCTGAATTTCTCCTTCATAGCAAGGCTTAGTATCCAATTCATCAGTGAAGGGTCCCTGGCCATAAGTTACATACAGCGCAATCTCACA
Source organism: Morone saxatilis (assembly GCF_004916995.1). Lineage (NCBI taxonomy): Eukaryota > Metazoa > Chordata > Actinopteri > Moronidae > Morone > Morone saxatilis. The sequence continues at coordinate 2,606,480 of NW_023339984.1, read as the reverse complement.
GTACATACATCAAAGGCACCTTTTTTCTGCGTCCTTCATGTTATTGTCTTTATATTTTCTCTTGATCAAGGCCAGAAAGGTTGCATGTTGGCCTTTATGTGGACTACCGTGAGATGCCCCACGGCAATAGGGGAGCGTGTTCCCAGCATTAAGCCATGGTTAGCAAGTGGGGTAGCCTCTTGGTCTTTAAAGTCAGGACCCTTAGAGGGATATCAGGTGATGAATAGAGATTCAAACCAGTTCGTTTTAATTAAACTCTGTTGTTCTGTTAGGAGCACTATCGATCTATCTTCTAAAGAATCACGTTTGAACTCCTCCCTTTCTACCTTCTACATCTGCATGGCAGTGTTATAATTCAATTCAATTCAATTCAATTCAATTAAAGTACCTTGAAACATCTTATTCTGCTTTGGTAAATTCAAAAACAATTGGTACTAGGGTTTGTCAGACCAGCCTCCCAAAACCCAAGTCATGATTATATCTGATATATTATATGTGAATATAAATCACAGAAAAGCTCTGAATGCTCATTTCTGAGATGCTTGAATCAGCATATGTTGGGCAGTACAAAACTCACAAAAAAGGCAGACTCCATGGAAGGTGACCTGCAGCTTGTAGATAAGAACGGTTCATTCTAAGGCAACGAAAACTGTTCCTATATTCAGGTGATTATGCACTAATGAAAACATACAAACAATAAAACATTATATTCAATTTCTGCCAATAGATCCTCCTAAATGTTACACACTGGACCTTTAAGTAACTTAAATGATGAATCAATTAATGAGTAATCATCTTAGCCCTAGATAATACAATACAGCACTTGTACTCCTATAAACACATATAAATGCATAGCAACAAGACTAAGAACCTACAGCCATGCTAGCAGGTCTGAGGATGAGGCTTTTGCACTGAGTTAAATGCTCACTTCAGCATGCTAACTTACATCAACAATGCTAGCATGCTGATGGTTTGCAGGTGTACAGCTTACTGTGTTCACCATCTCAGATTAGCATGTTAGCAAAAATTGAACACTTGCTAATTAGCACTAAACAGCTGTGGCCAATGGGAACATCATTAGTTTTGCTGGTTTTAATATATACCAAAACATAAGATAAATAAAAGATTCGACCAGATGATGTCTCTGAATGAGAAGTCAGGGGATACTGTATAGTTGTTGAGATATTTCAGTCTGGACCAAAGTGGTGGACCGGCCAACTGGTATCAACATGCCTAAAGCCACGCTGCTAGCATGATTAATAAAAACACGAGTCAGTGGAATATATACTGTAAAATAGCACTAAAAACAACACATAGGCCTAGTACAGGCTTGCACCATCTTGTGTTTAAATTTAACACCTTAATAAAATAAATAAAGTGGCAGAAAATGAGTCCTCTTTTCTCCCTGAAGCTCAAACCACATAAACAAAAAGTAAAAAAAAAAAGGTTTTAGCCATCATGATCACCTGTAGTGATCATCAAGTTGATCGGCCCTTATTTACCCAGATATTGCCAGTCATTTTTTGCCGCTGAAGCTTTAAGGCAAAAAGGAAAACAATGAAGCTGATGAAACATTTCATTTTTACCTGGTGCAGTAGAGTTTAAAAATTGCCTCTCAGTGATTTGTCTGGAAGCACAATTTGCAAGAAGAGAGTCTCCTGGAAGCTGTTAATAAACAGTCACAAACAATGTTTAGTGGCACAAACGGAGCTCTGCAGCACAAGCCCAAAGATCTTTCAGGGTTAAAATCATATAAAGAGCCACAATTGCTACATAACATTGATAGGTTCCCCAAACCAAATGCAAATAAGCAACATTCCCAAGACCTATTCAAAATCCCTTTAAACAGAAACCAGCATTTATAAAGTGGTGGAACAGTCAAATCCAAAGTCATCAGCAGAAAACATCAGTAATAGTAAAAGTAATGATTGTCTGTTGGCATAAGCTGGTTTTATTTAGGGAAAAAACACAGTGGAAAAAAATAAAGGTATTCCATGTGCAGATTATTGATGCCATCTCTGCAACGCTGCACTCAATTTTAGATTAGTCACATTTCATTGTATCCAGAGGGTGAGGAAATCTGAAACATAATGTAAGCACAATGGTAATTCAAATCTTTTTAACCATTTATAGTTTCATACCTGACTGTGATCCTCCAAGATCTGTCCCTCTCCCCCACAGGACCGTTGGTCCATTCTTACTACAGCCAAAATAGGACAAGAGGAAGGCACCAAACCATCTCTGTTTTTGGTTGATATGAGAATTTGCAGCTTGCACTTTGTACAACTGATAATTTGTTCACTGTTAGACTAGTGCTAATAAGCTGTGGCTGTGACAGGGCATTAGCATGAACAGCAGCCAGAGCTATTCAGCCTGTCCTCCTGTCACATTTTACTTTTAAAAAATAGAATCTTGCACATTATTAATGTAATGGCTTTTCCCCACTAAATACACAACGACATAGGAAAAATATGAAAAACACTGTGCAGTCAAGTTTAGAACCTAAGTATGCTATGAAGGATGAAGACAACTTAGGGTCTACAGCAACGCTAGCAGCTCTGTGGGGCTCTATGTAGGCACATTTGAGTTGATTTGTGGCATGTAGTACTTACCATGTTCACCTTAGTTTAACCTGATTTACCGAGATTGCTATCCGCAGAGCCACACCACTAACATCTGGCCCAATCTTCAGTGACAGCAAGTGATTGGACAATGTCAAATATAATGATCTTAAAGGTCATAAATACAAATTCACATGCCACTGGATGTTGTACAATAGCACCAGGCCAAAATAATTGGACAGAAATAAAGTAAAACTTACCAAAACTGTCTTTGTTAGTCTTGCCACAGTCTTTCCAACAAACACTGATTTGGCTGAAATAACCCCTTAATTCGCAGAGTTAGATGTTTAAATATTAATGAAAAGAGCTGCAATGACTGCATCGTAAACTAACCCTAATCCTTGTGGACTAATGCACCCGTCAAACTATGTCCAGTAAAAGTTGTTGTTTTTGCCACTGACAGACTCAATTTGTTGTTCTGTATCAGACAACATTAAGGAAAGGATCCCTACAGAGACAGACCTTTTGTTTAACCAAAAACAGTCATAATATGGCTCATTTTCAGTCATCAGGACAGTCAGACACAGTGGGGACAGGGTTTAAAACAATGCTGCAGCTTGCATTGCAGGAAATGTAGTAATAAGGAGTTTTTGGCATCTACTGCATCAAACTTGACCTTTTAAAAAAAAGGAAATGTCTTTATGGAAGAGCAACTTTAGACTGAAGTATCCCTTTAATGAAGGTCAATTTGCGTCACATTCCATCAAACAAAGATAACATTTGCGCCAACTTACTGATTTTTGAGAATATTTTTTTGAATCAAAGAATTATCCTCATATTCAAAGTGCATGTCTGTCAGAAACTTCCGACCTTTAGTTAGCATTGTGCCAATAATGTGGATTACATCTTTAAGGATGAAAAGAGCCAAAACCAAAAAAAGAATCTTTCTCTATAGCGTTCTAATTGCTGAATTTCTGGCTAATACCTCTAATATGTGAGCATTTTGTCTCTCTTTAATCACATAGATGAGATCGGTAATTGGCTTTTTGGGGTGAGAGTGATGAGTATTTTCCAAAAGCCTGAGGAAAGAGAAAAAAGAAACATCCTTTTAGATTTCTAGTAAAAGCAATTAAGCTGGAGAGCATTCTTTTGTCTTTGTACTTCCTCTGTTGTGCCTCTGCGTCTCAGTGTGGTTATGGAGAAACAAAACAAAGTGTATAGAGGGTGATGGGATCATTTATAGAATAGATTGATTGAAACAGCAGAGAGAGGAGAGGCTCCACTGCTGTGGGCTGTGAGCATCGTCATCTGTTTAAGGATTCTCAGCCAAGTTCAGTCAGAGGATTTGTTCCTTTTTATCTGCTCACTCTTCTTCACTTCACACAAAAAAACCACAAGATCTAAGTCAAACCTCACAGATTCAACTGCGCACAAACATAGTGAAGTTTCATGTGAAATATGGGAGAGTGTGATGTTCAGGGTGCATGTTCCCCAGGGTGCTGATGGGGATGTCATCTAGATAAATGTCCCTATTTACTGCCCTTCCTCCCGCTATTCAGCTGGGACATGGGTGCATGGAGGGCGCAGCGTGGGTGTTACAGTGGAGAAGTGGATGTGTGGAGATGGGGGGTGCTTTATGGTGCCTTCGGTGTCACCGCTGAGCCGAATCCAGCCAGCAGAAGTGGTTGAGTCAGAGCTTAACCGCATTAGAGCAGGAAGACTGAGGAGAAGCCTGTAAGATGTGTTTAATCTCAGTCAGGAGAAACAGAGGTAGAGAGGGGGAAAGATAAGTGGAAATGCTAAGTGGACTTGTCGCAAAGCTCAGCGGTACTATAAACACTTCTGTACATTGCTCACATTTCAGTCTGTGGGTTAAAATGCACTTAATTGTCAGCTTTCTACGTAAGTAGCCCGATTTAAGGACCAAAAGACTGCATCATTATATAGTACACAGTATGGCCGGGGGGCATGGATGAGACACCAAAACATCAGTGTTCTTATTTTAAGACCACGGATGTCCCCTAACCCCTTTGTTCTTAAACCATTGTACATCTACCACTGGTGGAAGGTAAGCCTCTTCTAGTGGTATGCAGAGGAATTTAAGAAATATTACTTTAAATATAAATAATAATTCATTTGAAAGCATAATACCATGTAAATAGTACATAATTTCGAATATGTTTTGCCTTATGTTTCAATATCAGGCTGCTACGTAGTTACGGTCATGCACATTGGGCACACATACATCCATGATAATTTATACCTTGAGAATGGCTGTGGCTGACAACAGTCAACAATAAATAATCTTCCTAATAGGAATAAACCTGCCTCATGCATAGTGTCCAGAGCTGAGTAGGGTTGGCCTACACTACTGTATTTTAACGCCAGCCATAAAGCTTGTACTTGGAGCTATATTTTTTGAGGTGGTACGTGCTATAAAAATGTTGAAAAATACTGCTTTAACCTAAAAGTACTTATTTCAACCCAAACACAATGTCTCACTAACCCTAACCAAGTCGTTTCTGTGCCTAAAACCAAACCCAAACCTGAGGACCGGAGGGCAGTTTGACCTGGTCCAAATAGACTGGATGATAATTAGACCCGATCCACAACGCAGTTCCATAGCTCATCCTTTGTCCCCCAATGACATGTGTAAACTTAGTTTTACAGTTGAATCTTGGTAACTATTTTTTGTACTGCTTTTTAGTTCTTGGGTGTTTTCTTCTTCTCAGAGATGTGAGGGAGTTGCTTGTCAGAGCTCATGTAACACCCTCAAGGACCCCAGGTTGAGAGCCACTGCCTTACGGTATACTTGCTACAGTGTCTTTGGGTACACTGGTTAAGTATTTTGGGTAGCTTAAACATGGAGGTTACACAGAAGTAGGCCAGGGCAGGTGGCCTTGCATTACAGGAATACTACTAGAATAACGGAATGTAGACACAAATGCAACCTGCTAGTGATTATTATAACATCCGGATTCCTGTCTTTTCACATTCAAGAATGCTGGATGTGTGCAAGAGGGTTGAATTCTCTTTAAGGATTTTAGTCTGTACTGATTTCAGTTTTCATTTTTACTAATTATGCTCACTGGGAGAGCCAGAAAGTTTTGTTGATGCCATCCAGGGAGTGTGGTTATTCCTCCTGGTAATACAGTGTTTTATATACACACACATATTTCCTTTTCATAGGTTTATAAGCAAAACCACCCCTTCACTTAAGAGAAACTTGCTCAATGATTTACCTACAGGGTGCTAACTATAGGCATATGAAACTTGTATTTTCTGACATTGATCTCTAGTCCCAAAGTTTCAGCGCTGTTCTATAAGTGAGTAATTCGTGGAGCTCCAAATATATGACAGCAGGAAACCGAGGACATTGGGACAGAGCTGTGACTGAATGCCTTTCACCAAGTGCAAACACAGCCTGTGTTGATATAAGCAGGCTGACTGCAGTCCATAGAGGGAGACCTGGAGGCCATGGCAACCTCCATATTTCTTTTTATCATTCTTTTATTCAGCCATTCTTGTCAAAAGGATCCAAACAAATTGTCATCAAGGCTGACAGGACGAGGACGGTGACTCACCGTAGAGCCTCAGAGAGAAGAGGTCAGTGGTAAAATATGACATTGACATCTTAGGAAAGTTACTTGATGAATTTCAATACCATGCCTTTCATGCTTTTATCTTTTCTTTGGATTAATGGGTAACATTATGTCATTGTCTTTGTACAAATAGGAAAGATAGATGAAAAAGAAGTGTTAGGGAACTTCCATAAGCAGCTTCTGAAATGGCAGCAGCGTTCTGCTCCTGATAACTATGCTCCAGTGATTTTGTGCACTTCAAGAGACTATCCTCAACTGTGAAGTGCCCTTACCGAGCATGAATCATCGTATCCTGGCTAACTGCCTGCTCAGACTACTTGCAGTGTAGGAGGCACTTCCAGATGCAATTTGCCAATTGCTGCTGAGGCATCAGTGACTAAGCTGAACAGAAGTGTATCCCACATCTTCCCACCCTCTGCTGCCAGGTATTGTGATTCTAATGCAAATTAGCTAATTTACTCTCATCATACAGGATGAGTGATTGCAGCATAAGCAAATTTGTTGCAAAATGGATTCCTTTATGTAACAGCATCTGTGACTGTCAGCTCTGATCAGTTCCACTTCTACAAGAGTCTACTCCTACCCTTTACAGTGCAGGACAATACAGTACATTATCTTCCAAGTCCTCTTTGCTGAATTACACACGACAGTGCCTTCAAGGCCCTGTGCCACTGCAAATGGCACTTTGATAAAGTGGTGCCAAGTGCAGAGGCTGGACTCAAAATCCAAGGAGTGCTCTATAGTTGATCAGGGAGTAAGTGATGGGAGGAGAAAAAAGGGGAATGCTGATGAGCAATCGGTATACTCCTATATTCAAAGTACTGCACTGGTAGAGGGAGGTTTGTGGGCATCTCTGGCTCTGATGGTAGAGCGGGTTGTCCACTGATCAGAAGGTTGGTTCCTCCCTCTGCATGTCAAAGTGTCCTTGAGCAAGATACTGAACTACGTCAGTGTAGGAATATGGGTAAATGTGACATAGTATAAAGCTTTAAGTAGTTGGAAGATTAGAAATGCGCTATATAAATGCAGTCCATTTCCCACTCTGAGTGAAAGGATTAGTTTATGTATGTATGTATGTATGTTTATATCATGATAGTTTATGGGTCATGAGCTTTGGGTAGTCACTGAATTGAATTGTAGAAACCAACATCAGAAATGATTGGGCCAGCTCAGACATCCGGAAGGATATATATATATATTTAAGTATCATTTATCAAACCGACAACCATTAGAGCCAGTTTAGATGGTTTGGTCATCTGGACCAGATCTCACCTGAATGTAGCCCAGAAAAGGTTTTTTGGGCACATCCAGACCAGGGGCAGGCCCTGAGCATGGGAATGTCTCAGAATCCCCCAGGAAGATATGGAGAATGTGCCTAGGCAGACTGGACTACCTACTAAATCAACAGTTGCAGTTCCAAAAACAGTCTCCCTGTAACATTTTTAAGTTTTCATTTGGACTATTTCTTTAGTGAAAGTAGTTCTAATACAACACGCAGCAAGGTCCGTGAACAGTTGAGCAGACCCTTGTTTGCCCTTTCATGATTTGTGACCAGTGTGGTTAACACCTCTGCTACTGTCATCCCAAAGAGAAGTTCACTACATGTCTTTTTGTATTCCCTATTGACACTTTACTCTGCATAGCTGCCATTTTCTGGAGGCATTCACAGCTAAGGAGCATTCACACTGACAGATTGAGTGTTAAAATCTGTTTGTCTGTGTTTGTGACTGTCACAGCCAGATCATGACAGGGACACAAATGTCTTGAAGGGACAGTGCAGGCATTAATGTAGCAAGGTCAGCATTCCCACTGGTGTTTTTGATCAAAACAATGTCTTTTCAATGTTGCTTCACAACTCTCCTGCAGCTTCTCTTTTGGCAACATGTGGTAGATCTGTGGAAGAATATACTATATCATTCTACATTCCATTCTGCGGCCAATAAAGTCAGGCTTTGACACAATCAGGCCAGTGCAGATGGTCATAAAGCCTTTGTCCACGGTACACCTGAGACTCTCTAAGCTTTATCATCCATAACCATTGCACTGCTGTAAAAAGTAGGGGAAATAAACAGATAGATGGCCCGGAGGAGTTGTCTGGTCTGTAAAAAAAACAGCTGCAGTCTAGTAGAATGGTCATTTTTAAAGGAAGACGCAAGCCAGAAAGAGGTCAGCATTGATGACCTGTCCATGTGTGAAGCAGATGGGAGCGCCCCGCTTTCTTTTTTTAGCATCACACCTCATAGGTTCCCTGTCTCAGCATCAGAGAGTTGCGTCATGAAACTATATTTCTGCACTTTTACCATTCTAAAGCATAAAATGTGATCGCACTTGTTGAAAGAGCGACCCGTCAGGTTGTATTTATGATGGCTTGCTTTTTACCACAGTAAATCAGCTTTAACGCTAATAGCAGCCATCTCTCAGCAGTATTTTTTAACACTGGTCATGGCAAGTACCTTTGCTGCGATAAATCAAATGGCCCATCTCCTGCTAATTCCCTGCTCTTTCAAAAAGAAAGATAGGCAAGTTCTCATCGTTATGATTGCTCATGATCAGAGCTTTAACCCGCCCTGGATAAAATTTGGCCAAAATTCTTTTGGGACGCACTTAATAACCCCACTTAATGGTACGCTGGCAAGGAAGCAAATTTGCCTCATGCTTCATCAGTCTTGTCAGCGGTGTGGCGGCATTGTAATGCATTGCAGATTTTCTCAACCTTGTGTGTCTGTGGCAGTGCGGCATGTTGTACAGATGATCGAAAGCTCTGACACATTCTCCGCAGGCAGATATGGCTCAATCCTCTGTCTTGTCAGGGGACTCTGGCTTCCTTCCTGAATGCCCCCCAATTGCTGGTTGGGCTCCCTGTATGTAAGCCAATCACAGATGAGCCTCGCCAAACCTAACAGTCTGGTCGTCTGGCTGTCCGGGCCTGACTCAGACTGACAGCATCTGTCTGCCTCAGCATTCAGCTCCCTGCAGAAATCAGCTCTCAGCACGTCAAGATGTATCCAGATTCTGCATGTGTCCCCTGTCTTTAACACGCCAACCGTCGTTTGAACCTATTAGCTTATTTTTTGACAGCAGATACCTCTTGACAAGCATGCAGGGTGACGAGAGATGAGCCTTGAAGGATACACTTCTTGCTGTCACGTCTCGATCATAACACGTCACCAGCTAACATGTTGAAGCTCTTTAGGTGGATTTATCAGAAATTCATCACAAACCTGTTTCGTCATATCCATTCTCATCCCCCTCTTTTTCTATATTTTGGTATTCTGTCTCGTTCTGTTGATGCTCTCGATTTGTCTTCCCTGAGACGTCAGATGCTGGGAGCAACCTTGACATATTAGGACATTAAATCTGAATCAGCACCTGTCGCAGCCCTAAAGTGCTTCCACATTCTCTGTTTTCTCAAGCGCATCAAGGAAAATACAATTTCACCTGCAGTGTCTGTCTCTGTCACATCCACTCTTGCAGACACTTCCATGTCTGTCTTTCTCTCCCCTTTCCTGTCTCCTGCTATTCCACTCTTCTTTTATACCTCAGTATTCTCGTGGTTTATATCCTTCCACTGTTATTATTTCAGCTGTATGGCCTCTATCAAATGCCATGTGTCTGTGGTAACTTGTTTAAGCCCTTGTCTGTCAGAACCGAATGTTTCTCCATCCATGTCATGATTATGATGTTTGAGGGTAAGTTATTTTCCTGCAATGACTGTCATTGACACATCCAAATGAAGTACTGTTTTGTGGACATTGTACGAAATGAAGGGTAATATCACTAATAATAGTTTATTTGTGTGTGTGCGCTGATGTCCTATCTTCTGCTAATATTTAATTTAGCTAGGATTGAGGGCTACATTGACTGTAATGGATTAAATTTCAGTCACTTTTTCGTCCAACCTTTCCCCTCCTCTCCTCCTCCCTTTGCTCCGCCATCTCCCATCTCATCTGCTCCCCACTCTGTTTCAAAGTAATTATTCCTCATTAATCTACGATAGCTTCTTACCAGTCTAATAATCCAAAGGTCTAGATGGCAGACAGTACAAAATGAGCTTTCCTATTAACTTAACATCATTATTCTCACCATATAAGGTGCTGGGGCTGCTGACTTGCCACAGCAACCTTCACCCAACCTCCCAAATTAGCCTTATTAGTTCATCTTTTCATTGCCCCCCCGACCCTTCCTCTCTACAATTTTTAGTTGCCTTTTTAATGTTTTTCACACAATTGACCATAAAATCCTTTGTCTAACAGATGATGCTACTAAGCAGCAAACCTAAGCTTCTAACTTGGGAGTAAAAGTTGATGACCAGATTGTGGGCATATTATTATATACGAATAACATAGTTTTACTCACTGAATGTGAAAAATGTCTGCAGGCTATGCTGAGCATTGTTATGGAATGTTGCTGGAAATGATAAGATAAAGTTAATTGAGACAAAATCACGGGAGAGAAGTTCAGTTGTTTTTAATTCTGGTCCAATAGGGCTGTCATATACTGATCAGTATTAATATCGTGCCTTGACGCCCGACGAGCACATGACATTTAAAGAAGCTTTGAGTGTTGTAGCTCAGTCAGCGGGTAGAGCACTGAGATCTGTCATGAACAAAGTTAAACAATGTGGTAATCTAGGATTCCATACTTAAACAGAAATCTATAATTCATGTGTGTGTCACATGAATCTTCTGATGTTTCAGGTTTCTGTGAACATACAAGTTGTAACACTGCGCTTTCCATAAATTTACTTCAGTTTGGGCCATTAGTGGAGAACCTCCAAACATCAAACATAAATGCCAAATGCTTTGGCTTTGGAATAGACTTGTAAAGATGTCTGATCAGAGACTCACTAAAAAGATATTTAACTGGGACATTTCACATCGTCCCTGGGCTAATGAGTTAAATCCTTATTTTATTTGAACGATTTGTCTTTCACTTCCCAGGACAGGTTACTTTGTGATATTCAGGAGATTAGGAGTAAAACACTTTTCATGTGTAGAGAAAAATGGTCTCTTGATATATGGTATAAAGCAAAATTACAAAACGTATTGCCTCATAAAGAATTACTACAGTGTAGAACCTTATGTGAAGTAAGACAAAGATCCCAATGTGCACAATTGCATTCAGGAACATTACAATCAGCCCTAGAGGTTTAATGCCACTTCAGAGGAGTTGTGTGATCTCAGTGAAACTGAGAATGAGGTTAATTTTTTGTTCTGCTGTCCTGTCTATGAGGATATAAGGGATAGAAAAATGAAAAATTTATGATGATTTCTTTTGGCTGGATGATTATGAAAAACCTGAATTGTGCTTCAGGAAGGTTGTAGTGTATTATTTGCCAAGAATAGGAAAAAAGGCATAATATTTTTTAAATGAAATATTTTACCACTGGAACTGTATTTTTGGTTTCTTGTGAGCATGATATGAAAAAATAAATAAATAAAATTGCTTGGCAAGGTTTTTGAAAAATACACCAACCATAATTACAGTTTTGAATTTCAGTCACATGGAGAAACAACTAAAAAATAACACATGAGGCAAGTGTACAGCCGCAGGTGACTGCTGCTTTTCGGCGCGCTTACCTTAGAAGGGCCCTCGCAAGAAGCTCATAAAAATGCCAAAGAGCGTGGTAAGAGCGACACTCTTATCATTTAGTATAGTCTGTACATTATGTTTTCTTGAGAGGTGTCATACATTCATTCATTTGAAGGAATAGCAATTTCCATCCATGTGACTAAAATGGTGCCATACCTTTGGTCTTTAATACCAGATGGACGTAAAGAAGCATCCTCTGAGGTAACAGACTCTTGGTAGTGAGGGGTAATGAGGACAGAAACATAGGGCATGAAGTGTGAAGCCTCCAGATGTTAAGATATGTTTCTGGGCATAAGGCCCACCCCAACTCTGGCCACTCATTACACTCCTACTAATGAAGTACTATGAATATGTAATGGGAGAAGACATTTGTGTTTAAGAGATCATCACTGCTTCATGTACAGTAATATAGTGGATGTACATATGCAGACTGCATTGTGCAATGGTCACTGCATGCTGAAATAATTTGATTACTTTACATTATTCATTAATTTGTACTCTTTACTATTTCTTACTGTATAGGTACAATCTAGTATTATAACTTTACTAGTCCTTTACAATATTTGCCAGTCATTGTGTTATAAAATAAGCATACTTTTATACTACATTATTCATAGCTAAATCCTGCCTTAAAGGGCCAAGTCACGGTTTATGTTTTATCTCATTAATTGCCAATTGCACACACAGCAATTTATATTGGTGCTCACCGTTTTCCAAGGCAAACATTTCTGATTAATTTGCTACCTTCAAAGCAGACAGCCACTGGTTTCACTTCAGATACAGTTAAAGCTGCAGTAATTGATTGCAATTTTAATACCAGTAGATCAAATGTTTATATGTAATGTGAAAGGTGTCACACGTAGTGACAAACCACAGACAAGTGTAAGTAACTGCAGTTCTCATCAGCTCTACTGAGTATTTTAGTCTGTTTTAGCTTGTTGATTTGATTTTATGGCATATACATTTTGCTCTCATCAGACTTGTTTCCAGCAGCAGTTGTTGTAAATAAACCCACTGTACGCTGCCCAGCAGACAATGGCAGACAGACTATTTGTTGAACATAGGAGAGCATTTAACAGCTAAAGAGCCAAATTTTTCTGTTTTAAAAGTTGTTAGAGACTTAAACAAAGTTAAAACAAGAATGGCTGTTGGACTTAAAAGTGGAGCCAGAAATATGAATCCAATTAAATGGTCAATGTGTAATTATACACATTTATCAATACTACACACTGGTCCTTTATAGACTCGACTATCAAAATGAAACATTTGCATTAAAGTCTCACACTTAAATCCAGAGGACAAACAAAAGAAAGCAAACATGGATCATTAAAATCATATTTTCGTAGTTTTTTTTGTGTTAAAAATGTTGCTATTTGCAACCAGTTCTCATGTTTCAGATGTTTGAGGTTCCCCACAAGCAGCTCCAAGGCTCTGATTTTCATATATTTGCTGGCATGAAATGAAACCAATTGCTGCCTGGAAGCTAGGAAATCAGTCTAAAAATGTATGTTATGCTTTGAAAATGGTCAATAATGTAAAGCTGAATTATGGTTATGGTCCTTAAAATATGTTTTTGATAAAGATAATGTGAGATATATATTTTCACACTCAAAAATACAAAATGTTTATCATCATCCTAACTCATTAGGACTGAATCTAACTGCTCAGTGTGGTTTTCGCACTTACATCACACCATGATGATCCGGCCTCTCAGTGGACCTCTACACCTAGCAGTCCTGCACTCCATCCACAAGTGGGTTTTTGAGATAAGCACTGAGCTCTGGCTGCTAACACAGCCATCAGCACTAGATCTGTCCATGTCCTCCAAGTGATCCTGGGTTAAACACCGCACACAGGCCAGCGAGGAAGATGAAAACACTTGCCAGCTCACCGCGGAAAAATAGCTCACCCCTGCTATGCCACTCCATTTTCTCCAGCTGTATCAGGGCACTCTGGGAGAGCTGATTGCTGAATGGCTTGGCAGGGCCTCGGGTGTGTATGTGTCTCATTGTGTGTGTGTCTGTCAGTGGCTGATGTCCCACTGTGTGCAGAGTAAATCCTCTCATCCTTAACCAGGCTGACGTGCTAGCTCATCATTCTCTTTCATCAAGACCTCTTCTTCCAGGCTCCCTCCTGTTGAACCTTCAAGCCTCGGCTAAATGCTGCAGCATCTCTCTTTCCTGTGTGCTTTGGATTGCTTTTCGAAATTAGCCCTAAAAAGCTGTCAAAGGCTGCACACTCAAAAAAGCAAATGTGAAAACAGTAGATGTTATATTTGCATTCTTTTACCTCTATTTGCTCCTCAGTTTAAGTCCCCCTCCACTCAAAAATCATTTCTCCTTCTTGTTGCTACAGTGGGATGTTTGATTTTCACTGTGCAGGATAATGTCTGTGCAGAGTTTGACACTAGAAGGATGTTATCACATTCAGATGAAAGTGGAAAGTTTCTCTGTGCTCATTGAAAATCCGATTTTAACGGGAGGGGCCTACCAGCATGATTTGTGACATCACATAGTTTGGAAGTCAGTCCTGGTGTAGTATTCAGCTTGTACAGTGTGATGAAGAAACTTGAAGCCACCAGT
>NW_023339984.1:2579975-2592130 GCF_004916995.1 Morone saxatilis | reverse complement strand
CAGTACACATCCACTGAGAATGGAATGGAGAATGGACAGACATCTTGTGTCCAGCATTTTTGCATGTGTCTGGAGTTTCAAGGAGGAAGAATGTTAATGTGGAAATGATACTTTTCTAGCTGAAAAAACAGGCACACAGTATTGTTCCAAGCATTATATTTGTATGTCTTAATACATGTCTGGAATGAATTTTTAAATCCATAATCTTTTATGATCAGTATTTGCTGCCTTAACCTCCCTTACTCGCATTATTAGGTTGAGGAGAAAGTTTCCTGTATTAGTCTTTCTTCTGTATATACCTGACAGGAATGTGAGACATTAATTATCCATAAGCGGTCACCTCTCTTCAGCCTTGCCCAGCTGAAACCTGCGCCATTTTTCAAAACCTGTCACAAACAATCACCTTCATTCTGCTCGGTGGGTGTGACTGAGCCGGACTGGAGAAACACTCCAGCAGCAATAGCTATCAATCTCAAACATACACAGCAGTCCGTACCTGCTCTTAAAGCTGCCAGATTTGGGGATTGGCCGGTACTTCATTGCTAGCCCGGGGCTGTTTTTGCATCGTCGCGGCAATGACAGGTTGTCCAGCCTTTTCTGATTTGTCACCAAGCTCAGACCGCGGACCACAGAGTGGTAATATGATGAACAGAGAGCTGATATAGTGCCTTCGGGGCAGTTTGAGAGAATAAGCAGGTCGTCTTTTCCCAGGCTTTTTGCAGATTGAATCTCCTTCTGTCAGTGCAAAGGTTTTTCATGGAGCTGCTGTTGTTTTAAAATGCAGGATACAAAGAATTCGGTGAAATAGAACCAGAAAGTTATAAAATCTAATGAACTATCACATATTGTACGTGCAGCATCATTTTTAGAGCTCCTATTCTCCAAATGATTACCATAATGCCTTTTGCTGTTGATATTGTGCGATTCAGGAGACCATTACGGAGGGAAATGACCACAAAAATGTTCTTAAAAAGTTTCCTGACTAACTGTTCTTGTTTTTGTCTGCCTGCATTCAGGTCTACAGACTATGGCACCACCTACACCAAGCTCAACCTGATGCCAGGGACAACCATCGTGGTGACCAGCTTCTACATCTGCCCGAACAACAAGAAAAAGGTAGGAGGTCGTATCCATTAAAGAGTGGAATATTGTGTTTCCCCTGAGCTGGCGGAAATGTACAGCAGTGTTGCTAACAGGAAATTAAACTGCTTAGCTGGATGCCTAAATTAATATTTACACTTGCAGGCTGTCTAAGAATTACAAGACATCTAGTTAAATATGTGTGATTTGAGAACGTGATCTACTGAAACTTCAGACGGCTGGGTAAAATGAGATAAAACACTCCAGCATGGTGGCAAAAAATCCATTGATATTAGAAATATTGCACAGCAAGATGGTACAATGGTACAGTTGATGGAGTGCCCTTTTAAACACTTGCGATTAAATAATTAAATATTAAAAATGACGGTTAAGTGCTGGATTGTGCCAGGATGCAAACTGCCCCTCCACCACTTTCATGCCCTTTTACTTTCTTACTTACTACAGTGGCACTGAACCTTTGCTTTCGACAAAAATTGTATGGTGCAGTCATCCAAAATGAATGAATAACAAGGCATACTGGGACACAGACTCTGTGACAGGAACACAGAGGATATCCACCTACAGCCCATGGCTCCGACCCAGGGACACTGAGAATGAATGGGCTGAAAGCAACACATAGAATGCACCAATTTTCCCTGAAATTGTCTCATAAAAGAGACAAAAGTCATCACACATAATTTGGAAGATGCTATAAACACATATAGATTCTAAATCTCAGGGCTTTAATCATGGTAAATAATATTTAAGCAAATGCTTAAAATGCGCTTTTATTTCTGTGACAGCGCACAGATTAGCGCATGTGGTGCTGCTACATGTTGCTGATCTTGAATTGCACTTTTTCCAATCTTCTGGTATTTCTGTACTCCTTTGGTGTTCCACATACAACACCCCTTGGCAACATACACCACTCCTACACACGTTCCAGTTATTTAATCCGCAGGCAACTGCCGAACTTCAGTGAATTTCAAAAGCTGATAAGCCGAAGCAAGAGCCAAGAGGTACAGTAGGTGACTTAAGCTGAGATACGACTGGATTGCCAACTGTGGCGGTCTGTCTAATTGGCAGGCGTTATCGTCGGGGTCCAGGGTTCTTCCAATCGATGAAGAGATAGAGGGAGATTAGATGTAGTCACTTTTCTCACTTTCTGCTCCAGTCCCCCACTCCAAATATCTGTGCGGGATCTGCCATCTCATCTTTTTTGCACACACACACAGAATAGCGGAGGGCCAGACAGCATCAGAGCATTTAATTGCATGGGAATGGAGTCATCTTAATTTCCCTTAGGGACAGAAAGAGAGACACAGATAGAAAGAGAGAGAGGGGGAAGAGAGTGACTGGCGGTGAGAGCGTGTTGTGACAGTAGGCTGTCTGGTAATATGAGCTGGGGATCAAGCTGCTGCTTAAACACACCTCCAGGCCTGGCAGGAGGGGACTGATGGAAACTCAGGTTTGTTGCTGGAATCGGTGTGTGTAGGTGTCTGTGTCTGTGTGTGCTGTTGCTGTTGTTGCGAGAGTAGTTGTGTGTCTTGTATGAAAGGCAGTAGATGTGTGTGTAGCTTTATGTGGACTTTGTGTGCAGTTGATTATCAAACGCTTTGATCCCTCCAAATAAATATCAGTATGCAGCCATGTGTTTACTTCCTTCTTTTCAGTGTCCAAATTATGAGTGGTCACGTCTGCTAGGTGCCCCTACACACATACAAACACACACATATGTGAGTGCACGTTGATCAATACTGCTAATCACATCAGAAAACAGCGGACGGGTGGGTCTATGAGCTCTGCGAGGGGATTACACACAGTGTGAAGGGATCACACAGAAAAGGTGTGAGGGGCCTCGGGTAATCAATAGGACTTGAGGCAATTAGAGAGAGGTGAGTCTTCAGACGAAGACAATGTCACCCACTCTTTCTCTCTCTCCATCGTTTCATTGAGAGCTCCATTAAAGATCCGCTCAAGACCCTTTGCAGGAGAGGGCTCCCAAGGACCCTTGACACACTTCAACGCCAATAGAGTCGTAAATAAACTTTGAGGCTGGAGGCCCGGCGCACTCTCCTTCAGCAATTTTCTTTAGCAGTCGTCTCCAGAGGGCTGTCAGCTCGGCATGTGTTTGCACAAGTCCGTTTTCTTGTTGAGTGCTGCGTGTGTGGGCTAAATAAATAATATATAAATAAAATAAATGGTTCAAGTGTATGCCAAAAGGGATTTTAGACTGAATAGCTTCCTTTCGCATGGTACTGATCTATTAGATCTTTGCTCGCCATCGTAGAATTAAGGTCAGAGACAGATCATGTAAAAATCATGTAAAAATCCCCCCCCCCTCAGTGGTCACAGAAAGTGACTGTGCTACCAAGAAAAATGTCACAATGACTCAGTCAATCAAAGTCAGTCAGTATGACCATGACTGTTTCTGAAATATGTATTTTAACCCAAACCACAATCTTTCCCTAAACCTAACCAAACCATACATGTACCTTGAAGATGCTTCTTACTAAAGGGTAGGCTCAGCCAATTAAAAAATATAGGTTACCCACAATGTCTACCAGATCCAGCTGCATACCATTCCAGCCCCGGCACAGCTGCCTGAGATGATCTGCCACCATTTAGCCATTGTGGCAATGTACACTGAGACCGGAGCTTCTCACTTAATGGTTAAATTTCTGTAACTCCAGGTGGCAGTAGAGTGTGTGCCATCTTGACCAAATACACTGAAATCAAGAATAAAGACTAATCTTAAATATCATCAGACAATTCCAGGATTACTATGCCTACTGTGAAAAAATTAGCCATCCACCTATATACCCATCGAGCTGACATTGGGCGAGAGGCAGGATACACCCTGGACAGATGAAACATTATTGTAACAATCTCAACATCTGTATTGTTAATATATGTTATCCACTTAAGAATAGCACATTTGGAACAGCCTGGAGTCAGTTAACGGGAACTTGACCTAATCTGACTGGCTTGTGGGGGTACGTCACAAAGAAGGTTGGGAACTTCTGATGTAGAGTATGTTACCTGGTTAATGTTGATTGAAAGACCATGAAACCTGCAAGAAGAATCAAGATGTTATTACTTTGTTGCAGGTAGGTGGTAAACCTAACCTAACTTTATATAGTTTTTATTACATAAACCAAAATACTTAAGGGATGTGTAGCATCATCTGAGGCATCTACGATAAATTAAAACAATCCACTGGACTCCAGTGTATTTTGAAGAAAAAATAAAAATGTATTGGCCCATTAACGGCTTATCCAAATCTGATCCCTTTGCGATGCTATTTTTTAAAGACATGCTCTCTGAAAACAATTTGTTTGCACCTCGTGAACATAGCATCACTGCACCACTCATCTTTGGCTTATAACACTTCCATAACATCTCTACCTCAGAAATTCTCTAAGCAGCAGGGCATCACCTGGAGAAGTGCCGTCAAGCTCAGAGGGCATCAAAGGCAAACCACGTTCTGAGCTGGTGTCCTCAATTATGCCCTTGGCCACTAGTCAGCATGGCATGTCCTCAGGGAGTATTGCTGATGATTTCCTGCCTGATGTCAGACTGAAGAGTCGATTCTGATGAACGGGTTTTCTGCACCATAAATAGAGGTCCAGTGGACTGTTTTAATTTGACAGGGCTTGAAAGAGCGAGAAAGGTTTTGAATTACACCAGAAGCTCTCTAGTGGCTGGACTGGTCATTCCTATTCTACTCGTTGAGCTCTTTTAAAATATGTTTATTATGTATTTTTCAGTATATGATAAAATGTGAGCGACCACAGTTCAGTAATTCAAGGTGATTCTGGAATATTATCATTTACGTTCCCATTTGCCTATTTATATAATGTAGCCCCCACATCACAAAAAGCCATAGAAAGATTACATTCTTCTTGGTTATTGTAGCACACCACTCACATATGGGCTTTTCTTTCCTTTACTGAGTAATTATTAAGACAAGTCTGCAAGGACACAGCATGGAAGAAACACGATATAAGTTAGGCCCAGTGGGACAAAGTAAAAGAAAAAAAATAAATCATTATATTCACTTAATAAGTGAGCACAGCACTGACAGCACCAAAAACAGTTTGCTGTAGGCAGAGATACATCAACCACAGGCGATAGAATCTGTCTGGAGGATGGGAGAGTTGAAACTTTTCTATATACAAAGAGCGAAGGGGTCAGAAGTAGAGATAAGGACTTAACGAATTGGCTTACGGCATCTGCCTTTGCCTTAACTGGCTCTTTTAGTGCCCTTATGCAAATACTTCAAATCTTTATCAGCCTTTGAAGTTTTGGGGAAAGTTCCAAGATCAGTAAGGGTTTTTTTAGAATTGGATGTAGAATGTAAGTTAAGTAAGTTTTATAAAAATTTCCCATACATTCTCACAATCCCAGAGGTTGCAGTTTTAATAGCTTCATTAATTCCACCTCAGAGCAAACAGAGGAACCCTTCTGTATTGGTATGTGAGACAAGACAAGACATATAAAGCCCCCTCTTCTGTATGCAGTCATCCCATTTTCAAAGTGTGAGTGCTGGGTTCTTTGGGTGTTTCTGAATATACAGTAGTTGGTTTAGAGCTCCCACCCTGGAGCACTTTCCCTGTTTGTTTAAAATTCAGAAATCAGACCAAGCCGCTGTGGAAAGAAATGTTTCTTGATGTGTCTCCAAACCATGGTGCATTATGGTTTTAACACCCTGTGATTTATGGATTTAGTTTAAGTTTAATCCCGGCCCATTTCTACAGTATGAACTATTCCCATACAACCCTCGCAAATACAGTAAGCTACAACCGCTGTGCAAAATGTAGCATACACGCTACAAAGTAACAATTCCTCGGACTGCGTCAAAAACAAAATGATAGTAGTTCTTAAAATTCCTTTAGTCACTGAAAAAAAGGCCAAAAAATAACATAGCCCAAAAGAACAAAGTGAGAAGAAAAAGAGGTGTAAACACAGACATGAGTAAAAAGGTTTCAAAAAAGAAGAACAATGGAAAAAAGAGTAATAGGCTGAATGATACTGTAGATTTACTGTCAGGACTTCAATGATTGGCAGTTCAAAGAGCTTTAAAGAGAAAGGCAAGATATTCAGATGTGGTCACATTATGTTCAGATGATATCCCTATGATGAAGAGCAATTTTTGTAATTTCACATAGACTATCCTATTCTTTTGTGTGATTGACAGTGAAATGGCTGTATCCTTGTCTCTCTGCGATCTCTTTCTGACTGTCAACTGTGTCCCCTGCTTTCCATAAAAAAACTATAATGATAACTGGATATTTTTTTCTATAGCAAATTTTCCTTCTTTGTCCAGTGTTATCATAGAGGAGAAGGCCTTGAAAGTAATAATGAACAAAATGATGGTAAAAGCACTTTAACAGTAACAGAGGCCACTCTACTGATGGAAAATGACCTTAAGTAATAGATGGGGGATGAATTTTCTGGGAGGAGAATTTTTTAATGCATTATACCTCTGTTTGTTAAGTATTATGGTTGCTCACACCAGGAAATATACTCAAAAAATCTTTGAACTTCAATACATACCACATCAATACCTCAAATGTGAAATTCATTAGCCCTTTGCTATTACTAAACTGGATTGATTCTAGTTTAAAGTCAATTTTCCATCAATTGAACACTTGTCAAGAGTCAGAGCATAGGAGGTAGCATTGTGTAAAGCAATACCATCCTACAAAACAACTAACTACAGGATGCAACCCTATCGCCAGATATTGATATGACATTGGACGATTCTTGAAAACCCTAGATTGCATTCTGTCAACAATTTTATGCTCAATTAATGTTTGTATGGTGACTATGTATGGCTAAGGTTTGGAAAAGATAGCGGTTAAGGCAAAAAACTATTTTTTAAGGTAAGGTCAGTGTTAGCTATCTAAAACACAGGTTAATAAAAGACCCTGATTACAGTTGGTAAAAAAACATTAAATGGGAATTCCACTGATTTCACACGTCAAGGTTTTGTTACATTCATTTTTTTTTTTAATTCCATCGTGAGTCTGACAATGGTAGAGGAGTGTTTTGGAGGAACACAAAACAAGCTTTCCTCAATTTTTTTCTAGAGTGAAATTTGTGATGTTGTAACTTCAGACATGTATCTCAATGTAGCTGAACTTTGGCTGTAAAAACCTGGTGGAAGATCAGGCCAGCGTGTGATGCTATGACTCATGCAGCTGCTCAGACAATATTGCACTTGCGTGTTTGGTGTGAAAGCGGGATCACACAAATATCTCTCAATGCCTTTTTTGGACAATTCATTTAGCATTAGCTGTCATTTTTGGAAACCAGGCTTTCAAAAAATGCTGTTTCACTTTGAAGTCTTTTTTCACTCATACTACTCTCCCCATTTCAGGGCCATTCCAGAGTTGCTGACACTTAAGATATGACAGCCATGGTGTATCCACCCTGGCTCCTTTCTGTGTGATTAATTGTAAATAATTCAGTAGGTTTACAGACATACTTTGGTGGAGCACTTTGCTGTCAGCCTCTAGGGGTTAAACCAAAAACTGGCTGTGTGAAAACACTTGGAAATAGAAAGTTAAGCTAGTCTCTTGTGTGTACGGCTCCCATACCAATGTCGTTGACCAGTAAAGTTGAGCTGTAGGGCATCAGCAAAAATTGTAGGTTTTCCTTTGTCTCGAAACAAAAATAAAATGGATGCAAACTGACCTTTCGACACAGCTTGACACATAAAAGCATTTGTTCCAGGGCTGAAAGCTGCGCTGGGTAAACCACGGTGTAGCCACATGAGAACCAGCAACTCCCCTGTTGTTTCCTATTCCTGCTTCCTCCCTCTATCCCTGCAGCCATGTCATCTGTACCGTAGAGAAGCAGTCTTTCCTTTATCCTCTGCCCAGACACTGATCTGGGACCTGCGCAGAGGGTGATAAGGAGACTGGAGCAACCGTGATCCGAGGACAGTTGGAGGCGAGGTTGGGCCACAGAAGCTAGCGCTAATACTTGCTGGAGGGTTATCGACTTTAGGTTCCACTACAGAGGTTCGGTCCTCCTACGCAGTCATATGGAAACAGTGAGTCTACATGCTTCATTTGAAGCATCAGGAAGACAGGTGCTAGGGCATGACACACAGAATCAGAGAGGCAAGAAGCAACTGATTTTGAGTAAGAAATTATAGTTTACATCAACACGTCACAGAGAAAGGTTCAGTTTTGGACTTTACTTAAAAGTATACACATGAAAGAATGCACAAACGCCACAGTTCACAAAATTAAAATTATTAAAATGTGTGTCTGATGTCTAGTGAGACAGACATAAAGCATGTGAGGTGGAAGTCACCAGGTCATATTGGAGCTAGACTGTCTTTATGCTGTGACACACCAGATGCTGTGCTCTCTCTGTCTCTTTCCCAGCTTACTCCCTATGTCAGCAGTCTGTTTGTCTCAGGGTACAAGAACTCACAAAGAATAGCAGACTATAGTTCAGTCTTGCTCACTTACTGAGACGTAACTATGAAGAGACATTAGCCATAAGAAAACTGGTGACAACAGACCTCAAAGTCAAGAAGTTTTGGTTCTGAAATATGTTTGAGATACTGTATTTCTGGCTTTTACACATTCAGCAGACGTTAGCATTCATTTGGAGTCGTGTTTCTGTGAATATTGGATTCACTCTCCTTTTAGCTCTGGTTTGATCCCTGCCAACTCCTGCCAAAAACATCTGGCACTTAAGCTGCTCCAGTTCACCAGCTAGTTGCTAACAGAACAAGCTGTAAACAACAATTCAATGTTACAACATTGTAAAGTTGTTAATGTGTTACCAAAGTTGCCTAGCAGACACAGAGTAACATTATCATTCATTCAGAGTTGTGTTGCCAGCCAATATTCACTCTCCTTCCAGCTCATTTTCTCCACCAATACCTGAGAAAAAGCTAAAAGATGTTAACGTTCTATAGAACTGAGGGAACTGTAGAGTTGGGTTCTAATGCTCTTTCACTATCTGTCACTTTGTCACTATGAGCAACACATTTCACATTACACATAGTAATTTAATCCATTGTGGTCGTAAAAACATTGATGCAGCTTTCATATTCCAACAGTCTTAGCAGTGATTGGTTTCTGAGTCTCTGGGCTACTGTGTTGTGCCCACAACACTTGACTGGTATTTGCAGGTGACAGAGAACAAACACCAGAGAATTGAAGGAATGGGGTCAGTAGGGGCCCAACAGATAATTTTTTTGCCTCAGGGTAGCAGGTTTATCTGGCCTTGTTGCTGTCTTTACATTGACAAGACATTCACCTTGAAAATGCTGATCGTTCCTCCAACTTTTGAAATGCCTTTTAGTCTGTGCACTCGATCTGACAAGGCATATTCCTTACACAATACTACCACAGGTCCCTACAGAACATGATAAATCATATTGGCACAGTCTATTCAGATTATAGCATAACATTAGCTGTGATCATCTTTGACCTAGCATTGATCGCAGCTATTGACCCATATGCCTCGTCCAGCTGGGCTTTTGTGTTTGTCCCCCTGTGCCACAGTGGAGGCCCACAGGGATCAGCACTGCTGCTCTCAGCCCTTCACAGGCCGGGCCTAAATGGATTGACCTGACCTGGATCCACCAATTTGGATCAATCGGCAGCGAGCCAGAGCCATTGACTAACACTGCTATCTGCTGGCTCACCCTGGAGGGAGACCAGGCTCTCATGCGGCTTTTGAAAGATGTAAATGCTGCCCTGTGCTTGTCTCTGAATATCAGAGCCAGATGTGTTTGCTGCAGTCTAGAGTTTAATGGGGCTTGGTTAATATTTCAATGCAGCTGAAGTAGACTGAAGAGAATATAAGAGCAGAGAAGACATCAGTGGAGAACAAACGGGAGGACAAAACAGGAGGAGGAGAGTATGAAATCAATGTTTCTCAGCTTTTTACGTGTCACATAATGTGTCATGAAATTTATAAATTAATTTGACATTAAAGATAATTTGAATCAGCATTTGTATGGCATGCAGAGGCAGCCACTGCCAGAGAAAAGACATATCAGCTTTGACAAAGCACTTTAACTGGCCTAGTTGTTTAAACGTGGGGTGTCTAAAAATAAATTTGACTGTCGCTAATCCCTTTATAATGTCCCTTAATGATTAAAGCAAGCCAAGTTTAGCTCCACAAGATTCAATTTTTGATGTCTCTAAGTAGGTCTACATTCAAAGAACTGTCACACAAGCAAACACACACACCAGCTGATACTGGATTTTTAATATAGGGCCAATATACCATAGACCCATTTATACAGCTACCAACAGTACTAGCTTAATTAGATGTAGTGCTGTATGGAAAATAAACTAGCTGTGTACAACATGGAATTAGACATGTCAAACTGTAACAAAGGCCAGTTTGTTACTGGCTTTTTATAGTTTCTTCTTATCCCACCCAGTATCCGTCCATTTATTCCTTTACCCACCCATTCCTTCAACTTTTAATCTTTTGTCCACCCTGTCTAAAACTATCCCTCCATCCATCCATCATCCATCCATTATCAATATGTGAGCCCTTTTTATTCCCACTACTCTCTTCCTCTATTCATCTTTCCACCCACACCATCCATCAATTCTCTTCCAATGTCTGAGTCTTTCTCTTATTGTAAGCTCCTTGTCTTCTTCTCTTCTTCTCTTTTCATCACGTCCCTAGCATTTTACCTCCTCCATGTCTCCTTCACCCTCTCCTTGCCACCTTTTAGCCTGTTTCTGCTGCAGGTACTTTCCCAAGGACCCAGGAACCTTGGCTCGCTCATAGATTTACGATGAAAGAGAGATTATTGTAATATCAATATTATATGTAATTGTGAGAGTTACCTATACTTACAAAAAAGAATCAAATTAAATGTAATGTGAGATACTGTGAGCAAAAAGAAAGACTCAACTGAAATATTCTGTCAAACAGTCCAATGGAGCCTCAACATATGGTGTTTAATTAGCTATTAAAATAAGAATTTGTCGTTTGAACACAAAAAAACTTTATGATTGATTAATGATTAACTGCAGAACCTACTTCGCTGAAAATTCATGCAATTAAAGCTGCTTTTTAAGAGATTTTAGTAAGGTTTCATTTTCATAGCAGGCTTATGATAATCACTTAAAAATGTCTTGCATTTTCATTGGGAACCTTTTCCAGTTTTTATCTTTCTTGCCCCTTCTCTCTCTGTACTCCCCAGCCATTTTCTCTCTCTCATATATAGTGACTTCTCTTCTCCAATAGCACCATCATAAATATTAACACCACAATAGATGCTATTTATATTGCAATTGCCCTCCTCCATCTTTCCTCTCCCTCTCTATTTTCTTTTTCATCCTTTTTCTCTTTTTTCACCCCCTCCTCCCTCCTCTTCCTCACTAACTGCGGGTGAGAGACCATGACCCAGACACTGGAGATTGATTGACCACGATTGTGTGTGTGTGTGTGTGTGTGTGTGTGTGTGTGTGTGTGGATGGAGGGATAGATGAATTATGCTGGAGGCCGAGGAGGGGCGAGTGTTATAAACCTGCAGTCGGTACGCCTATGTGTATGTGTGTGCTGCTGAAGTAGGAGTTTTACAGTGGAAAAGGACAGAGGGATAGAGTGATGAATGAGTAAACAATAAAAGAGTAGCAAAAATCTGACTTGCAACGTCAACAAATAATATGTGGTACTGCTGTAAAGCTGTGTGTGTGTGTGTGTGTCCGTATACAGACCTCACTGTCTATGTCTATGTCACAGTGCTGCACATAAAGTGTGAACCTATTGTGACGTCACTCATTGGTTTGTGGAGTGCCGTTTTGAAGCCTTGAGTTTGGCGTTATGGTCGTCGCCATGATAGGTAGACGGAGCCGGCGCGAGCCAGCGGACATGACATACTGTGAGTTGATCTGCGCACATTGGCTGCACAGTTTCAACTCCAATGTAGCCGGAAACAATGGCAGTTCACCTGGTCACACACAATCCCGTATTCCAACTTAACAGTACAATAAAATATGTTTCTGAAAGGATTTTAGGTGAAAAATAGATAATGCAGTAACCAAATTCGTATTTAATCAGCACTGCCTAGT